>NC_092524.1:43095000-43423750 GCF_037038585.1 Patagioenas fasciata
TCAGACAGAACTTTGGTCAAAGAATAACTACAACAGCAAGTTAACCCATGGAATTCTTGAAGTACAGTTTATAGCATTTCACTTAAACTCTTAGTTGAAAAGTAGAATATTGCTCTAGCATGGGGCTGGTAGTCTCCACTGTAGTAAAGGCTCCAAATCCATTTGCCTTAAAGGCCTCGTCCTCACATCTGTTATCCAAAATCTCTTTGACTGTAATTTTTTACATCTACCTCAGCTTAGACATGAACAATTAAAGAACTGCTCAAATGTAAAGAAAATTTACACTTTTTTCTGAGCTACTACTTAGTAGAGGTACCTTTCTTATAGTTAGAAGGAGTAACGAATAATAAAAAGACTAAAAGACTTTATTGGGCAAAGTCTTGGCAGACATGAATACCTGTACTTTGGGTGGGAGAGATTAGTGTCTGAAAGGTCTGTCACCTGTCTGTGGATTTGCTCAGGTCTTAGCAGAACTTCTAGCAACTACATTGTCCATGTATGGATTGACATCAGGCACAAGGACAGCTGCCCGCAGGCTAATGCTGGGTTTGTATGAGGAAGACTATATAGTTTCCCTATAACATATCCTGTAAAGAAATGTCAGGAGATGAAAAAAAAAAAAAAGGGGGGGGGGGCAAACCAAAATCTCTCAGGCCGAACTGAAGAGTGATTTTTGGAGTCTCTGTAATATTCTCTTAATTCTAGATTTCTAGATTTTCACTTTAAAAATTTATTTTTCCTGTTGAAATGACACAGAAATAGTGAGAGCTTGTAAAAAAGACTAAGTAGATGGCCAGTGAAGTGATGCTGTTACCAGTCAAATACTACAAGTATAAAGTAGAGTAATTCCTTTCCCACCTTGTCCATTTCAGTAAAGTGTGAATTTAAAAAGCCCAGTTGGAAGTGTTCAAATGATAGCATGCATAGCAATTATTTTTCTTTGAATGTATTAAAAAACAAGGAAATTAAAACCAGAATTATACTAACAAACACCTCACTGAAAACTGAACTTCCTTGCAGTGCTCCCCTCAAGCAGAGCTAGGCTGTGGGAAATGATATTTGTTATAAAGTTTTAAAGCCCCATCCAACTTCAGTGAAGGTAGGAGAGTTCCACATTCACTCATTTGACATTGTTAGTGGCTCTCAGCGAAAGTATACAGGAATGGAAATCTTAAGTATTTTCTCACTGTTTATATAATCCTATTCAAGCCATAGAATACGAACAGTTCACTTTGTGGCTGAAAATAATACATTTGCTGGAAGGTTGTTGTTTTTGACTCTTCCTGAATCTTCATCTCTGCCTACCTCCTGAGCTCCAGCACCTGTTGACGTGCCCAAGACAGTTTCAGATTTGGTGATTTTGGTATGTAGTAGTGGTACTAAAGCAGCATGGATTTCACCTCTATTGCAAAGTTCCCCTCAAATCTGGGTACATATTGAGAAGAATCAGCTGGAGACAGCTATTATTGCTCAGAGTTCTCTCTGATTAAAAAAGACACTCTTTTATATATTGTAATACTCCTTTTAACAGGGAAAGGGTTTATCAGATGCACATGTAATAAAACCCAGAAGAGTAAGAAGGGGCCCAGAACCTCAGAGACATCCACCTCAATTTTTGTTTTACTTTTTTCTTTAATCACACATTCAGACAAGAATGGTTTATTAGGAGTATGATTCTGGAATTTGCTGAAGTCATCTGAAGGTTACTGCCCCGTTTACACACCGTGACCTCTGCCACAGATTAATGCCACCAAAGGTGAGGTAAGAGCATGGACAGCTTGTTCCCTTGTCAGTTGTCCCATTCACAGCCACGACATTAATATAACCTGAAGTCAGTGTTGGTTTAAATAGTGGTCAAGCTGAACTGTGAATTGCAGCTGCTGAGAAGAAGGCACACCATGCTTGGCAACCCCAGGCAGAAAGATGGCAGAGACCTTGCAAGCAGACACCTTTTAAATCATTTTGGCAGGAATCATCAGAGATTTTGGGATCAGAGTCCCCTAACTGTAAAAGCAACAGGGAAGGTAAACCCCATCCTACACCAAAGGGAAATGAAGCTGCAGCCTTGCTGTGTGTTAGTCCCATCCCAGGGGTGGCTGCCTCCCATGACAGCAAGGTTTCATCAAAGTGGTGTCACAGGAGCTTAACTTCTTGTGAAGGCACAGCAGGTGAGAACACGGTAAATAACCTGTTGTTCCTGTTGCCTTATTTTCTCCTATTAAGCAAAGTTGTTTCCTAAACTCAGTGTCAGAAGCTGCCATGAGGTCAAAGAGCATTCTGCTGAGCTGCTGTTCTCGCTACTGGTAACCCCCAGTGAGTGCCACTAGCTTCCACTTCCTTTGTTTGCATTTGCAGAGCTTACAGTTTCCTTCTGTCTGCAGCTTTCCGTTGTACAGATACTAGAAATGTAGTTAGGAGAATCATTTACAGGAAATGCAAACAGGCTCCTGGAATTATATTGTCAGAAAGTCAAGGTAAAAGCACACCAGAGCACAGCTGCTACATGTATTTTCTTTCCATTCTTGTGTACCAGCAATGACAGCCTAGAAGTAGAACTTGAAATATTTTTTTTTATGATTTTCTGGTTCCTAGAACAGTCATCCCTGAACAGCTCAGGTTCACAACTCCTGGTGTTAGGGGTACAGCCAGGAGGGGTGTCATGTTAAAACAGCCTTGTTCCATCAGCTGCTCTGAACTGCTGATAAATACCCACAAATGGGGAACGTAGAGGTATTCTAGACATAGCTTCCCACATCACATTCTGTGCTAAATGTAGCTCAGCGTAGAACATCAGAGCTACAGTCCAGGGAGTTCCAAAGTAAGTGGATATGAAATATATGCTGAGGAATTAAACATACATATGAACTATGCCAGTGTAAACACCCTGAGATTTGCTAGTTAATTTGATCCACAATTATTGTTTGGGCTGATAAGACTGTACTATTGCATAGTGCCTATAATGTACAAAAAATGCCTTAAAAAACTTACCATGAAAGTTAAAGCTACAACCCAAACAACAGTGTACTGTCTTGTTTCCAGCATCATTCACTTGTAAAGCATTCATTTGGAAACACTGTGATGTGTATTGTGATACCTATTAAATTCTGTAAAAGTGATGACAATAAGGAATGTCAAATATTTTTGAAGACCCTTTGGTAATGTATTTCAAAAACAGCATGAAAGTGTTTTGGTATTTTTTCCCCCACTTTGACAGGGGCATTATTTACTGCCTAGTGTAGTTTTCTGAATAGCTGAAGTTTTCTATCAATGAGATGAATTTAGAGTCAGGCAAGGGAAGCCATCTCACTAACCCTGCATCCAACCCCATTCCCAAGGCAGTTTGACTGTATCTACAGCACTTTTTGCTGTACTGCAAATGTCAAACAGAAGGTATAATGGATTTAATATTAGTGCTGGCCAAGGTGTTGAGGGAGCTGTTAATAATGTCACTCCAGTTATTGATCTGAAGCCTTTAGAAATCAAAGAAAAGTGAGAGATCCCCAACTGGGGAAAGGCACAACAGTGACTGGTTTTTATTGCCAATATATTTCTACATATATAGTGCTGACTTTCTGGAATTATGTGATCATCATTAATCTTGGAGAGATTTTTGGAATCATTATGTGGTAGGATAATATCAGGGTGACCTGTATGCATGCTAATGTTAAAAGTTACTTTCATTCCAGCCACAAGTCAGCTTTAAAAGGTACAGGAGTGATGGCAGCTTTATTACAAATATACAGATGAAAGGAAATTTTGTTTATTCTGAGACCATTTCCTGGTGATGTTGAGATGTCTGGATTTGACACTAAGAACACTGTCATTTCATCTGTCTGTTAACCTGAGATGTGTGTAACTGCTATTGCAGTTTTCCTAATTATAATAATCATGACTCAGCTCCCTCTGTTTACCACAGAGCTAAATTTGGCTCTAAGTTTATATTCTTCTAGGTTCCTTTGTTGTAGTTAATTCTGAAGAACTAACTTGTAGTGCTTTGTTCTAAAATAGAAATTGGTTCTTAGAATAACTACATGTTTTCTTGCTTCAACCAAATTTTCCAGTCTTATGGCAGTCTATACAAGGCGAAACTCTGTCATCTTTAGTCAGTAGTCAATAAAGGAAAGTAAAATGTAGAATTTTTGTTGAATATATATCGAATAAACATGTAGTTCCTTTCCATGTATATACAAGGTAAATAAAAATAAATTCAGTAGATAACTTGCAACAGCTATGTGCTGGATTGAATACAATATTTGTCCTTACAACTGTGCCATAAAGTAGGTACATTATAGAGGGATCTAAAAACAGTGTGTGTGTGTATATAAGTGTGTGTGTATACACATATATGTAAGTGTGTATGAACATACAAGATATGCATAATAAGTTGTGAAAACGGCTATTGCATGTGTATTTATTATATTAAAAAATTAGGTAATCTAAATCAGTATAAATAGGTGAGAAAGCTACCTTTGCTCTCATCTGATCCCCATGCACTGTGATAAACACATACTTAAACAGAATTTACTTTTATGTACAAATTCTGTTGACTCTTCTGTGGCTACTGGGAGACCATCCAACAGAATCACTGCTGCACTCTGGACAGATCAGTATTTAGTGTGGTCCTGTAAGTTCCTTGGGAACAGGAAAGAATAAACTAAAAATATGGCTGTAGGATTGGAGACTGCATGGACCTTCTATTGTATTCCTTCACTCCTTAATAAAAAGAAGGACATAGGTAAAGCAGACTGGAGGATCTCTACTTGCCTCTATTGATTTCCCCAACTGTTTTCTTCAGATCTATTTGATCTAGGCTTTAAGGTCAAGAATTTTGTGTCACTGATCACACATCTATAGCAGTACTAATGGGCCATGTTCCCATGTCAGCTAAAGGGTGGTGAGAAATAAGTAACTTGTCTTCCTGGCTATCCCTGATCTTGCCCAAGTTTGTTCTTGTTCACACAGCTTAGTCTGGAAGAATCACAGTAATTGTGTTTGCACCCTCTCACAGGAGAGAATTTCATACAGTTTATTGTGATATTCAGTCTACATGTTTTCTTCATTTTATTTGTTCATTTAAGTAATTTTACTTGTTAGTACATTTACAGTACTTTCCATTCATTTTTGTAAACAGCCACAGTGTTCATTTCAACCTTCCCTCACAAGTGATTTCTTCTGAAATCTTCCACAGTTTTCATTTTGTGCCCTTCCCTCAAGTATTTCAGTTTTGTCTCTCAGTTTCAGGTGAAGACTGCATTTTCCTGGAAAAAAGAATCATTTTATTCTGTCACCATGTTCACCTGTGTAGTCTTAAATTAACTTTGCTTTTTCTCTCCATCCTGTTGTTACAAATTCACATCTCATTTACTGTTGCCACCACCTCTCATCTTATATTGCCAACCTACTTGGGTTTCTTCCTCCTAAATTTTGCAGTGCATCATTTTATAGCTTTCCAAATTAATTACCATTCAGCTATTCATTATATCTGTTTCCTAAATATAGGGAATCTTTTTTTTTCATTTGACAAACTTGTTGATGGCCTCTATAAATGAAATGTAGATCACAAAAGTATTTTGTGATTAAAAATTATGTTCGTTTCTCCTTTTAAATTTTGAGTCATAAACTGGAAATTATTATTTTTAAACAAATAGTTTTAAGATTTTGGCGTTCCACTGTAACATAGCATTGCATTACAGCCTTTATTTCCCCAATCTGTGGTGATATTAACTTGTCTTTCAAGTATTATACTTCTAATTGCTGCTGGATAGGCTGTGTCTTTTGCATATTACAGTAGAACAGTAACAGCGCTTAATAATCTGAGATTCCTAGCAGATGAGAGCTGGCTGCTTAAAGCTCTTGGCTTGTTGTAAGTCAGTTATGTTTAATTCATCATACTACAGACTAAAACCTTGTTCTTGTCAAAATTACACATTTCTATCTTCTTTATATACACAAAACAGTAGAGATACAAAGGATGATATTACTTGGTATCGATTCAGCTCTGCAGGGGGCAGAGATCAGAAAAGGCAGAACTGGCCAAAAGGAATGTCCAGCTCTAGTGAACAATTTTACTCATGGTCACACTGGGAAAAGCCTGAAATATTGCTTCTGTGTGAAAGGTTTGCTGCTTTCAGCTCTTGGGGCTTTTCCCAGGCAGTTTGTCTCAGATACTCATTGCTTTGTAGCTGTGAATAGCATATGACGACTCTGACTACATCGCCTAATTTATCATCACTTTATCATCTCTATTTGTTTATTGTCAGGTAAAGAAGATCCAGTGTCTCTCTGGTTTTGTTACGTTTTACATTTTTTACTGGGGTAGATTGCTCAACTAGCTGCAGGGCAATTAAAAAATCCACTCCCTTGTTCATTCCCTGAGTCCTCTGTGCCACTGAATCCTGATGTTTCCAGTCTGAATTAGTCACCACTCGTGCCGCAGCAGGGCAGCTATCACAGACTTGTCTGTCCTGTTTCTGTACAGCACCTGGCACCGTGGCATTGTAGTCCTGGGCTTGACAGCATCACCAGTAGCAGTGATGGCGATGCCCATCTACACCAGTCAAACCAGTAAGGGCTTTTACAGCCAGGCTGTTGTGCAGGTCCCCGAGCTGTCAGCTGGTGGGAATGCTGCTGTGCAGCCGCCCTCCAGAGCGACTGCTCCTGCCCAGGACCAGGCACTTAATGGGTGAGAATGTGGCAGGACTGAAACACAGCACTAATCCAGTCCAGTGGAGGTGATTAGGACTAATTATTTCATTAACTGTAGCTTATCAAAGTGCATTCCCCTTAAAGGTTTTGTAGAATGTTGAATGAAAAGATGTAGTTGTGCTATCATCAGTAACGTAGAGCTTCCTTTTTTTTTTTTTTTTTTTTTTAAGTGAATTTCATTCTGATGATAGGTGCCAGATGGAGACAGCCCTGGGGAATGAAATTGTTTGTTTATCCACAGAACACGTACAGCATGGGCAGCAGCAGTGTAGTCTTTCCCGTGCTGTTTCATTGCCGTTCCCCAGCCTTGCCCCCAGTGACAATCTGCAGAGGTGTGACGGCAGTTCACAGGCCATGCCCTGCCCCAGCTCCAGGTGCTTTCCTGGGAATATTTGCAGTAGTGCCAATTAGCATCCATTTTCATGAACTTTTTGGCAGGGGAAGTGTGTTGGTCCTGTAATTCTGTCCGAATAGGCCACCAAATGATAATACCAATTAACTGCTTACTGAAATCAAATTTTAATTAGTGTCCAAAGCACAAAAGATCAAGGCTTTAGTTACACGTTTCCTATTGTATTTCTCCTAAGACATCTATTTTCTTATAATAACAGCTTTCCTCCTAGCAAGAACACTGTAATAATGATAGTATTATTAAAAAAGCCAAAACAAAAATTAAACAGTGACAACAAAAATATCTTTAATAAGATTATTTGCAAAGGAGTGAGAGATCTCATTCTCCCACCCTGCAGCCCACCTCTTCAGCCAAGAATAAACATTATCAGGCATATTTCAACCAGGAGAAAAAAAAAAATCAGAAAACAGATAGAAAATAATATCTTGAACACTTTCATCAAATGTACATAAACCATATATCCTAGAAACATGTTTTTAATAGGTTGATAAATTTTGTAATTCTGCATAACAACAATTAATTTTAGCTTGGGGTTCATCTTTGAGAGAGGTTGGCTAAAACCTGTGCTTTTTATTATTATTTTACAGCTTGTTTTGAAAGTGTCATAAACAAATGACTTAAGTGTCCCACAAGACAAATGTTCTTTAATCATCTAATGCACTCATTTATTCTCAGCCTTAACCTTAGTCCTAAATTAAGTCTCTTGCAAAACCATAACTTCATCTAAAAACACCCATCAATCCTATGTGATTTTGATAAGCACATTTAAAAAACATAAACAATCAGACAGTTGTCAATCCAGTTGAAGTTCTGTCCCATTTAAAAGTTATTCATTAGGGCATGTTCCTAATGTACTTGCTGCTAATAAAATTTTAAAGTGGAATGAACAATGTTTTCAGGTTTATGCCAGAGTTATAATTTTCCTGCCATTTACTGGGACTCACTAAGAATAAAATCAAAATGTGTATCAGGAAAATATAAACTTCAGCTCAAAACAAGTAATTTCTAGCCTAATGGGATGTGTTTTTCTGAAAATATTAACATAAGTTATGTTTTAATTTGCATCCCAGTTTCACAGTACCACTAGCAAGCTATATGTCACACCTTTGTGTTAAGTTTATTTCGTCATTACCTTCTTTATCTGCTCAGGAATCTGATGTACATGGAAGCATCACACAGGAAAATATGAATAACATAGATATAGGTTACATATTGAAAGCAAGTTATTTTTCAGAAGATGTCATTTGAACTGAATAAATAAATAAAGTGACTGTGAGGGGATATGGAAGACTTCTAGTGGCCGATATTTACTGTAATTCAGAATTAATTCAGATGCTCTTTAGTTTAAGCAATACTTAGCCATAGCTATGGCTAATACAGCTTTTGCTTTTTTTTTTTCTGCTGTCCGCTTTAGTACCTGGAAAAATACTACTGTTGAGCTCTTTGGGATTTTTTCTCACTGGGGCTTTAAAATTCTAAAGAACAGATAAGAGCAAACAGCAAATAACTGGATTTAGAATAAACTCAGAAATTATCGCTAAGGCCCTTCCTCTGCCACAATTTGTCAAATCTGCTGATAGGAAACAAATTCTATTCATAAAGATTTTATTTTTTGGGGCCCTCTTGTGATTTGGTAGCAATTCAATTATAGTTTTGTGAGATAGTGAGCCCGGAGAGGGAATCCAGACTGACAAGAAATATGACAGGACAGTTACAGAGTGTTTATGCAATTAAACTTTCACTGACAATACCTGCGGAATGATGAATGCGTGGGCGGAGGTATGTGTGCACAAGCAATGCCCCACAAGTATTGCACATTTTTCATTATTATACAACTGTTCAGATCTCTCAAGAATAGCCTGAAGTGAGGTGGAAAAGAGAGTGCTGTTCTGCAGCATGTTAACCAAATGCCTTTTTTTTTTTTTTTCCAGTGGGTCTTGATATGCCAGGTGATAAAAGAACATCTATTTTAGAGAAATGTTGCAAGAAGATTAAGATTTAGCCCGAGTTTGACATATATTAATTTTGGATTCTTAAAGAGGTTTTATTATTTTTCTATCTGAAACTTTATATCATTTCAAAACTGATAGATACTGCATAATTAAACTGCAACGTTATTCATTTTATGCATACAGGTGCAAAGGGCACGATAAAAGTAGGATTTTACTGATTTTTGATTAGAAGAGGAAAAAGAAACTTAAAAGACTTCTGTGGAAAACCACAAAAGCTTACAGAGTAGATTAATTTAGTTGACCGTAGTCTATATTTCAGTATGTCTGTCTTCCATGGAACTGTAAAATCAGACAGCTTATTTTAAAGGCTCTAAGAAATTGTGTTGAATTTTCCAGGTTATTACAGTGGTTATTTTTACTTTTCATGTGACGTTACTCATTTGTAGTGGGGTTTTGATTTTTAAATCATGCTGTTAAAACATGTTCACCTGGATTACTTCTTTTCCAAGGAGTCTAAATACAATATTGAGTTAATTCCTGCAAACCTCATGTTCAAAAATTTCTGTACACTAAACAAAAAGAAAGTGGAATAACTAGGATTTGATTGCCTGCCAGACAAGCTGAGCAGAGCACTAGCTGCAGACTTCAGATTGCTGTGGACAGAGGCTGAAATACTGTGACCGACACTAGAAGTATGAAACAAAGGCCTGGCAGATACATTATTATAAAATGACAACTTAAATACTATCCAGAATGGTGCTGATTTCTCAGAACTTTACCTAACTTCACTAAAGTAATTGTTGTATGTTCAGAATTTGATTCCAACAAACTTGAATTCAGATCACTGGCAGTAAGAAAAAGCTGTTTCCTATTCATTCATTCTTATGAAATATTTCAAAAATTGAAGTCTGCTTCAAATAATGGCAGTCTAAATAAAAAGGTTGCTTGTTGCAGTGAACAGGTTTGTGATTCTGAATTATGTATGCTAGATTGCAAAATTGCTTTTTTTTTTACATAAGCATTTATCTCACGAGAAGAAGCTCCTGAATTTTTACTCTATTTTTCTAGAAGTGGTAGTTTCCTGTCTTTCAAGGTTCCCAGTGATGTGCAGTGAAATGTCTGTTCATCTTCCTGATTTACACATAGACATCTCTTCTCTTTTTGAAGGAATGACCATATTTACCCAACTTACCCACAGCAGACATAATATCATGATTTAAGTTAATCAGTACCAAAAGCTATAGTGTATTGAAAAAAATTTGATTTTCCAAGAGCTCTTTCTAATACCTACTAAAATTGATAGCAAGAAAAATATTGTTTTCACATTACTTAGGTGTTAAAATTACATGGTGGTGTTCCTTTATTTTCAAAAACCAAACTAATCCTGTTAATTCAAAGTGAATAACAAACAGGACTAAGAGTTTTTCCCAAGTTGTTACATTTATTCAACCTGCTTGTGTTTTGTTCTTCATCATAATTATTTCCAAGTCAAATCTGCACTGATTTCCTTGTGGACCCACATACCTCTGACTAACTTAAAGAATTGAGCTGGGATAATTCACACTATTCCTTGGGGGTCATGTTCTCTGTTTTTTTTCAAGGACATTTTTATTACAAAGCTGATGAAATTTGCATATTAATTCATTTCTTTCAATTTTTTAAGATTAAATGTTGTCAACATGTATCAGTGCAAGGCTCTGACAGTGCTGATGAAATGGGTCAGTCAAGCTTGAACATTTAGAGTAATGCAGCCATCTGCAACCCCCAAGCCCCTTGTGTAGTTTAGTGCTACCATTGCAACTTGATTAAAAAAAGTTTTATTCAATGCAGGATATTAAAACATTATCTGTGAAATGATATGTGTTACTCCTGCCATTTGCAGGGAAAGTATATTTGACAACAAAATGGATCTAAGGATCTCCTTGCTGATTTAGAGTTAGTGCTTTGTCAATCTTAATTAAACTCCAGTAGGAAAAGTGTAGGGGGCAGGGGAGGAAGAGTTTCTGCTATGCCAGAGCTTCAAAGTTATTAAACTGGGCTTAATGTCCCCTCCTAGCCTGTATTTTTACTGTTTGAAAAGCAGTATTATTTACAGGAAGGAATTGCCTAAATCCTCGTGTCTCAGGGGCTGTAGAAAGCAGTTGCATTCTTTTGAAAATACCAAGACTTAATAGAATCAGAGAAATCAGAAATGGAAAAGAACCATTAGATCAACTTATCTATCCCCTTGCCAGTGCAGGAGAGTTCCCTCCAGTATTGCTGTCTTACAGTTAATAGTCATGGATTTTGAGTCACTGTTTCTCAACTGCTTATGAAAGCATTTGCTGTGCAAGCTGCTTGGGTTCATTTTGTCTTCACTGATGGGACTGATACGCTTGTATTCAAATATTCTTATGTTTTAATAGTCTGTGATTCTAGATTCATTGTATATAGACACCCAGTAATATCTTTGCTTCTCTTCGAACACATACTGTGCATTTCCATCATGTAGGGTTTTATTAGACTGCATTTACTGAGCATCTAATTCAACAAGTGGTCCCTTGACTCCAATGGAAACAATACACAATAGCCTCAATAATTAGCTGGTGTAAATCAGCATATACACCCATTTTTAAATGTGTGGAGTCAGTTGTGGATTTGGCCCAGGATCTTTTGAAATCGCCAGGTCTAATTATGAAGTGGGGGCAATGAAATACACCCATAACACCAAGAACAATGTGTTAACTCAAATGACAAGTTTCAGATGTGAACTTACTTCTCTGCAATTACTGCTACAGCTTAATCAGTTGATGTATTTTAATAGAAATCGCTCATGGTCGTAGATGTCCTCATAATTGCTACTTCTGATAACCTCAGTAATGTACATTGGCCTTAATTGGACAAAAACCCTGATATCTTGGCTTGCAGATGTAGTCAGACTCCTACCTACCTTGAATATGAATACAAAGCATGAATTCTAATAATAATCAGAAAACAACCTTCTGGCACCCCATAGCTGTGGAAGAGAAGGTGACTCAAATATTAGTCAACTTGTATGGCAGAGTGGCTGTCCAGATAGTTTACTGGTTTTATTTTTAGGCAGTCACCTCAGCAGACTTTACGCTGTAATTGCACAGAGTATTTTTGAATTCAAGCTTCCCTTAATACATGTCATACAGGAAGCTTGTGTTAATTGTATCAAACACTGTGAACAACTTTACAGGACCATTCTATTTTTTCTAAGCTGCACATTTTTTCATGTGGTAGACTAAAAAGGATCTAGGAAGCATCTTCAGGTAGACATTGGATACAGTACAAAGATGAAACTGAGCTAGTAGTACTTCGATTTTAAGACCAAACTGAAAAAGTTGTATTGAGCTGAAAAATCAAAATCTGACTTTGCAATGTAGTAGAGTCTGAAAATGTCAGACATGAAATATTTAAACTGTAAAACACAATCTTCATCTTTGGGCTATAAAACTTTAATTTTGTGAGTTGCTATTTCTCCAATTGTTCGATATTTTTAATTCTACAAATCCATGTTTATTAACTTTCAAGGTTTAAACAGTGTTACTGAGTCTATTGAAAGTAAATGATACTGACTTCTGAGAAATATAGTTACTATGATTTGTTTTCTGTTTCTATGTTCAAGATAAAGGCAAAAGAAAGAACAAATAAAAGAATTGATTAGCACAGCTCTCTCTTCTAATACTTGTAAAATCATCTGAAGTGCTTTGCTATTTATTCTTCCATACACTACAAGAAACAGATCAAATTGATCTGGAATGTGATTTTTTTAAACAGTGGTAATGTTAGGATACTGAGAGAAAAAATTAGCATCTTTGATTCCATATATTCATACTTTTTAAATTATCAATTGTATTGCCCAAATGAAATCTCCTTCCACTCTGTGATCTTCCCAAATATTTTGGAATAGCAGTTCTTGGACTAAAATCTGAATCCTATTGAAGCTGATAAACCATATCATGCTCCCATTATAAACAATGCAGATCTCCAACTTCTGTAATGACGTCATTCCAGTATTATGCATGATGTTATAGCATTATAGTGGGGGTGATCACTTTCTTTAACATCACGACCTCTTCTTGCTTACATATCTACAATTTTTTCTTCTTTTCAGGTTTTCCTTATACAGTGAGAACATAGTTTCAAATACATCTGTTCTAGCATTTCTTATGTGAAATACAACTATAAGCAATCCATTAGATAAATTCATTGCAAGAAAGTAGTCTGCCACATTAAATACTGTAGATAATTTAGCAAAGTCTTGTTGGTTTTTACCTTTGCATTTTAAACAGTGAATGCTGTTAGCTTTGGTAAATAACAACAGCTTTGTTTTGGCAGTAGCTGCTGCAGACTCCTAAATCCAAGTTATTTTATCTAACAGTGTTTTGATTAAATTTATTCCTCTCCATCTAACTTAATTTTTTTTTTATTTAATGCAGTTTTCAAACTATGAAGGAAAGTAAATTTACTGTAAATCTAGACTCTTTTTTGCTAGCAAAGAAATTCAGTGTGTGTTTGCTTTACAGCTTCCATTTTATATATATAACATATCCTACTTTTCAACATTGAGATTTCTTTCCTCAGAAGCAAACTCAGAAGTTATGCTTGCATCTACAGTTTGCAGGCAGGTTGGTACCTCCACATAAGGAAAATATATTTTTAAAATCTTCTGTAATTTTGAAGGGGAAATTTCCCTGCTGATATCTGCATGTAAATGTTCTTCTGCCAGCTTAAATAATAGTTCTTACAACGTACAATATGTGCTGCAAGTGAAACAGTCAGGTTTTGACACCTTGTTTATTAAGTCTTTGTGTTTGATTGGCTAAGAGTGATCACATCACAAGAAAGGTGCACACTTCATTGTTTGTGCCCTAAGCTGCATGATTTCAAATATACATTATGTTTATTTTACATTTTTTTGAGCCAGGCATTGTTGAAAGAAGATACCCCCAATTTGAAACAGTGGATAACGTTAGGTCTTACTGATCATGACATCTTTATGGAATAATTTTATGTCAGAATGAAATCTTTAAAATTATTCCTTCTCTACATATGTATATTTGTAGAAATCCCAAGCCTTATGCATGCACAGATGCGAGTGGTTCATGCTCATATGTGTTGGCCAGGAAAAAGCTAATGAGTGACCAGATAACAGAGTGAGATAACAGTCAGTTAATCTAATTAAAAAACAATGGCAGGTGCATTTGACTACTCAGAAATTTCACACCTTGACAAGATTTCAGTGAACACTTCGTAATACTTGAGGCACTTGTGCCTCTTGGCAACCAGAAGTGATGGATCTGTTTTCCCTCTTAACCTTTCATATCATAAAGGAGTTGGTTCAGAAATAGTTACAGTTGAGCCTCTAATGTAATTATGTTCAATATCATGGTGTAGGTGGAAGTATTAACATCACAAACTACCACTTCTTAGACCAAGTGAGCTGTGATATGTGGAATATAGAGCTGAATATGGTCCATACTGGGAAATTGTAATTCATAAATTCAACATTAAACTCATTTAAGTAATGATAACTGAATGGAATAATACCTGAACTTACTGAGAGTATTAATGAGGCTCTAAATGGTGAAGTTCCTGAGGTTACTGGGAAACTCATATCTTTCAGAAAAACTACAGGTTGATCACACTAAAGACAATAGGAATACATCAAGTACAGGCAGTTAAGTGCAAGGTGTAAATTTGGAGAACTAAGGGCAAGACTGAAAAGTAATTTGTGTTACGTTAAGAAAAAAATAAAAAAAGTCTGTTTAATTGTAGAAACAAACAAACTGCTCAGTTTACTGAATTTGCATGGAATAAAGCAATTTAGTTTATATTCTTTCCATTAAATGAGACTGGGACTTTACAGTTGTTCACTGAGATCATAACAACTGTAATCAGAACCTGAGATTTTAAAAAATAAGATATCCAGACAAACTGATACATTCAAGAGCAGCAGATCAGCAGGTCTAGGTGATCTATAAGACAAAACAAAATATGAAGGAAAAGTGAAATGGCCAAGCTGCTAAAAAATGTACAATATCCCCGTAAAATGGCAGCTAGAAAGCTGAAAGGTAACGATTACTTTGGAGAAGGACTTTTCTGATCTATCAAAGTGTTTTGGAAAACAGTACTAAAATTACCTTTAAAAATGATGTGGTTTTGTATGTCTTATTTCTGTTAACACGTGATATTGTATAACAACTATGAAATGGCTGTAGACTTGAATCACAAAAGTGACTGGAGGTATAGGAATATGTCTTTCCAAGGAAAGATGTAAAAGACTAGAGTTGTTTTCCTCATAATACCCTTGGTATCTTTTTACAAAGCAACAAAAGCATTCAGTAAAACTCATACAGAAGATCAGCAAAATTTGTCAAAAGAAGCACATTTGTCAAGCATTGTGGATGTGTGGAACTCATTGCCATTAGCTATTCCTGCAGTCAAGAGCAGAGCAGGCTTTTAAAATATGTGGGCATTCATATATGATGACAGCATTCTCTTCTAATTTCAGTTAAACTATTTTTATAGAGGTGTGTATTGTGCTTCAAGTCAATTTAGATACCAGTTGGTGATTTAAGGGAGAAAGGTCTTCTACGTGCACATTATTATCTAATGGTGCACAGCAAGTCTCCGGTACATTTGTTGTTATCTATAATCAGAGAAAGACTGTTGAACAAGCCAGTCCTCTCAAGTATTTAGTAACAAGGACTCTTGTACTCTCCTTTATTTTTCATTAAATGTAACATTTGTTGCAAACAACAAAAGATAAGTATCATTTTGTTTATGGTTGACTTTCTATAATACCACATAATACTGCATGATATAGCTCGTGAGCTTCTGCAAACTGGTCATTTCACATCTTACAATTATGTCTTCTCTGAAGAACCTCCTCCTCGTTTTCTTCAGGCAAAAGTTAGTAGACCTTGGAAAATGGTGGTTAGTTAATAAACAACATCAGACTCAGAATATGTTATGCACTAAAAACTACTGAGGCCTGGAACAAAACCTGGAGATTGTAACAGGTATTCCTCACTTTTCTCCAAATTCTCAGCAGAGTGATGGCCACTCTTCAAAGTCCATCTAATTTGGGATACTAGACCCTATAGACCCACAAAGCATTGTTTCTGTTCTGTGTCTGTGATAAGGACAGGTTGCCTGTAGCAGAAGAAATATCTCGTACATAGCATCTGTATCTTGTCCTGCAGTACATCTGCGAAGACACAGAGCTATGAATCAGTGTTTTAAAGAGGCAGCATTCCTGTGCATTTGTTTATCTTTATGCTGAGACATGCATCATCAGTGCTAAACAAACACGATTAAGTTACTATTCTTACCTCCAAGTTTCAAGATAATAATTTTGCTTTGGGAGTTTCCCTGCAGTTTTTCAGTTTACAAAATCAGCGGTAAAAGGCTATAAAATCACAGCTGCATTCTGAAGTCTAAATATAAAGATTAGGAAAATCAAGTGTTTGAGGAACAGAAGTCAGGGAGGTGGGAGTCAGGGAGGGGCACTGGAAGCAGCACAGTTAATCACCTGTTCTAAGGGTTGCACTCATACATTCCAGATAACGTGGAAAGGGTGGAGGGGGGAATTTAAAGTAGCTTAAAGTCATTAAGCCAGAAGGACCATCTGATTCCTTCTCGGTAGCAACATAAAGTACCTTATTCAGGTAAAGAAGGGCATTACTTACTGTAAATCTCACAAAGTTTATGCCACCCCAGATACAAACTTCACACTAACTTGTTCGCTCTGGGGAAGGTTCACAGTTTGGTTTTGTTTTGTCGGGGTTTTTTTGAGCAATAATAGTCTTTGTGAGATGGCTGCAGTGTCAGCATTTATCTTGAAACTCTTGGATATTAGTTTTGACTGCAGTCACCGTTCTGACAAGTGTTATTGCGACTGTGTTTTATATCCCTGTTCAGGATGATTTCTAATGATAATGCTCTGTCTACCTCACTGCTTCACACTAAATTATAGATGCCACTGTGACAGGACAAACTATATCCAAGTGCTAAACTCTACTCCCTTTGTGTGATGTCAGTGCCTTCACTACTTTGTGCCTGGAATTAAAAACAGGATAGGACGATATGCAAAACATTTCTGCTTAAAAATAATGTTCTGTCAGTTATTAAACAAGTGATATTTCATTTAATCAGCTCAAGGGGATTATTTTAAATGAAAAGGCAGAGAGTATGATTTTATTAACACATTCCTGCCCTAGAGTCCTACTGTAATAATTCTTTACTTGACTAAATTAAAAAGTTATAATTCAGTCCATCCACAACAAAGACTTATGGATGGTTAAATTTCATTAGTTTTCCTATTTTGAGCTGTGCATGGAATAAAGGGAAGGAAGGGTTCATGTCTCCAGAAAATATGTCCTGAAGTAAACGTTACATTATGAATACAAACAAACTAGAGTTTTAGTGAAGGATGTTATATTATGCAGTTTCCACTTGTTAATCTGATACCTTCAGCATTAAAACCATGCTGTTTGTTCTATCTCTGTGCATATGTGTTTGCTAAAACAAAGGCTTTATCAAGTAGTGGATTTTTTCCAGCCTAGAAAATGTGAACTAAGGCAGACTAAACCTACTACTCTTATCAGCCTGGAAGTAACTACACTTGTTGTGTTGACTACAATACGAATAATGCTCTATAAACCGTTTTGACTGATGATTTTTAATGAATTAGGCATTAGAAACACTACCAAAACTTAGCCAAAGGATATGCAAATGCCATTTGAATACACACATTTATACTTGCACTAGCATGCACATATGCACTTTCATACCAATCTATCTGTGGAGGAAGATAAATAACAAGGGTGTCACTAGGGATCCCATAATAAGGACTGTGCTGAGATTAGGAAGTGTACTTAAAATCTTGCTTTAGGGGGGATAAATAAATATTTCTGTGTATATGACAATATACAGTAGACTTTTTTCCTCTTGCTTCTTAAGCAGTTCTAAGTAAATAGGATCTATATCTGTCCTTAAAATTTCAAAGGATGATGTTGAATGTTAAGCCATGAACAAGCAATTTTTAATAATATTTTAGGCTAAAAGTGTACACAATTCTTGAAGTGAAACCTTGTAATTGCAATCATCTGTAGGGCCATTCTTTTGAATAAAAGCATAAATATATTTTGTATGTCTCTTTTATGTCTCAAATTTAAGAGAGATGACTAAATTCTGGTCTTGTTTATGGATATAAAACTAACCTGAAATCTTTGGTGATATTCTGCATTTGCTCCCATGAAAACTGAGAGTAGAATTTCATCCCATTGCTATAAAAAGAAACTGAATATTACTCCTGGGAAGGTTAAAAACATTCTGCCTGATATCACTTCAGACTGAAAACTGTATAATAAATAAGAAAAAAAAAAAGTGATAGATCAGACAACTGAAAGCAAAGAGTAGGTAGCTAAATATTGTAAATAGTCAGATAGAGCAAGTTATTTTTTTATAAATTCCATCTCATAGGATTACTTCATTTATCTTTGGAGAGAGACTTTCTCAGTACAAGAGGTATTTCACTAAAAAATTAATTGTTTATTAAGAATTAATTAAATAAATTAGCATGGGACTATCTGATCGGGGAATATCAGTCTCAGTACTTTGAACTTGCAGGTGCTGCAGTGGTTGTAGTTAAGATGTTATATCGGAGCATTCCTTCGTTGGAAAGGGTTGTGTCAAGAAAATCTTTAATATAAAAATAAAAAGCAGTTCATGCATAAAGCATGATGCCCCGAAGCATATTAGATCTGTTTATCTCTCTGTTTAAAACGAACAGTACCTGGTATAGTTTACATAACAAGGCAGGGATCAGTTTGATAAAGCATTTATATCACCTGGGGAACACGCTGGCTCATTTCCTCAACACCTTTCTGCATGACTCGTTCACCAGCAAGTATAATAGCAAACAAAGTTTTAATAGGTCAAGAGCAGCGGTCCTGCTTGCATTAAAGCAAAAGACATTTCAGTTTGCCCTTTGACAAATAGCTCATATTTCAAGCCTGGGTCTCTGCAGCTGATCATTGAATGATAATTATTGATTAAATCTTTCACGAACAAATATTTAATTGTGTTTGATGTTTTGCAACCTTAAAGAATTAAAAAAAATATTAAAAAATAAATAAATAAAATAAAAAGACAAATTAAAGCTCAGTGTTTATTTGACGTACATAAAATATGTCGATTATCCAGGAGGACCAAATAAAGGACCAAGATGGACTCTTGCCCCTCAGATGCAGTGGTAAAGCTCTAGTGACCTAATTAGAAACAGAATTTCACCTCAGATCATTAACATTTTTGGCAAATACTACAGTATAAATCTGTGAGTTAACATCTGAAAACACTTTTTTAAACAAATGAATTTCAATTTAGTTTGCAATTAAAATCTGTTGTTAGACTAACAGATTTTTTTTGTCACTCTTCCATTTTGTTTAATGTAATCCAGGATATGAGTCACATTTGCTTGTTGTTTCTATATGTGAAGCAAATACTGTAGCTGCTGTTTCTGTCATAGCACATCTGCTCTGCTGAAAACTGAAAAAAAGATAGATAAACACATGGACAGGAAAAGAAATAGATGAATAACACTTTGTAATTCTTTTTTCAGTGAACAGTAATCATCGCCAAATGTCTTTGCAGTTCAAAGGCTATTTTTGTTAAGCAGACATCCATGGATCTTACATGCAAGCTATTGTAACTTTTTGGTATTTTTATTTTAAGTACTGAAAAATATGTTTTTCCCCAACTGGCACTCTCAGGACTGCATAGTGAAAGCAATATTGTGTTCATCAGCTGTCCCATAACAAAGGGGAAAATTGTTCAGTGAAGAATTATTATACTTTGCCTTTTCTGGGAAGTTCAACAGTGGAATACATCTTCCTTAGAGCATAATTAATAACAATTTGTGATGCTTTTATGCACAGATACAATTCAGAGTATCTGTTCACTATATGTGATGTAACAAAAATAAGCTGATATCACTTACAGGATATGTATCTAGAATCCCAGTGGACATAAATCAGTAATTGAGCCATAGATAAATAGATTAGATGTGGCAATAGGAAGGGAAAAGAAGCTGAGAAGAAAATCCACCAAAATAATTTTGCGAAGCCTGTCTTATATTTTCATCAGAAACTAAGCAAAATAATCTGAAAAGGGCAGAAATCAAGTCATCTAACAAATTCTTATACTCTGCTTTTATTGGACAATGTAATGCAGCACATGACACTAAAAATAATACTGTACTGTCTAAGGACAGGATGACAATAATATGCATTTTATTCAGAAGTATCCAACCCCAACCGCCTTTATGGTAGCTTCTTCACGTGCTTGGTGCTCTTCTAATCACACAGGACCACGCACCATGCGTTCCATCCTCCCCGCCAAAATGTACTTCCCTTCCAGACACAGGGAACCCAGGAAAGTGGCTTAAGTGGCAGCTCCATTGTCTGCACAAAAGCGATGCCCACATCTCTGTGTGCTGCTGTGCAGCTGGGAGAAATAAACTCTTGGGAATACATGACGTACACAAGCTTAGCGGAGTGTGTGTTTGGGCCACTTCTGCACTCCAAGGTGCTCTAGCAGACCAAATGTATCTGTATATAGACTGTGCTTAGTGAGATGCTTTTCCTATAGATTTTTTTTCTTTTTTTTTTTCTTCTTTCTTTTTCTTTGTAAGAGTATATGTGACTGCTGACTTCTAGTGGCTGCCCTGCAGATGACATCTGTCCTGGTCCTACTGTCCCTGACAGAGGTGCTCCAGTGGCTCAAGTGTGAGGCAATATGTGGCAGTGGAGCAGAAGGACCTGAACATCTCCTCTACACAATCCCATACTAATCAACGGAAATGCATGTGGGTTGTCACTGGGACAGTGATATTACACAAACAGTCTAAACTTTGACTGAAAATGGCAGAGTAGATTTGTGCGCTATGCATTCAGCCATTATTTGGTACAAAGCAGAGAGGGGAAAAAATGTCAGCAAATGGCTTTGCTTCTCCTGCTCCAGGTCACTTTGCACACTTTCTCTGTGCCTTAGGAGAATACAATATTGTGGCGGTAGCAAATTCGACGAATCCAGACGCCGGCATAAGCTCTTTGATCGAACGGGCAGGCCGGGCGAGAGTAAGGAGTCTAATTCAATGTGAATTTACCATCCGTACTCTTTAATGAACTCTTAAACAACACTGAACATCAATGTCCCTGAGACCACGTTTTTCCAAGCCTTATATACTCTATACCAAAAGGCCATGCGGCAAGTGCAGGCTACAATTGGTTACACTCACAGTCACTCATCCCCCCCCACTATGGTGATTGGCTGCAGGGCACTGTTCACAGACTGTTCATGCGCAGCGGCAACGCCCCTCCTGCAGCCTGGGTCGAGGGCAGAGCGGCTTCTGTTTACTTTCCTTTTGTCTCTGGTGTCTCAGGGAAATCCTTCCGTGTAGCACAGCCGCATCAAGCCCTGGCTTGTTCACAGCACACAGCCAGAGACTCTCCACACAATATATTCCTCAAACTTCTGCCCCTGTTGCCATGCTGCATGTCATTAGGGTTTCTGCTCTGGTTTTGGCTTTTATTGCTTCATGGTGCTATCCCTGTATGCCCTGAATTTTCTCATTCTCAGTCAAAAGATCCTTGACATTATGGAAGCTTTGTGAAAAACAGCCCATCATCATTCATACAGTTCAACATAAACATAAAGAGTTGTATAATTAAATATATCTGTAAAAGAAACTTTTAAGATAGATTGGCTTATTAGAATTACATTATTATGAATCTGTTTCTATGCACTGGTAAAAAAAATATAATGTGTGCCTGAAGTCATAACTCTTAAGTTCTCTTAATGTCCTAAATAAGTGACCTAATTTTAAGAAATGGTGAGAACCCATTCGTCTCTCATGTGATTTCCATGACAGCTTCCAAATGTAATTTTAAAGCTGACTTGCAGGATCAGGTCCTGCTATTGTCAAATGAGGTGAATTAAGGAAGCTATGTATTCCTCTGAACTGCTCAGCTGCGAACTGTTAGAGTCAAATAAAACTGGCAGAATAGGATTCCTGCATGGGGGGGAAAAAAAAAAAAAAAAAAAAAAAACGAAACACCACAAAACTGTACTGGTGAAATTTAGATCAGCAGAATACACTTTTGCCATATTAGAATTCAGTCACAAATCAGCTCCAGAAATACTGCTCTAGCAAAGAAAAAAAGACGCATGCGGTTCATAACAATAAGTGGTTAGGGCTTCACATATACACTTCCCTCAAAAGAAATGTTCTTCTAATTAAACAATTGTTCACAGAAATCACATCCTAAGAACTGAAGGAAAAGAAATGGAAACTCCTGATTGTTCCTTTTTATGCTTTCGTACCATGAACTGAAATACAGTTTATCACAAAACTAGATTTTTTCTTCAGTTCAGCCTGCTGTTTATAGTAGAAGAAAATCACATATTAACATAAAGCTATGAACCCAGTTTTAAATTCTACTTCTGATATCAAAAGGCCCTTCATAACTTCAGATGAGCCTTGTTAAATATCTAGCTCCCTCTTCAGCCCCTTCCTTTACTTACAAACCTGATTACAATACCTGTGGTTGTGTCACTCTAGATCTTTGCAGCTTAGATAATTCTTTTGTGTTAATTCTAATCTTTTTACTCTTTTGACTACAAAACTGATACATTGGCTATAGAAGCAAATCAAGCATAAAGCAAATCAAAACTTTGAGAATATCTTATTTGTCTGTGCATTTCCTAAGTTTCCTTACTGTATTCCCAGTTTACTCAGCAGCTCTGTTCTGCAGGAATCCTGCTTGCTTGTACCTTTCCCTTTTTCCTTTAATGGTGACATTGTCTGGGCTGAATTTACTGGTGGTTTTCCTGAGAGGAAAACATAGACTACATAGCAAATGGTTGTCATTCTTTGCATGAGGCTATGCTGAGGCTATTCATCAAAAGGCTATGTCTGTTGTCTTTCCAATACCATGATTTTCCATCCCAGACTGTAGACAAGCAGCTGTTCTTTCTCCTCAGGATATTTTAGTGGTGTTTAATTGCTTGCTACTGTGAATAGTTGTTGCCTTGACTAACTGTTGCATTTCATTTTCACTTTTGTCAAAAGATAATTGCATTTGGGCACCCCCATGTTGTAGTGTGTTAAATCCCAACACTGGATGCATGCAGACTTCAGGAAGAAGTACTTGCATTTTGAAGGTTGCTCAGAGACAAGGCATAAGAAGGTTAATACCTCTCAGACTGTAGGATTTGGTATGTGACTTGACCTAAAAGACTCAAAATGGAAGCTGAGAGCATGCTCCACTTCCAAAGCTCTTTTCTATTAACAGTCCATCACAACTCTCCTTTAACTTAGCGAGTGACTCCACTGCTCATTACAGTCAGACCATTTAGGCAAGGTTGGGCTTCCTCTGAAAAGAGGAACCTACACCTCTATTCTCACATGGTGCAGCAGCTTCTCTTTGGCTCCTCACGTTTGAAGTCTGGACAGGGGGCAAGTAGAAGCATCACCCCAGGAATGCAAATGGTGGCAGTGCTGTGACAGGGATCTTAATCTTCCTTGATATATGCATGCCTGGGCATGTCTCACTTCCCAAGTCACTTGTGCAGGTGTGGATGGGGCTGTGCAGCCATCATGACAAGCACGGACAAAGACAATCATTGTATTCGGGCTGAGTTCTGCTGTTTGTTGTTTATTAATGATGTGGTATTTATGCCATAAATTCTTTGTAACTTGTGAAATTTCTTTTGGGAGACCGCCACAAGCTATGTAGTCCAAGGGTGTTTGCTGTATCTGTTTGATATTTGTGTAGACATCAGTATGCTTGTCGTGGAAGGTCCTATATAAATTAATCAGCAATATTACTAATGTCAGTTTTTATGAACACACATCTCTCTGTTGTATAAATAGCTGATCCTTTTGCATGACTCACTTATCTTCTAACAAGGAAACTTTATGGTTCATGATTTTGCATGAAATGTTAATCATTGTCTCATGGCTTCGTTAGTGTTCAATAAAGTGGACCTTCCTGGAGAATATTCAGTGAGTGTGGATGGATGTGACACTTAAGGTACTCAAAGTATAGGTAATAAAGGAAAAACAAATGAGCATTGCTTACATGTTCAGCATTACCTTTAGGAGGTCTACAGAGATTTTGGTCTGCGTTTGCACTAATCTTATGTCAGTGACTGTCATATTACATTAGCAAATTTAATCTTTGTTAATGTGATAGAAAGTTGCTAATACAATGAGACTCATTACATTAACAACTTTTGCATCATGTTAGCAAAAGCCAAATTTGCTAACAGAATGCAAAAATTACCCATATGATGAGGTAATCATTATCATTATTCTAACACCTGATTATATTAAGCAGCTACTAACATTTTTTAAATGAAATCACTATTTGCACTGTACTGGGATTTTCTAGGAGAATTTGGGGTATCTAAGAAGGAAAATACCAATATTTTTTAACAAAAGCTTTTTTAGAGATATGGGTTTTCTTTTGTATTGTGATATAAATATCACTTAATCGCGGTCATTCTGAAATTAAATTTGGACATAGGAAACTTTTTTCCTGTAGAACAGTGAACCATATAATGAGCTATGTCATGACTAAGCCAGTAAGAAAGTATAAAGAGAATGTGGATCACTGTTGGCCTTGTATCGCCTTTTGGCTTTGAAAAGTAGTTTCGTATTATAAGTCATATTTTGCAATATATAAGAACTTATTTCATTAAAATATGTTCATTTCACTGTTACAATTTGTATTTTTTGTAGCGAGACACACATGCATTTTAGAATATATTTACATATTAGATTTATAGTCTTCCCTGATTACTTTATAACTGTCCATTAAAAATATACCAGGATAAAATAAAAATTATGATAAAACTTTTAATAGACGGAATATAATCTAACAGCAAAACTCTTTGATCACAATATATAACATGCTGCATCAATATTATAATTTATTTGAAAACAGTCTGGTTATTATTCTCTATAAAGCCTTCATTCCTGTACAAGCTATGCAATAACAATCTTTTAGCTGTAAAGATTGAGAAAATGGACTTCAGCACAGAGTCTTCATGAACAATCCCATAATGGTAATGGGCAAGCTTTGCAATCTGCTTACCGCCATGTAAGTAGTAGATTGGGGAAAACATAAAGAACATTTTGAATATATAATGTGTATGCAGCAAAGCCAGACATCTTAGGCCAGCTGGAGGATGGAGTTTCACAGTTATGAAGGGATGTTGCACTTAATGTTAAGTCCATTCAAGGACCTGTAATGACTTCAGCTGAAGTACTTGAATTTTTCAATACTTGAAGAGGACCACTAGCATGATGTTCACCACAAATCTCCTTGGCTTCAGAATTTACTTCTACCTTAGCACAGGTCATCTTTAAGTTATTTTGTTGTTGTTTTTTGTTTTTTAATATTTAGGGGATTCTTTGGAGGGGTATTTCTTTTATCCCTATAGACCAAATGACTTCTAGTGTCGTGATGCAAAATATTGCTCTCTTTAATTTCTAGAGAAAGTATATCAGAATGTTCCAAGTCAAAGATAGCAGAAGAAGGAAAGAGGAGGTCAAGGAGTTGTGTGTTCCTTCTGGAGAGATTCCATTTTTTTTTCTGTGTTACTGGTTTTTTAGAAACCCCTGAGAATTTTAAACCTGGTGGTGGATGAGTAAACAAGAGAATCTTCTCCTGCCACAGATCTTTATGTGGAAGAGGAATTTATTAGGAACACAGAAATTCCTATGAGTGAACATTGTCTATCTCGCCCACTAGCTTCTGTTTTAAAGTAGCTGATACCAAGTATTTCCAAACTACATGTAAAATCTACAGAATGGCAAAAGTACCAAATAAGTTAAAGCATAACGTTTGACATCTCATGTAAATTTTATTATACACAGTGTAGTGTGGTTATTCTTGTTCACCTGATAAACATTTAGTCCTTCTTTTGATGTTTAAATTACATGTTGTGGGGGGAAAGTTATGTGGTTTTATCATTTTTTTTCTTCATCAGCTCAAAATGTGTCTTCCCTTTAATTTATTGGAAATCTTCTTGTTCTTATATTATCTTCTATGTATCATTCATTATTTTGTGTACCTTTTGTCACATCACTTGTTATTTATCTGCTCTCAGTGCTAAATATTTATAATCTCACTAATCTCTCTTCAGATGTCCTTCTGCTAGAGTTTTTCTGTTCCCATTATTCTCTTTTTTTAATAGCAGATGACCAGAACTGAACACAACACTCAGTATAAAGCTTGGGCTATAAATTTACATAATGGCATTGCAATATTTTCTTTATTAGTTTTAAATTCATTTTTATTTTATTCCAACAACTCCCTTAACTTTTTAGGTATAAGAGTCTCCATGCAGAGCAGATGTTTTCACTGAGATATTTCCATTTCCTTTTATTGCCTAGTTATAGTTATTTAAAACTCCTCAAAATACAGGAGTAGTTTCTTCCAAAGTGTGTTACATCTTGCACTTGTCAGCATGAAATTTCATCTATTGCTCTGTTGTTCACTTGTCTGCTCTGATTGCTACTTAGGTCCCTCTCATGTTCCTCCTGATCTTCTTTTAACGCAAATAGCTGCACTTTCAAGTCTTTCTACACTGACACTCACTATTCAAGTAAAACACATAGCAGATGGGAAGTCTGCAGATGCTTTCAACTGATTTACTTATTTTAGGTATGCATTTAGCATGAACAGGTTAAACATTGAAACCGTCCCATAAGAAAAAAGGCTAATAACCCAGATAAGCCAAAACCAGATTCCTAGGCCTCACTCTTTCCCTCTTTTCCCCGTAGTGCATTGGAGGCAGATCACAGAGAGCTTCTGTGGAGAAGGAAATTGTCTTTTATTTGTTCATAAGGATATGGTATTCTGTGCATTGTAATTTGAGTGGAAATGTCCTAAATAACAGACAACAGAAGAAAAAGCTGTAAAAAAGAGATAAAAACTAGAAGAAAAAATGCAACCTGCTAGAAGTTGGTATCTAGGACAGAAAGCAGGCATTTTTGTAAACCGCAAACCCGGGTACAATTCCTGCTTTTAGACACAAAGTGAAAACTGTCAATGTAAAAGTATTTTATATACTTCTGTAAACACATAAGAATATGTAAAGATGGATATATTTATATATTAACATAAAGTCAAAGGTCAGATCCAGCTCTGCTTAAGATTTATTAGTACTGCTGTATTTTTCTTTCAAATTCTCTTTCTTTAGTATAAGCCTGTATTTTTTAGTGTTGTGGCACTCTAGTAAAGCAACTAACTTTGTTAAAATACATAAGGTTTTTATCTATTGGAAGGAATGCATAGGAATATACTTTTCAAATTTGAAATGGAAGTCATCTGCAGTGGTACTCTTCAAGGACAGAAGGGTTAGCTGGCACACAGGTGGGAGAAGAGTTGCTCATTAGGGAAGTTTTGTTATATGATAACATATAATTAAGGTAATGGTCACAGCTTGTGTGACAGCAAACACTCTGGCAGTTGTTTGATTGCTGGCTGGGTCAGGAGATCAGCTCTTTCTACAAGATGTATCCACATTAGTGTGTTAGTGAGCAGGTTAGAAAGCAAATTACAGCTGCCTTTCTTAGGCATATTACTGCAGAGGCTCATTGTTTTGGCTTTTTTACTGAACATCAGCAGTAATATGGCTTCTGAAGGCTTCGTGTGACAGGTTAGGCATTTTATCCTTTGAGTAAACAGTAATCATGGTGTGAAGAAAGTCGGGCATTGGAGATTTTTCCCATTCTTTGAGAATTCCATTCTTCCTTTTTAGTTTGCTCCAAGGGCTCTTTGGGGATACATATATTAAGCCCTTTAAATAGTTCATAATAAATCTTTGTCTCAGGCTGATTCTGACAGTTTTTTAAAGAGTCTTTTAAGAGAGAATCCTCAATCATTTGTTAATCCATGGGGTGATCTTCAGACTTGGAGGAAAAAGAAACAGTGCAAGCTCCAGGGTTGTGAAAATACAATGTAGAAAATTTTTAACTCGGAAGAACTCAGGAGATACTGTACCGTGGAAATGTCACCAATCATACAGTCTTCTGCCTCTGTCTAAATGATCATTCTCCAAGTTACTAACTTTGTGAACAGTGGAGATAGAAAAATGGGCTAACAAAAAAGGAAGAGCAATTATTATTGATCATTTTATTCTTATTATCTTGGCTTTGGCGTTATTTCACTTAAAGCTTGAATTGAAAGGGCATTATGGGAAAAATAAGTAATTGTTCCCATTGTTAAAATAAAGCAAATAAAAAGAAGTAGCATTCCTTCTGCTAAGTGTTTACCATTCAAGCCTTGTGATAAATCTGCCAAAATACCTACACTGTGGGCTGTTTTCCAAAATGCTGTTTCCTGTTTAATGTGACAGATTCTGATTGTGTCTGTCAAAAACCTTCTTAACTCCACAGTGCAAAACAAATAAATAAATAAATAAAGGGGAAAAGATAATAAAATATGTCCGGTTCATTTGACATTTGTTTTCACCAAATAATTTGAGTGAGTTGTTTCCTAATAATAATGCAGGGCTGCAGCCCACTGGAACTGCTGTTAGGTATTTGTTTTCAGCAGCCTCAGGTCTGTCATTTTTGGAGATACCTGTTCTCAACTCTCTTTGAATTTCAATGGCATAGTGCTTGTCATTATTTTAGGGTTTTTTTGTAAATTCTGCATAAGGAAAGAAATCTGTAAATGCTAACTTCTCTGTAGACGAACTCTCGATATATCTCAGGAACACTGTTGCCCTATTTTAATTTAATAGGCTACCCTGAGGACGGTAACCTGTAACGGGAACAAGGATATTGTACTAACAAGGGACAAAGCTATAGAGAAACCTGGATAGTTGGGCTTCTTACCCCTTCTGCAGCCAGAACAGGAGTGTTGGAGGTGAAGGCTGCTACTGGACCGAGTGGTACATCCCAACAGCATCAGCTGCCTGCCATGCCAGCTGTGCTGGCGAGTCCCTCCGGGGCAGCAGGATTAGCAGCCTGTCTGGCTCTGCCTGGCCTGGACCAGGTCGTGGAGTTTCTGCACGACAGATGAGAGGGAACAGTTGCACAGCGAAACTTGTGATGATGGAAATATTAATAGCATTCTGAAATAAATTCACATGCACAGTGCTGAGCACATAAGTTTTTTCACATTTAAGTAATGGTTCTATTCACAGGATATTTTTAAGAGTTACTTGTTTGGGCCAAGGAATGGTGATGCCTGTATTGCTTAATATTTTTCCATTATTCTTTTTCTTTAAAAATAGTGTTCTTCACACTGTTTTTTGACATGGATAAGTAGATTCAGTCTGAGTATGTGAAATTATGTTTTCTAACATTTTAAAAGTATAGCTCGACTGTGCTCTGAACTATGAAGCAATGCAGCTAGAGAAAGTAGCTCCTAAGGCACATTAGACCAAGACTTTATGCACATCCTGCAAAATCTGCAGCATTTCCCTCTATCCCCCAAAGAATCTGCATATTTTCATGATGCCTAGCACCATGCCTATTACCACTGTCCAGCAATGAAGTTATCTGTGATCCAAACATTAAGCCCTATGGAGAAAATGTTCTCGCTAATTTCATTTATTTTCCCTTGACAAAATATGGCTTTTAACTCCCACTCGTATTTTTATTATTATTGAGCCATTCTAAATCAGAGAAAACGTTGTTTTATAGAGAAAAATGTTTATTGCCTTGCATACTTCAAAATATTTAGAAAATACTAATTTGCATTTGAGACACCAATACACATCCAGATAAGGTTCAAACTTGGAACAGGGAATGATTTGGTAGAGCCCATATGACTGAAATCCGAAGAATAGGATGGAAACCTGTTTGCAGTTTTAAGTAGTTGTTCGCTGTTAGCAAAGATAGAATCAGATACTTGCCATGTTTGAAAAACAAGAGGTCAAATGATGCCACAGTCTTACCACCCTTTTTTGCCATTTTCAGTGTGTGAACAGAAAGTGGTAGGTCAGATGGTTTTCTATGTTTATTGCTGCTAAACCAGTAAGCATTCGCCATTAGTAATGATCAGTCTGTGTTTGCACATTATGCTTGCTTGGTTTAAATATATGCCCAGTAGCTACATACTTTTCTAGAAAGGTTATTCAGCAAGGTTACACAATTTGTGCAAAGTGATTTTTTGGCAGGATTCTATACACATTGATACAGCAATCCAGCAGATACTAGCAACCAGTTACTGCCCCTTGGTTAGGCTGCATGGAAGATTCATGTATATAAAATAGTGTATTAAAGTAAACTTACAAAAGCAAAGAGCAATCATTGCAAATGTAATTTTTTCTTCCTCTTTGGGATTCTAATTTTAAAAGCATTAAAGAAGACAGCTGCTCATGCTGTGATATGCGCTAAACAGCCTGAAGGATGGAAAAAAATATATTTGTAGCTCATAATAACTATTGACCTTTCTGATATACAATGTTCTCTGTGTTAGCTATTCTGTTCTATCAACAGTGAAGATTGAACATGACTTTTTAATAGAAAACATGGGGTTTCAAGCTGCTTTCACAAAGGTGTTTATGTATTGTTATTTTGTATTGTAGTACAAAGACTAAGTCCTGATGCCCTTTGTCTGACATCATGTTTGTCATAAAAAAGCCCCACTGTTACTGACTGGTTTATATGAGGAATTGGCTCGTAACCATTTTATAGTTGTGATAAAACCATTGCTCCACTAGATCCAGAACACAGGTATTGAAAATAGAATCCCCCAAATATCCCAGCAGCACAAAAGGTATTTTCTGGAGAAACAGATCCCTCAAGTGGCTATATTTATGGGAGTATTCCACTAAGATTTAAAACACTCATTTTTTGCATTCATACTGCTCGTTCCTTGCCATACACAGGCTGCTGCACAGCAGCTTTTGCTAGATGTCGTGTGCTTTATGATACTCCATTTTTTCTCTTGAACTTTCCTACTGCTTAGCTGCTGAGTACAGAAACATCCGCTAGCAGCAGCTTGACTTTGACACTTGTGTATGTTTCCCCAGAGTGGGATCATCCCAACATCAACTGAGCAGCATGAGGCAACTTGGCTGCTCTTCTTTCCCTCAGGGAAAAGCTTCACCAAAAAGCATCTCCCATTTGGCATATGAAAATCTGGAAAGCAACCTCTTTATTGTGCTTTTTAAGCCTAAGCAGGCTGGCAATGTTAGGCAACATCAGAAAAGACTTTTTAATTTTTGTTGGGAGATTTTTTTTATGCCATGTGCTGGGAAGGAACTTCACTGGACCATAATTGGCAGCTCTGAACCACAGTTATTTTCACAGCTATGCTCTGGAGTGTCAGTTAGTGATTCACAAGTTACAAGGCAAGAGCAGAAAACTAGCAAGAGAGTAAAAAATACCCTCAGTTGATCCTTCTAGGGCATGAAAGAGAGGCAACAGCATCAGCATTTAATGGCAATTATATGCTGAAACAAGATGCTCAAAATTGTTTATAAGAAATTGGTCAGTAAGAATAATGAACATTTAAGTTGTGGAAACCAGCCACATTGAGACTGAAAGGAGATTTAGTGTCTAATGTTGTATAGCATCTGTATTCCTCACAGGCCCATAAAGCTCTCAGGGAATTCAGTGAAGTTTTTACCCTCAAAAATAGGCAGGGTCTTTTTTTTCTCTTTGCTGTTTCCTCATTTCCCAGTTTATTTTCTCCCTGCCAGTTCCCTGACAGAGGATAGATGTGCTATACTCATGATCCTGTGCTCTCCTAACATGGGAATCTTTCCTAGCCATTGGATGTATTCTGTTTCAAACTTTATTAGAATTGTTACAATGCAAGTAAACAGTAAGGAAAAGATACCACTGTGCTAATTTTCTTTAGGACTGTTACTGAACCTTGAAAATTAATGAGTTTCACTGACCTCACATGAAACCAAGACTATAGGTCAGGTCAGATTATTTATTCCATTGCTTAAAATAAATTAACTTTAAATGTGAAAACATAGAAGCAAGTTTAAGCTTCATATGCAGTATGCTTTATGTACCACTCACTCACTAGACCATAACAGCTCTTTGAGAGTTGTTCCAGTCTATTGGATGAATGTGGATACATTTGTGAGTGTTTAGGTAATGGATTGAAGCCCAGTAGACTGTAACATTTCCAAAGATTTTTTCAGAGTTAGTTTCCTACCATGATTAGTTCTGTTAATAGCAAATCTTTATTATGTTGTTTTCAAACAAGCAAAAAAGCTCTATGTATTTCATAGATCACTGACCTACCAAAATTTGTTGTAAAATCTACCTTTCTGTGTTATAGGAGTAACAAAAATCTTATTCGTAGCTTCATCCTGGCAACTCTTTATTGATAGCTCTATCTTGGCACCTAACTCATTTCATAATTTACCAGATATATAAAGAATTCTGTGGGATAAAGTTTACATGGGAAGTAAATTGCCTTTTTTGAGAATTCATAGCCTGATAAGACATGTTTCTAGACTAGAAGAAGAAGAAATAGAAGGAGATGCAGAAGCAGAAGAAGAAGAAAGGAAGCTTTGAGAGGCATTAAATAAACTAACACTTCTTAGTCCAATAAAGAGTAGCTCAGATTACTTTGGTTCTGCAAGGATAATAGAACATAACAAACATTTGTTTGTATAATAGAGAAAGCTTGTCAATGAGTTTGTACTTTAGTTTGTTGTACATAACTGCAGCTGGTACATGGGGCCAGTCAGGCTAAAATAATTTGTAACACTACAGGATAACTTTTCAAAGCATGTCTTATTTCTCTGCAGGTGCAGTCTTTTATGTGCCCAGAATATAGTATGCATGTAGTAGTGTTTGAGCATGTAAAACCTGCAAACTGAGCATTAACAGTCATAGACAAATATAGTTTGCATATTGAAGTTGTGTTGTTTGTATATGTAGGGTAGTTATGTGAAACTGCAACTTATTTTGCCAGTAATTGCATGCACAGTTTTGCTTATCCATTGGTAAAACAGCATTAAGCTCCTTCAGAGAATTCTGGCTTACTTTTGCCTGTGGTTAATATTAGGTCTGGTGTATTATGAGGGATGACACAAGCACATTTGAAAGGCTGGTGTAAACACATACACCAGATAGAATGTTGGCATGGGCAACCAAAGCCCTAAGCAACAGGCCACACAGCATGCTAGAAATTATAAAATAATAATAAGGAACTTGATTCAAGTATTTTCATAGCATTCCTACTTACTTAAAAGGGACCAGGCTCTAGTGAATTAAGTTTCCCAAAGACAGGGAACTTGTACTAATTGAGACACACCTGGCATCCCTCAGCTGCTCCAGAAAGACTTGGGTTTTCTGGAGGTCCTGTGGGAAGCTGCCGTTCCTGTAAACACCTCAGGCACTGTGGGGCAGATCACAAGAATACTGCAGATCTTTGTGTGTGCAACTGAATTAAGCCTTTGATCACTCAGAATTCATCCCTGAAATGAAGCAACTGTTCTAATGCATTTCTAATAGTTTGTCCCATTAAATTTTATATAGTTAACCATTGGGGTTTTCAATACTTCCTTTGGAGGAAATTGTCAACAAATCAAAAATTTGGGATTAACTATGTAAATTAAAAATATTAACTACACTGTGTTGTGGCCAAACAGTTCAAGTCAACAGATTCCTCTATAATATCCAGGTTCTTGTAAATTCACAGTGTATAAGGTGGATCAGATGTTAAACATCTTCTCCCACTTTTCTGGCTGTTGTATCTAAATTCACTGCTACTTCACTGACTTGACTTTTGCCTGAACACACATACTTTCATCTCATTAAAAAGAGGTGCTCTATATATCTCCGAGGCAAATTTATTTTATGTCAAATTAGTTGTAAAAAATTAAGGATTTTATATAATGACAACCTAATGGAAACAATCTGAGGTGCCAGCCTATCTCATCAGTTGTGGGATCTGGAAAATTTGGAGGGATAAGAGAGAAAACAACAACAGCAGCAACAATTAAAATAACCAGCTCTCAACAGAAGTCTGATAGGGTTTAAAGTTTTTATGCCTTTGAGTTTCTAATAGGCTTATAGGTCATGAAAAGTGAATTGTCTTCATCTTGGAGGTAGAATGACAAGAAAGAACAGTTTATTATCTTGTCTGAAAACATTACCTAGCAATAAATTCTTTAGAGGAAGTCATCCTTCTTTCCATTTCTCTTGGAAGAGCTGCCCTGAGCCTTTCCCTTTTCAGTGAGGCCTTGACCAGAACCCGGCATTATTCCCCCTGTTCAAAGGAAACAAGGGAACTAAGTCACCAAAAGCCTGGGATCCAATTCTTAACTTCTTCAGCTTTTCAGTAAATAGCAAAACAGAAATTTTAAGAGTCTTACCAAGTTAGATACAAGTACCTTGAATTTCAGATCCAAATCTGGTTATTTAGGAAATCATGTTCCTGTTTATAACTGGGACAGCTTACAGCTAAAATGTTATTCCTACAGCTCCTTTTAGAAAAAGTACTGCCTTGAAAGAATATTCTAGCCTCTTCTTTGCCACCCACAATATTAAAGTAATAGTTCAGATAGTCCTTGATTTTGCAAGGTGCTGAGCATACCAGTGAGACCAAGAGAGTGCCCATGGAAATTGCTGGCTCTGTGCTCATCGATTGATCTCTAGGCAGGCTGCCCATGTGCATAAATATGCCTAAGTGATCATCCAAATAGTCCAAGAATCTTCAGCACCTTCCTAGACCAAGCTTTAGCTTCCAGTACTTGCCCGTGTTCAGCCTGCAATCAAACTGAACCCATTTCGCTTAAAACCATGCATTTGCACAAGTGCTAAGTAAAATTTCATAGTAAATTGCACTTATTGGAAATAAATTATCTTAACTTGAAGCTTTTGAATTGTATTTGCTAGGCTAGTAGTTAGAAAAATCTATCTCTTAGCTTATAAAATTATCTAATTTGATCTGTAGGCTAGTGAGAGACAATGACCTTGGCAACAGTGCTTTTTTGAGGGTCATTTTTTCTGATTAAAAACACACTTTAAGAGGCAATAATGTGAGAAAAAAAAAAAAACAGGACAGTTAACTACTGAAGGTTAAATTTCCCCAGAAAGTCTTTTAATGCCTGGCTACAGACAATAAACTGCACACAAGAAACATAAACATTTACAAAGATGCATCTACTACAACTGAAAATGATAGATTAATGTTACCTTATTACTCATCTGCACATGATTCTCAGCTGCTTATGCAAAGGATTATAGAACTTGAAAATGTGGGGAGAGGTTTGCAAGTGTAGAAGATAACATGAGAAAAGAGCTCCCTTTTTCTAACTATTTCATATGTTCTCTTATTTTGTTTCTCTTTTGAGAGCTGTGTAGTTGATGTTTGAGAATGTCCCCTAAAACCTGCATAGACACTTGTTCTCAAGGAAGAGAAACAAAAGCTAGGTGAAAACTTCCTAAAATGATACCAAATCTGGAATTTCCTTTATGTTAAACCATAAGCCTTTTTCCACTAGCCACTTCAAATTCCATGGTATTTGGTTCTCCCTCTGTAGCTTCTGGTTCTTCTAAGAATGAGAAGTCTGTCTTTCATCCGTTTGGTGCGCAAAAATGCATTTTTCTCTTCTCAATTATCTTTAATGCATGTGAGGAAAAAAAAAAACACACAGAAGTTGGTGACTATTTATTCAGGCTACTTTGACAGCATTTTATTATTTAAGTCATAAATCAAATTTGGAACTTCTTTTCTTCCTGGGGGACAAATTGTTTATTTGAATTTCCATCTGCTTGTGAATCAGTCATAGGGATAGTACTTGTGCTCTTGCTGTGTGATAGCAATTATTCGCGTAGTTTTACCTTGTTTTGCTCTATAGCAGTAAGGTAGTCAGGCCGCACACAGGTGCTGGAGTACATCTGCAGATAACTGCAGGATCAAGAGCCATGGGCCTCAGGTCTCCCGTTAGGTGCATGTTTATCTGTCAGTACACATTCCACTAACATCAGAAGAAGTCTTCCAGCATGGAAAGTTAAACAGTGCATCACTGGTTTCTGGAGTCTGGGCCCAAGATTATTCCCAAGGCAAAGCCCATTGAAGGATCAGAGGTACAAGGCTTATTCACAAAGAAATGCTTAGAAGGGGATAACTAAATAACTTTGGGAACTCACCACTGCTGTCTCCCCATTAGCCTCTGTGGTTCTTAGTTAATGTTTTGATGTTTGTGGCACTTTTGTGCAGGTATAGTGGGTTGCAGCTTTGTGCCCTTTGAAACAGACAGTGCATTCATTGTGTCCAGAAATCTCATCCTGCATTAGCAGCTTCAGGAGTGGAAAGAGAAGAGGTTTATTCCTTTAGTAGTATCTGCCAAAGATATTTAAGGACACACAAAGGAGAGTGCTTTCCCAGCAGAGTACACGGTTATCTGTTTTGCGAAGACAATCCAGACTTACTTTTTATACTTCTAAGCCTGACAGTGTATAGTGCTTTCACTCACACGCAGTGAGCATTGACTTTTATCATATTATTAGCATTCTAAACTCACAGTTTCAGAGCTTTATAACTCAACAGTAGGTTTAGACTCAGTAAATTCAGCCCAGGAGCACTATTTTTCAGTGTAGAAGACATCTTTAGTTACTGTAGTATCAAGCAAAACAGACCTTGCTTATTTCAGGCTTTTTCAAAGGTCTTAGATTACAAATAAAATTAAAAAGAAAAAAGAAAAAAATTGATTACTACAGAGTTTCATTCTGATGTTCCTCAGATTGCTAGCTTTCTTTGACATAATTGGAAAAAAATGAAAAGGTTGAGTGATAGGCATTTAAAATCAACTCCTGAGAACTCATAATGGACTATATTCCATATATTCCTGTGCAGTTCACACTGACATTGACGATTGCGTTCTGTAGACATCCTATTTTTAAAATCCTGCATGCATAATCACTGTTAGCATTGTTAGAGTATCTACCATGGGTGCGTGCAACTCTGAATGCAGATTCATACTACCAGCCATAATGGTTCTCTCCTGAGAGAAATTCAGAAAGCTGTTCATAAGCTGTTCTGGACCTTTAGGTAACTAATCCCATCTCACACATACACTCTCAGGTACTTTTTGTTAAAGAAAATCAAACACTTCAGAATACATATTTATATGACAGACACTGTTCCAGTCTGTTGGATAGATTATATGCATTTTGTAACATTCACTTACAGAGATGTATAGGTTTGCACATATTATAGTAACAGCAAAATAATGTTAAGTTTATGATATAAGGTGACATGAACCCAGAAAATGTCAATGCCAAGTATACCGTACTAGATGCCAGATGTTTTCCTTTCTTTCATAAAACTGTGTATGAAAGAGAATTTTTAATTTCAATTGCTTGGGAATGGTACATATGTATTACAGCTTGATCATTTTTTGAGTGTGAGATATTGTGTGTTTAATTAACATTACATCTGTGTGTTTAGGTAATTACCACTAGAACACATGAGGACATATTGTACTTATTGCCTGTGCTAGAGCTTAATGTGCTGGACTACAACAACTACACTTGTTAAGCTGATTTTAGCATTTCTTCACACAGCAGGAAGCACCCATGCTGTGGTTTCTTAATGTACTCTTTAACTACTGCACTGCAGAGTACTGTACAATAAAAATAATAATTAATTATGATCCTCATCTTACCAGTACTGCTGCTATCCCGGTGACCCTGGGTGCTGTTCCAGGGTTCCACTATCCTGTACCCTGAAACATGTATCTTTCCTTTCAGAGTTTTATTTCTTCAATGATATTGCTGAGCAGAGTTGAATTTTTTGAGGACAGGTTTGTTGCATGGATTATGATGGCTTCACATTTGTTCGGGTCTCCAAGGACCAGGGACCAGCACCAATAAATGTGAGAGAGACAACAGCAGAATGGCATACTTTCCCATTTCCACCAGGATGAAAAAAAAATACTCTAAATTAAGTCTAACCTTAAATGTATAATCTGTCCTTGGGAGAAATAAAAAAAAAAAAAAAAAAAAAAAAAAAAAGGATATAGCATCTTCAAGCTCTTGGCATGCCTTACGAGAAAAAATTGGTTCTAAGGGTCTCTGATCTTGTGTTTTAGCAAAATAGAACTGCACGGCTGACTGACAGTTCTGATCTAAAGCATTTACGTTTAAGTTTTGATCTCTCTGCTTTTGATTAAAACTAATGAGCTCATTTAATTCAAAATGGGAATCTCTGATAAGAGAAATAAGGTTGATGTGATTGGATTAGAGGGGCAAATTAAACTCTTAGAGCAGAAGTTTGTGCTTATATAGTGTATTAAAAAGCTGTTGGCGTATTATGGCGTGTTAGATGATGAGAAAAATTTCATAGTAATTCATATTTAATCAGAAGAAATGAAAGTACTAAATATAACATGGCTCTGCTTTTCCCTCGAGTGATAAAGAGCTGTACATTTAAAATGACATCAAATTCATGCTCTCTAAAACAAAAAAATCTTAAGAGAGACACTAAAGAAAGGGACACTGTTGTCAGTTATTTCATCACGATAGAGTTAAAAATGTCATAAACATGAGACAATGTGATGACATTAAATCAAGGACAATTTGATATAATCCTTAGCTCACAAACAAGTTTTTGTGTTTCTGTTGACCGCATAACAAATGCTTTTTAAATACCTGAATACTTTCCACTAGTAGCTTGGTCAGTTCTCTAAAGCAATAGCACAATAATTTCACAACAACTTTTTTATTCGGTGTTAATTACTCATTAAAACTGAAAGTTAGATTATCTCCAATAATACTTGCTTATCGTAGGCTACTCTAGAATTTTCCCATGAACAAAATTTTGGGGAGAGGTTCATTATCATGGCTAAAAATAACAATAATAAAGTTTGTACAAAGAATATCTCAGTGCTGAGGAGGGTTGTACACTATTTTGTTGTGGCTTACATAAGAATATTTATTTGCTATTGTAAGTGGTTGCAGTTGAGGAAGTGGGAAGCAGAGGTGCGGGCTGTAGTTTCAAGCAGCAAATATCTCTTCAATTGGACTACAAAGACATTTCATTAGTGACCAATTAGTTACTAATGATTAACTATTATTATTATTATTATTATTATTATTATTATTACAATAATAATAAGATATGTCATTTGCTTGAGCATTTTTGCCTTCAGGCTGCTCAGTGCTTTATTGGTAATAATTAACCTGCAGTAATGGGGAAATCAAGGCACTCAAAACCAGCAGTGAGTCACCATAGGTGTCACTGCAGGTGGGGGGAATAAAAGCCTGCAGAATTCACAGCCTCTTTCAGCAGACAGAATTGCTTGCTTGGTGAGACTTTGTCTTTCACAAAATACCAAGGAACTCTACAGTTTTTAAAACAGTGCTATACACTAACAAAATAAGCCCAATTGTAACAAAATTGTGCAAGAAAGAGTTAATGAGACAAAGCTCTGTTAAGAATTCTATGGGAAAAATAACTTGAAAATGAGACTGAGTATACATATATTTTTCAATTTTTTTTTTTTTTTTTTGCTAACTAAACATTTTTTAAGCGAGGTAAATTGATTACAACGCTCTTAGCATCCATCAGTCATTTATTTTTAGTGAGTTCAAGGATTGCACCTGAGAAATAGCTTAGAGGGGATGTGTAAAATCTAAATTATGTGTATATGTATTTTTTCTATTCCCTAGTGGAATCTACAAGTCCCAGTTTACTAACCACTGACAACACTCTAGAGCGCTCTTTTTTCATCCGGATGAAATCTACACTGACCAAGCGAGGAGTGCACATCAAATCGTCAGGATACAAGGTAAGGTTGCACTGTAGCATGAAATATTGACATCTTTAAATTATGTTCGTTCATGTTTGAGGGACACATTAATAGACAGAGGAAGGAGTTATTTCACATTTGCATATGTTTAATTCCTTTTGTTAAAGAATCATTAATACAATATTTCCAGCCTGAGGTTTGGCTTTGGTACTACACCTCCATTAAATTGATCATTATTACAATAAACATTGACGATAACAGCATGAGAGCTTTCAAAGAGCAACTCTTCCAGAGTAAAAGTATGTTTTACCAAAGTAACATCGCTTCTTCTATAGTGGAAAATTACTGCTCATTTTGTTAGACTGTTAGTCATCTTTGGGTTACCTTTTTTCCCATGGAGGCAGGATTTCTTCCTGCAGACAGTATGCTGGAGCTATTTAATTTCGCTGCTGTTCTGGCTGAAGGTAACAACAAGCCACAACAAGTATTTTTCTACCATTTTTCTTTCATTGTCTGTCTGAGGGGAATCTGCTGCTGGGGATCATATTTGCTGGATTTCAGACTCTTTTAAGATATGAAAGTCTCTTGTTCCTTATCAGCAGTAATCTCATTTTTCTTCAGTCATATATCGCTCATAGTGCCTGTAGCTATCAGTGGCTTTGCAGTATACTAAAACTGGAAGGAATAGCATATTTTTAACATCGTCAACTTGTGGAATGAAATATGTCATCCATTAAGCATTATATAAGATAAAAGAGTGGTACAAGAACGTAAGTCTTAGAATGTGTATGAATTTAAAGAAGTTGCTTGTCAATGTTCATTCAAAAACTTTCACAAGAATTTTTTTCAGTTTTCGGAGGAAGATTTAGAGGAGGTTAGAAATAAAATTCACCAAGTCTGTTTTCCCAAAAATTCTCTGTGAATATAGCATCAAGGTAGCCTACCTGAGCAGTAAAAATTTGGTAGAAATGTCTTCTTTGCAAGGAAATGACTGGAGTCCTGTTGGATGATTTCTGGGTCAAGACAATTAAAGTAGTTGCTAATGGACGTTTAGGTCCAAATCAGTGGTTTCTTAAGGCACCACAAGTTTTGATGTCTGTGCTGCTTAAAGGTCAACACCTGAAAGAATACGGTCAGTGCTTGCTCATGCTGACTGGTTTTCAAGTCTCAGAAGATACCAAGACCAGGAAGTGTCCTGGCAGCCTCGGGAGGAGGAAGGTGAATGAAGGAATGAATGGGCAGGTCATTGAAGTTAGACTGGCAGAGACTGAAGTCCATACAAGCTAGGTCAAAGTTAGATTGGCAGAGAACTGGCTTTGCTGGATATTTTTGCTGCAACAGTAATGGAAAAAAAATAGACAATTCATCTGTGGATTTTGTAGTGTGACATTTTTTGCCAGATGTAAGTGACAACTAAAGGAAGACATGTGAATGACTTTGTTGTTCTCTCTTCTTGGACTCCTGACAATCTAATTTTAGTCCAGCACCAGAATAGGATGTATCTAGAATGGGCTGGCTTCAAAAGGTGGGGTTTTATTCATTACAATACAGTTTCTGAAATTCACAGGAGACCCTTTACTCAAAAGAAAGACACAGTAATCTCTATCATATAAATACAATTTTGTTTCTCTTGGACCTACTGATGCCTCATGGAAACACTGAAAACCATAACTGATATGTCACTGGTAGAGCAGAATGAATTTTGAAATACCAGACATCACTTTTTAGCTAGCTTTTCATAGACACAGAGAATGGATAAAAGGTATGATAGTCGATAAAACTGTCTGTAAATAAAACATTTGGTTTTCTCCAAATTTTTCCATGAGGCATCAGCGAGTCACCATGAGTAAAATTGCATAAAGAGTGTGCAAGTCCTAAGCAGGTGTAAATATAGAGGCACAACTCCTCTGCTTTTCGATGTTTATGAGGATTTTGTAACTGACAGTGTTTGGCTGAATTCAGCTGTGTCCAGCCATATGAATTGTACTTTGACAGTTTTTCAAAAGCATGGTTATTGACACTCTGTGTTCTATGGAAGGATAATCATCTGCAGCCTCAGTAAGCCCCAGAAAAATTTTGTATTCATTTTAGAATAGTTGGATCATGTGGATCTCTTTTTAACCGAGTGTTAAGAACTGCTTTGTTAAAACATCTTTCTCAGTTGGTGTATTAGACAAGCTTAATAAAACTCAACTGCTACAGTGAATGTCACTCACACTTTTAGGAATGTTACTAATTTATTCATTGATTTCTAGAAGTCCAGTGCCAGAACAAACTTAGGGCTTCTAAAATTTGTTCAGGTGTTATCTTTTATAAAAATTAAGAAATATCCATGAGCCTTATGGATGTATAGCTATAAGAAATCATGAAAGGGAAGAAGAGTTACATAATATTGACAAAGCTCATGGGAAGAGCTGGCTAAGTTCTGCATCAGAGTCTCTGGAAGACCTCCAGCACTGACTCGGGAAATGAAATGCCATCTGGGGTCGTGAGCAGCAGAGTTCCTGTGGGAAATCCTGGTGGAGCAGGCTGGCTCCAGAGCCGCTCCCTCACACATGCAGAATACAACAGAGCACTGAATTTTCCCTCTGCAAAAAGCAAGGGTTCCTGGCTAACAGCTTCCCTTGAGCTCTTGTGTCATTGTGGGTGGGTAACCCTCCTGAATTGGCATACAAACCTTCATCAGGAGCAATGTGCTGGGAACTCCGTATCTTACATGAGTCAGGTTTTAGCTCTGTCAAATGTATTCAGCTCCCTGTGGATTCAGTCCTCCAACTGTGACAAAATTTTTCATATTTGTGAAAGTTTTCATCTTTGTGTCTTGTTCCAAATTCTTACTGAGCTCAGAACCACATCTCTGTTTATTCCCTGCTTTGAGACCTCCTGATGACTTTTCTTTAGATAGCAAATGATTGAGGTGGTCCACAAGATGCTTAGCCAATTTTCAGAATGAGTGATCCCTGCCTCAGGAAAATCACATAAAATTGAAAACAGTGAGAGAATGAGATTGATTAATCATTTGGGTTGACCTAGTCTATCAAAACAAAAATCACACTGATAGGCTTACATATATGTATACCTCAAAGAGACCCTGGTCCAGACTGTTCTGACATGAGATTAACCCTGTTTATAGTCACTTCCCAGACTGATTTAATTAAACCTGAATTATATGTAAAGGTGGAGGCAATGGTGCTTTTTTCCCCATGAATTACATTACCCTGAAAGCCTGAAATGGGAAAGTGGTTACATGATTAATCCTCCCTTTCTCCTTCCCTTTCATTCTTCTCTAGCACCCTCCTTGAATTAGATTTTCTCATTCTTAATATTCTAAGGTTGAGAACTTGTAGGAAAAGAGTTTACATGCGGTACTAGAGAGCTGCTCACTTTTCAATAAGGAAATGCACAATCTTTAAAAAAAAAAAAAAAACCACAACCAAACATAAAATCAGCTGCTAAAACACACTGAAAACAAATAAAAACAAAAAGAAAATCATTCCATTCACTGCAAAACTAAGAATGTATTACCATTGCATCTGTTGTCTAAGATTACATGATACAGAGACTTGCTGTTTTTCTCTGCTAAAAATCTATCACATCTTCCTTTTTTATTTTTTTCATCAATTAAAGATAGGTTTATATTTAATTTGGATTTTTGTTCTCTCCATTTTATCTCCTTTTCCATGTATTTTCCTGCACTTGAGGCACCCAATTCTGTCCCCTTAACAGTTATCCCACCTTCAATGTTTCTCTTGTCTGACTTAGGCATATGTCAAAGTTAATTTTAATTGAAAACTACTTTGTTCAAGTCCAGTCATACATTTTCTTCTCCCCTGTAGTATATGAATGTTTCGTAATGTTTATTTCAATGTCAGATTGTCCTAGGATTTTCTTTGTTCAAACCTTTAGGGCCTAATGCTTATCTCTTGAACAGTGTAATTAATGGGATGAAGAAATAGTCAAAGCATTGAACATCATCAGAGCCAGTAGTTGCTGGTAGTTTCCAGATCATCAGCTCATCAGATGTGTTAGTATATATCCATACATTCCTCTACTGTTTGACGGAGTAGCCCTCTCATGATAAGCTATTACAGAGGTGGATAAGCAAACATGAGGAGACTCCCTCATACTTTTACTGTCACTGTGACAGTATCCAAATTTGGTATAACAACATCTATTGCCTCTGTGGCTGGCAATCAAACTTCTTGGTGATCCATTAAGAGGGTAAAGGGCATCTTAAAAATCCTTCAGGTTGTACCTTCCTAGCTGGAGATGTTCTATCTGCTGCACTATGGAGACGCCTGATTTGGCCCATTCAGTGTCAACAAGAGACAGCCTCCATGTCATTAAAACATCAAAGTCATTGGGGCCATAAGGCAATGAGTCTACTGCAGGCTCTTCAATAACTGGAAGTAAATATAGTAGCTATCATGTGTTGAGCAAAATCTTGCTTATAATCTAAGACTTCTGAGCCTGTATTACTGAGAAAAGAAATATTTGCTAGCTTACTCAGATACTTCTGCCTTGAAGTGAGGCCTTTGTGTCTTTGAAAAGTGCCTTGGGATTATGGAAAAGCACTTACGTAGTCTTTGGAGAGGAATGAAATGGACTTTGTTTCAGCTGGTTTTATATGACTTTCAGGAGTTCTGAAGTCCTTTAATATGGCACAGAAGTGTTAGCACTGGATACAAGTGTAAGCCCTGCATTGCTGCTTTACAGAATCACAGTTCTTATCAATGCCAAGAGCAGGTATTTACACATGGTTTTCTCTCTGGTGTTCTTCATGTGCAGGAGAATTGTGGAAAGTAAGCAAGCTTAAATAAACTGACCAAATTGCAATTAAGAGAGAAAAGTTATCTTCACTATTTATTAAATCACAGAGGACTGTTAAACCTAACAGCATAATCTGAAGTACCAGTGGACATATCGCATAAAAATAAGTAAATTGCTATATAAAAAAATTTGTTTTAGCAAGGTTAGTTTAGAAATTTTGTTTTGTTGCAGATCCAATGTCTGAATTTCAGTAATGGAGGATTCAAATTTGGTTAGCTATCCTCATACATCAGTCACTGTATAATGAAATATTATAAATAATATTTAAAATTCCATAAAAGTGTTTACACAAATTCATCTTTGTGATCTACATGAGTTCATCTTTTTGTATTGTGCAATGGTATTTTTCTACCAACTTTCTACCAACTTGTTTAAATGAAACATTTTCTGAGTCTGTGCTCTCAGATCTTGCATTTAAAATCATACAGTTAGAATTCTTTGAATGCTGATTTTGAAGGTGGAAATCTAAATTTCTTGTTGAAATCACAGTTCTATTGTCAGCCTTTTTCACACTATTCCTGCCTTTATTCACAATATAGATTTAATATTTTTTATTATTCTTTTTTTAGAACTTGAAAAATTGGGCAAAATTTGTAATCTCTGTTGTGCACTTGAAGTGCAGTTTTTGGCAGAATTTAGATTCATTAATCCAAGAGGGCAAGAAAACCAAAAAATGTTAGAGACACAAAACTAAGCAATTGCACTTGCTTTGTGATACTGTTCTCTTGATTCAATCCAAAACTGAAATTATTGTTTCCCATTTAAGTGAAAGGTTCACCTGGAATTCAATAACAAGATGTCCCTATTCCAAAATCACATTAAGGACCTGAAAGATCTTGGGCTGGTTAAGAACACAGCAGAAAACCTGCCATTTCAGGGGAGTAGAAAAGAGAAAGAAAGACAAGGCAGCTGGCTTTTGGCATAATAATGGTCTAATGATTAGTACATTTCTCGGACGTGGGTATGTTAGAGTCAGATTTAATTCCCTCCTTAGCCTGAGGGAATTCACATATCCCAGTTTCCAGTTTGGCCTTAACTCTTTTCTCCTCTTTTAATATTTTTTCCCCTTGAAATTTTTTCTGTCAAGCATTTTACTCTGTCCCAGAAAGGTATCCTGACCTTTCTCTGTAGGAAGAAAGAAAACCGCAGAATTTAGTATTTCATCACGTGGCTACTGCCACACCTCCTTAATTGAGTGAAGAAGGAATAAGAAACCAACATCAGGAAGCATTATGTGAAGAGTTTTCTAAATGTCAGCACATGCATTCCCCAGACTTTTCAGCACTGGGAAGACTTAAAGGTAATTTGTCAGAGAGAAGGAACTGATCGAGAATTCACCCATGTAAATCGATGACCTTTTAGTCAAAAGGAAGTCTCTTAGCTAGTAAAGATCCAGCATTACTTATAAAAGAACAAAATACTAATGGGCCAGTCTGAGTCTTATGAAGTATCTACTTGTACATATAAAGATACGGTTCAAGAAAAGATGGTCTGCAACAGGATTAAGAAGACTACAGTTCATTTTATGCCTTGCTATAGAGCTGTGAGATTCTATTAGTAGAGCTGTCTGGAAAACCTTGGTTCACACTCAGCATCTTAATACATTAACTTTTTTTTTTTTTTTAAGTCTTCAGCAGCTACTAACTCCACCTTCTCAAAAAGACATTTCAGAGCAAAGCATCTTTTAAACACAGTGTGTAGCACTGTTCTACCATCTGGAGACATGAATATATGCTAGGCATTCATTATTGCAGTAGCACTAACGAAACTAAACAGTTAGTATTATATAAAAGGCCTTTTTAATAGCAGTCTTCTTTAAAAGAAAGATTCAAGCTTTGATCAGTCCTCCTGATGGCTGCAGCTGTAGCATTTCTGAGACCTCTGCCAGAATGTGTTTCTCCTCAAATATTGTCTTAAATGTTCATGTGGCTTCAGAGCTGACTTTGTTGCAGTGTGTTCCAGATTGTGTAAATGGGAAATCACAAACTGGATTCTGAAAAGAAAGAAAACATAAAATTGAGCAAACACAGATTACTTTCTGGAAAATGTTCTATTTTCATACATTCTGTTATCAAAGAGAAAGTGATATAAAAAGATAATATCACCAAATTAGCAGCAATTGCCTTTGATTCTGATCTTTAGGCAGTATAATTCTGAAGCTACCTGTATTAGAAGTCAGTGGATATAACAGTGAAAGAAAGCTGAGATCAATATTTACTCTGATACATAATAAGATACTCAAAATGGACAAGAGATCAGCTCCAAGCCAAGCCTGGTATTCTTTCAAGAACCAAGAGTTGTTGAGTCAAAGAGATACAAAACTTTTGTTGCACTTCTATAAGTAGCACTAATTATCTAGACGTGTGAACTAATAGTGCAGTGTGAGAACCATTGCAGTGTTAATAAACAGAGATCAGTGAGTGCGATGAGCACAATGAGATCTCACCAGAGTGGGAACCAGAAAATACTCACTACTACACACTAGGAGGAAGGTATCGTGCTCCCAGGTAGGAATGCCTACTGAACAAGACAGGTCTTCAGTCCAGAGTTTTCTTAGGTTATCCCCCAATGTTGTATGCCACTGCTTATTGTTAATGATTAGGAATATGCCTTATGTAGGAGCAAAGTGAACAACATAGTGCACTGTGAAGAATCACCAGCCAGAATTTGCTCTAGGACGGACAGATGCTGCTGCCAACATGTCTACTCCACTTGGCTGTTTCGTAACTTTTGCCAGCGGATATTTAGGCCCACCTCCTTTTCATAATGTAAACATTGTATTAGATGTTCAAATGCAGACACTAATAGGTTTTTAAATTATGTCTGCTGCTTCCAACAGTTCAAAGTTTTTGTCCAAAGTAGACCTGGAAAAGACAATAAGCTCATACATTGAAAAAATGTAACTAATGTTGCTAATGTAGATGAGTACATCTTCCTGCTCTTCAGCAGATACTTACAGAAGCAGTATCATTTTTGCACTGGTAAATATTTATTGAGTGTAAAACAGTCAACGATGTTCAGAACTGAGGTGAAACTGGATGGAAGGTTCTTAAACTTGTGTTTCAGTGAATGTTGCATTTAAGAAAATTTGTTTCTCGTTGTGTTTCTCGTTGCACATTGTCTTGATCTGGTAGCATGAGATCAATAGCTGATGAATAGAAAATACAGGTCTTGAATTGATAGTCATAAGGGTATAATCGCGTCATCTTATGCAAAAATGTGTATGTATTTAGTTTTTGTGGAACTGTGGTGGGTTAACTAGAGGAAGAAGACCTCATTTTTGCAAGAGAGTATTTTTCACCATTGCCTCTGCAATTAAAAATTTTCTTGAAGAACTATATGAAAATTCTAAAAAAATATCTTCAGGAATGAAGCTGTTCCACAAATGTGGAACCTACACTCAGACATTACTTCAATTACACTGTGATCTGTCATAGGCTGTGTTACTGGGCAAGCAGAAGTTCCTTTCAAATGTATCATTCACGTGTAAGTAACACAGACACCAGGTAAAAACACAGTTGTTGCACTAAAGGAGGCAAAGCTGTGGGTTATTGCCTGTCTCCACATTCACTTCACAAAGGCAAGGCCACCATGCGTATTCCCCTGAGTAGCTAAGGTTGTACAGCCCACTTTATATACCAGCTACAGAAGTTGGGTCTCATTAATAAATTTTTACAATCACATATTCTTCAAAATTTAAAACACAGTAGAGAAAATCTCTGTTACAAACAGCTGGAAATATTTAAAATGCTATTTAAATATTGTCATTATGAATTACTTCCCTGTAATTTTTCCTTCATCATTAATTCGTGTATTCAATACATGCTGAAATGTTAGTTGCCAACAATTCATAAGGATCAAAATGTTTCTTTGTCCTGTTAAAGCTGAATCTTTTCAAAAGGTCCTTTTTTCTCCTGCTCCCTACTCTTCCTATCTTCTTAGTGATATAACAGCACTAATTTATTTGTATTGTGTGACAATGAGATAAACACTGAATTATGATTTCACCTCTTCGTGAACTTAGAAAGGCATCTTCTCATTTATTTTTTAACCCACAATTCCCACATGGTTTTTGAACTTTCTTTTACTTTTTGTTCAGGTTCTTACCTGTGCAAAGCACTAGTTTTATTGGCTTTTTCCTGTTGCTTATAATGTCATTTATATTAATGAATGTACTTTTGCAATGTGAGGCTGGAAAGTGCTGACATACCAGGAGATTGAGTAACTTGCCAAAGATAACAATGGCTGCTTGTGTCAGAGCCAATTGTGATTACATGCTGTACTTCATTCTCAACCTCAGTGCATGGATATTGTCAAATCATCTCTGTGTTCCAGCACATCACACTTCATTTTCTCAGGATGATACTTCCTTTGTTTTAATGGTTGCCCTGAATAGGCAAAATGAGATGCCAAATAAAAAAGTACTCAGATCAGATACTGTGACGTTTAGCAGAACCTTCACAGAAAACCCAGGAAAATATGAACTCCTGCTCTCAACTGGGCTACCACTGGCTGTAGAAGAGCTACTCCAAAATCCTCAGAAGGAAAAAGAAGTCATATACCAGCAGAAAAACACATCTTTCCTGCCCCTTGGATTTAGCCCATGGGAGCTCCCTGAGGCTGCTGTTCCTGCCACCTTATTGTGGGAGAGGAGCAGGGCTGGCAGCATCCACCTCCTGCGCTGGCAGCCAACTTGGCTCCTTGCAAACTTTGCCTTTCTCGTTTCAAAGCAAGCAAACTTTATAAATAGACTTTTTTTGTACAATTTGATATTTTTTCATATTCACTATAGATTTCTCACCCTAAAGACCTCCAAGCTTTATCAAACAGTATGAAGCAATATGTGTAATAACCACATAAAAATGGTAGGGAATCATTTTGGATTGTAGCTCTTTATATTTGGACCAAAGTGAAAGTATTAGCAAATCATAATGCCCCCTTTGCTCCAGCAGATATTACCACTTTGCAGCTGGTGTTCACCGACTTTCTACATGCACCAGGTGTTGCATAAGGTTCAAGGCCTAGCATTTACTCAGAAGCCAATTTTTGTTCATATAATTAGCTGTCATATGAAGCAAGGCTCTTCTTTACCTGCTCATTTGACAGAATGAGAGAACAAAGGCCCAGGGCATTTTGGTGATGTGTCCATCACCAGTATGCTATACATGAAGCCAGCAGTCGAACAAGGGCCATCACAACAGGCTTTCATTCCCTGTAGCTGTTGACTTAACCTGGTGCAATGACTTCTGGATAGTGAGCTGGACACCGATTTGCTGTTTTTAACTTCTAGAGCAGAAAATTGATCATGGCTGTCTCAGGCCATGTTTCCCAGAAAGAGTTCCTGTAGTATAAATGTCCTTTTTCTCTGATGTTCAAAGTGAATATACACCACTGTATAACTAAATAAGCCACTATGCTTCTGTTTCTAAATGTTTAAGTGTGCCTCTTGATTTATCTGTTTAATGCATTGATACTAGCTGTAGAACAGTGTTTGGTTGAGCCCATCTGCTTTACCCTATGGAGAAGGCAGAATATAGATGTTTGGTGGGAAGAGCTTCAGTTCTACCTTTTTACAGCATCATTAGGAAGCTGTCGTTCTAATAATAATAATTCCCATTTGACATCATGAAGGTAAAAAGAAATCACTGCTGACATCAAAAATGAGGTGATATTTCAGCAGTATTATTTCACTGAAGATAAAATGGAAATCTTTATTACTCCCAATGCTTTTGAAGAAAGCTGAGCAAGGCTTATACTGACCCTGGAGCTTATATACCTTAATGCATCTATAACCAGTATGAAATTTTAATTGTTACTGATATGTTTTTTGGCCATCCCTCCTTAGAACCAAGAATTCTGTGCTTGATTAAAGGAAAATAATCAGGATTTGAGAATAAGCTTGGGACAGCACAATTATCTTAATCTTCTCCATCATTTAAAATTAGTGCAAAAGACCCCAAACAAATGAAAACACTAAGTTCATTACAAGAAGTGTTAATTTCCTTACAAACTTCATACTGGAGCCTTTCCTGGGAATCCAGACAAATTGCATAAAAAGGTCTGAGCTCGAAGAGGGTTACAATTTTATTTCACTTTATATAGATAATTATTTTAGTCTCTCTGAATTTCTTGTGTACATTGCTGTATGAATTGCTTGCCCTAACAAGGACATGGCCAAGGTGTGTTTCATCAGTTGTAAACAATAAGTTTTCCACTTCTATTAGTGATAGCACATTAAATACTCCCATTCCCCTTTCCTTTGTACAGACACATTCAATTACCATTCTAAACTTATATATTTTTCCATACTAAACCAAACAATTCAGCACATCAGTGAGTCTATCCAAATATACTTGGAAAAGAGTGTATCTGCCTAAGTTTGGCACTATTTCCTAAATCTGAGATCTGTTCTTGGTCTACTGCCGGTTTGGGTTTTGTTTATTGTTGTTGTTTTGTTTGGTTGGTTTGTTGTTTGTTTGTTGGTGGTGTTTTTTTTTAATTTAGGGGATATATGAAGAGTAATATAAACTCTAAACAATTAGAGCAATAGGATACACATTCAGTGCCTTTAAAATCGACAGTATTGTTCTAATTAAAAGAAAGTTAAAAAAATATGGATTCTTCCTGTGGCTTCACTTTACAGAATTGGTCACATCCTTGCAAATAGTGTCTCCTCTGTATAACATGAAGAAGCTGATCAAAATGTTTCATAGTCTTCTCACAATCAGGAAACTTCTGCAATTAAGTATGTGGTGAGATCATAACATTATTTTGTTCTACGCAAATACCTTTATAACAGAGCAGTCACAGCTCATCTGCCATTGAGTTACTGTTTCTCAGTTGTTCTCAGAAGTAAGATCTGAATTATTACAGATGTGCAAATATTTAAGTGAAAAAAATAAGCCTTCAAAAAATCAAAATTAGTAGTTATCAATTATGGTGAAATGTTTAAATTTGAAATGAACTCTACACTTTCATGTAAACAGGTCTCATTCTATGTACAAATAGTTTGGTCATTTTCCCCAAGAATCTGTGCATGCATGAACTAAATGCTTAATTTTATTTCATGTGAACTAAATAAGCTCTTTCACTTTTGGCATATTTTGGAAGGTCCAGGCCTGTTTTTTATCTGAAATATTAGGTAAACATTTATCTTCTTGAAAATCATTACCTTATTAGCCTTTTCATTTGTTTCTCCCTGCTCAGGTGATCAGCAATGTTGGTTGTTTTTGTTGTTTTTTTTTCCTGACTAATCAGCTGGTTTCAGTTCTTGTGATACTTCAGATTGTTGTATTGTTACAAGAACTGTGTTGGCTAGGTCAGGTCGCCACTAGACCTAGCACTGTATTTAAGAGACACCTAAATGCAGATCCCTGTTCTGATCAGCACACAGGGCCTCACTGAACCCAGCCTGGCTCTCCTGCAGTAACGCACCAGGGTTAGGAAAGGGGCACTGCAAACAGTTTTTCCTGAGGAAGCAAGGAGCTGATTCACAATACACAACCATGCATTACGGGTTGTTTTCAGTCACTTTATAGTCATATGCATTCATAAATTTTGATATGGTTGTAAGATGCAGACTTTGATGGTACAAAACTCACAAAAGGGCTTTACATCACTGGAGCAACCACAGACGAAGTTTATGTTGACAATTTATCAGCTCTTCTCCGTCAAGGAAAATTGTTTTTTAGTGCCTGCCTATTAGCAGTCACATGCATATTATGAAATTGAGTTTTGGGGAGGACAGCCTGCCATCTGTCTTTTCTGTATTTTTTTCACAATGCATCATTCTGAAGTTAAAACTTTCTGTGCTTCAAAATGGCGTAAAATATGAGATGTCTATAATTGAGACACTTGGAAAGAAATATAGACTAAGTAGAAATGTAAATCTTTATAAATTTTATAAACAGGCAACTACTGATGCTATCCTTTATATTTTAGCTTCAAGTCCCCTCCACATTTTCTGCACACCATAGTGCCCACCATGTGCTCTTACTCCAGATTTCAAGGTTGCTAAACTGATAACTAACTAATATATATCTCAAGGAATGTGAGAATGTTTTCCTCATAAACTCTTCCTGGTTCAGGGTTGTGGGTTTTTTGTGAAATGGAACTGAAAATTCCTGTTGTGGAGAATGAAAAAGATGTGTTCAGGTTTTTTTCTGTGTTCTGATATGCTAAGATTTTATCAATAGTATTGTTTTCCTGTAAAAATATGTGCCTCAGAGAAAATCTGCTGTGTAGCTGTCAGGATTACACCTCTCAGAATACGCTTGTGATGATTCTGTTAAATTGATAAAAACAGAACACTCTGCTATGTAGAAGGATTGCTGAGAAGAATATTCCGAGGCCCTTTCATGTGTAACAGCACTTGTATGGCAGTATGTTTATTGTGCTATAAATTCCATCACTGATTTTGGCCATTTCAAATTGATTCTGCAGTAACTGTAAGTAATGAACCTTACAGACAGAGCCAAGGAAAAGAAGAAGAAAAAAAAAAAAGAAAAGAGAAAAGGCTGTAGGAATACAAATCGTAGAGTTAATTTAGCTTCAGTTTTTATCAGATCATGCAGCAAATACCCCACAAAGCCAGAAAACATATCCAACAATATATACAGTGCCATAGCCCTGGCTTGCTTTAAATTTAGCCGCTGAACCAGACACTCATGTATTCAAAGAACATGTTTGTATGAAGTGGCCTGTGGATTTCACCTGAGATTTAAGAAAGGTGCTCAGCATAAGTGGATAGCAAACCAGGAGAAATTGTAATGGAAGCTGCTCAAAAGGATAATGAGCCAAATCGTGAGTTGTTTTACATTGTATAAGCAATATCAGGCATCACTGGATTTCATAGGGGTGCAGATTGATGTGCAGTGAGATACTAATGACTCCCCAGGTCAAAATATATAGAAGATTCCAAAATTTACAAATGTACCTAGCCTATTTCACTTTCTTTACTGCAAAATTCTACAGGGCTAACAAGAATGATGTCATATCTATTCTCCAGATGTCTTTAACGGTCTCATTGATTTTAACAGAGAATTTATGTGCTTGGTAAAGATTTCCATAGCATCGTTTTAAAACCATCAAAAAGGTACCATTCTAAGACTTTTCACATTAGTTTTGTAGATTTCTATTACATTCTGTAGGAACCTACTGATCTTGCTTTGTTAAAGATTGTATACATTTCTTATCTTATCAATGGATGCCAAGATCATTTAGGCTCTTATTTTGCAACTAGACCATGGATCTAGTCACACTGAATCAGTGGGCTTGTCTTGTGATTAAAGCATAAGTGAATGTACATATATGTTCTACCCTTAGTTATGTGACGAGCTAACTTCGGCTTTTCACCTCAAATGCTGAAAAGACTGGAATTTTCTTCTACATAGTTTTCCCAACAACACAGAAGAGAGAAACAAGGCCATATTTTATTCCCTGTACAAAAATAAATAAATGCCTGTGTTGGGTTCCTACAAGCCCTGCAGCACTTCCATGCATCACAGCTTGCACACTCATGTATCTCACAGTCTGCATTGAGTACTGAATTCATTCTCTGTGTCTTCTTGTACCTAACTGTGCAGATTTATCTGAACATCTGTTTGTCTGTGCGAGATATTAAATCCTCATTGTGGGATCAAAACACTTCGGTCCCTTCTAGCCTTATACAGGCCACAAAGAAACTCATTGTGGAAAGCATATTCCTTACCTCCCTGTACAAAAATTCTATTTTGTCAATTTGTCCAGTTTACAGCAGCAGCCTGAGTGGCACACAGAGGAAAAAAGACACAGAAACTGAGGCTTTATGGTGAAAGTGATAATAAAATAATGAGAGTTGGGAACATTATTCTTTCTCTCATTCTCTGCTGGTTTGTGTTGCAATGAGGAACACGTTGAGCGAGACTGAAGTCTTGCGAATAGCCCCTGGTAACCAAGAGCAAAGAAACCTTGCTCGTTATCTCTACTCTCTTTCTGAATAAACATTTCAGCCATCATAAATGAGTATGACGTGAAGGGCAAATGAATGGCTCTTATTCCAGATGAGAAACACTTGACAGCTGAGAAACCTGAAGGCTGTTGTGAAGATACAGATCCTGTGACCACTGGATGATGGGGCAGGCATACCATTTATTTCAATAGGACCTGAGATGCATCGTACCCTTAAAGGAGTTGTCCAGGCTTGCAGAGGATAAGAAATAGGTGTTCAAAGTGACTTTTGATTAGGACTGCAGTGAGTGAAAAGGAAAACTGTACTAGTTTTTTCTTGTTATTTTATTAAATTACATAGAAAAACTTACTAAAATATAAGGAAAGGTTCAGATGGCTTGCAACACCCCTACTAACACTCATTTATAAATACAGAGGTATTTTCTTGGTAACCTGGTGCTTTTTTTTTGGTTGGTTGGTTGGGGTTTTTTTTAAAAAAAAAAGCATTTTACATGGTGGGTTTGTAAAAGCAAATTAGGCTCTGCATGTTAAATTTGCCAACTTTTGAATTAATTGCATAAGTATAACAATCAATTAATAAATGTTAAGCAAACAACAGAAAATCAGTGAATTAAAAATTACTAAATTGATTCCAATGGAGATAAAGCAAGAGGCTTCTTCAGTGTAGATTCAAGAACACAAATCTTGTCTTGTAAGTTCTTGCTCCCCATTTATCCACATCTGGCATTTAAAACAATACTGGTTCATGATGATTTTTACAAATCAATTGCTATCTATAATTTACCTTGTTCTACATTAGGTAGATTATAGAAACAAATCATGGATAGTAGTCCATTTGTACCTGTCAAGGAGAAGGTCAGGGCTTTGCAAAGACCATCTGTCTCCAAGTGGAATGAAAGTTTTTTCTTCAAAGAGAAATCACATACCTTGTTTGGGTAGACTTCAGCTAGTAATGACAGTACAGTTTCTTGAAATACCCACAGAAATGCTCCTACCAACAACATTAACTTGATTTTGTGTCAGAGGTCTTTTGTGAAATTGGGATGATTTGACATGAAACAGATTTCATCAATGAATATTTCTCGACAAATTTTATTTGATTGAAAGTCGTTATTTATATTTTTTCCTTTTTCAAAAGGTTCAGGAGAGACTTAGGGTGGCAGCTCGTGTGCCTATGGAAAGGAGCTTGAGCCTGATATCCAAACATTTATGACATATTGCTGTCACTGAACCCACAGTTTGCATGGCTCTAGTAATTCATCAGTATTATTTCATTGCATTTCACAGAGTTGTGCAAAATAAGTCTATATACTCTTTTTTTTTTTTTTTCAAAAAGTCATACAGAGATTTGTTTCAGGAAGGACATCTCCTGGTAGACATGTTCCTTTCATATATGTTCATTTACGGTGCTCAGTGTAAACACTAGGCAACACCTTCCTTGTGTCTTAGCACAAGGGAACTCATAACATAGAACACTTCTGCTGAAACTTAAGTAGAATTGGTAGACATCTGAGCAAACACAGTATGTCAAGGAAAAGCCAAAGACTTTTTCAAAGCTTTCTCAGGGAACTAACAAGCATGTCTACAGGGGATTTCCGTTTGATACGGAGTAGCTGCATTTCCAGCGTGGGGACCAGCACAGTCCCTAACCAAAAGTCTGAAAGAAATTAAACTGCCAGTGGAGGGGGAAGATCCTCTCATGCATTAGTGATTTTTGTTGTTGTTGTTTTTTTTAAAAAAGATGATGGTCAGTTTACGTAAGTGGTAACTGCTTCATTTGCACAGCAATTGCTGTTCATGGGTCTTTGGTTCTCAACATATTCATAAATTAAATTGAAACCAAGGTGAACAGGAAAGTTACAGTGCTTGTTGAACTGTAAAAATGTAAGTCTAATGTGAACAGTAGCACAAGAACTCCATGGTTATATGTTAAGGGGCAATAAAATAGCAGATAAAATTCAGTTCAGGTAAACGTAAAATACTACTACCTGGGGAAAAAAAAAAAAAAAAAAAAACAAAAAAAAAACCACCCTGTCCTGGCTGTATATAAATAAAGGGCTCTAAACCTGCTATTACTACTCAGAGGAGATACCTTCAAGTTTTAATGGGAAGTTTATGAAAGGAACAGATTACTGCTCAGTAGTGGTCAGAAAGCAGAGTGCTAAGAAATTACTAGAAAAAAAAAATAATTAAACAGAAAATGTCATTATACCACTGTATAAATTTATGGTTTTCCTTTATCTTGAATACTTGTGCACTTGTTATCTCACCTCATCTCAAAGTGAAGATCATAGAACAGCAAAAAAGTGACAATATTGATCAACGTTATGAAACAGCTAAAATATACCTGGGAGATTCAGTTTGGAAGAAAGATGACTGTGGAGACACATGATAGAAAATATCAGTGTACAGAGAAGGTGAATGGGATATGATTTTTTGTAGTCTCTCAACAGGTAGGTGAAGAAAATTGAAGTAGTAAATGGCAAATTCAGAATAAGCAAAAGAAGGTACTTAGCAATTCCAGAGTTGAACAGTGAAACTCATTGCCACAGGGCACTATGAATGCCAAAAGCTGACTAAACAGCATGCCTTTACCTTGGGAAGTCCTGGCAGAATACACGAGGGAAACGTCATTGGATGCTTGACTAGTCTGATGCTCTCCTTTAGGCAGCCTGGGTTTCACGCTAAGGATGTTGACCTACATAGACCTCTAGTTTGACCTGATCCAGCTGCTCTTAGGACACAGAGTTGCTTCTCTGGAAGGGTTGTCATGATGTGCCCAGTCTTCTCCTACAGCCAGAGTCTCTGTGAAGCCATCTTAGGCCTTGCGCCTTGCAGTTTGAATGCCAGCTACCTTCTTTATCAGGACCATGTGAGACCTGTTTAAACCGTTCAAATATAACACTGGGCATGTTCTGAGAACTACAGAGACTAGATGTTGGCAGACATGTCAGAAGACTCATGCCTCCCATCCCATAATCATTAATTTTCACCCTCTGGATGCAGAGGCATTACTAATCACCTGCAGCAGCTTTCCTGAAATTCCCAGTTGTATCTTCCATAAAATCAGCTCATATACTTTGCTGTATGTTTTCCCCTTCTAGTTTAGATTCATATAAGTATCATTGATGGAAGGAAGGTGAAAGCATATTAATAATTATGGGAAATTAATGGGTTTTGCCCATCTCCACCTTTTGTCACAGTTGTGGTGTTCTGCAGGAAAGTTCACACATTCTGTTGTCCAAGATCTTTCCGTACAACTTGTATGTTTGTGTACAGCCAGTGGAAACTGAGCCATGCAAACATTAAAATAAACAAACTGGTCACTTCTCTGTCTAAAATCCTGTACCAGACACCATTAGCACAAGCACAGGAACCTTGGTATTAATGACATTCAAATAGTAGTTCTCAACCTTTTTCATAGTGTGTCCCTGCTTTACTATGAACAAAACTCAGATCTTTCCACCCATATAGCCACAAAATAAGGAAAAGCAAATATGAATTTTCTTGACTAACTTCACAATTAATTCCGGGGTTGCAACCCCAGGTGGAGAGCTTGAGTAGAATATAAACATTCCTGTCTTAATCAAGGCTAAGCTGGGGAATTCATTTCTGTCTTTACACACATCAGTATTTTCTACATTTTTTTATCTGTATGTGGAAAAAATGCATTAATATCAGATATTTTGTTTTATCTAGTCCTTGTTCACTGTGCAGAGAATCACCTAAGGTAATTGTTGGACTGCTAAGAACTACATCAAATAAAACAGTAGCGGAAAAAAAAATCCCCACTTTATTTCTGCCTCCAAAGATAGAAATAAAGAGGCTACATCTGAAGAATATTTATTATTGTTTGTCTTTAGTTCAACAAGATTTGGTTGCTCTGACATACAGGATTCTGGCTAACATTTTTTTTAAATAACTTTCTACCCTTTCTGTTACAGAATTATGTAGCCAGGTAACACCACCCCCCTGATACTGTAATAAACCACATTTCGAACTGATGCAACAGAAGTCCTTTTTCAGGTTTAATTTTTACTGCTGGCAGGACCACCAGAATTTTGGAATTGTGAGCTCCGAGAGAGTTTGCTTATGGGCAGGGATGACAATTCTTTTATTAGAACCCTGCACACTTCAATAGCTAAATGCTTTCAACTTTCTTTAAATGGTATTAAGGAAAAAATATCCTCAAGGCATTATTTTTAAAGGGGACTTCAAACATTTTGTGAGGGAAAAAAATGCAACACATTTGAACACCAAGGGATTTGTAGAGGAAAATCTGTTAAAGTGGAGCTATCTTTTGAGTTTCGGGGTTAAATAAGTATTGGCCATAAATCGGGGATGCAGACTACCAAATATTCTGGGGTATTCTAGATTCCTAGCTTAGACCAGCAGTAGCCAGATTCTGTAATAGATCGTTTAGAAATAAATTAGTTACATTAGCTAGGTTTTAAATTAACAATGTTTCATTTATTCCTCCGAATTCAACATACAAAATCCATTATAAAAGTTCCTAGAAGTATAAGAAAATCCCAGGTTCTTAATCTTTTTACTATATAGACTTCATTCTGCAATAACTCGATATTAGATATTTTAGAGTTTATATTTAAAAGCAGCTATGAAGCAAGCAGATATGCAAGAGTAAATCTGCTCATCTTGAATCCTGCAAATGGTCTGCTCTGGAGGTCATATCAAAGAGATTCTCTTTCCAGCTTAAACCTGTCTTTTCTAAATAGATCTCAACCTGATCTTATTTAATGCATTGATGTCTGGTTTCTTAGTCATTATATTTGCTCTATTACATATCAAAAGGACTCTTGAGAAATTCCCCCGAATTGATAATTCTGATTTCTTATGTATAGCTACTCTATATTCACTCTGAGGACAGCTGTATTGTATGCTAAACCACGAATTGTAAAAAATTGATCCCTTTGTATGTAGGTTTGTATTAAATTGAGATACGTTATTTTTTTCCTGTTTGTTGCCACACATGGGTTCCTGGTGTCAGTTTGTATTTGGCTGTTTGAGCATATTAAAGTTTTGCTAGTGCTTATGATGTTCTTGCCAAGAGCGCTCTTGCAGCAATCTGCACTAGAACAGTCTTTGTGCCAATTACTTCAAAAACTATTCTGTTATAAAACCAATTTTTATGGCTACTTTTTCAGGTTGTAGTGTGGTGATTTAGTTTAGTTTCTTCTTTTTCCATTTTTTAATGTTGATTTTCTTCAAATGCTTCTAAGTTTTGGATTATGAAAAATAAAGCAGTGTTGATAGATTGAGTTGTTAATAACACATCTTAAAAAGGAAAAGGGTTCAAAGGCATTAAAATGAAACCTGGCATCTTGAATTACTAAGACTGCATATATTTAAAGGATACTATTTAATAGTAGTATGTTTAGAGCTCTTATTGCTCTAAACATTGATTATGAAAACAGAAACCTTTGCAGTCGTATAAAGCACAATAAATGAAAAATCATAATGTGTAATGACTCAACACTGTATTTCTTAAGCTTATATTATGGGGAGTATCAGCTCTACAATATCTTTTATTTAGAGAAAACCAGCTTGCTTATATCACAACACAGGAAAGAAAAGCATTATTTTACAATACAAATACACATTTGAATGGAGGGTCTTGATCATGCAACTTCTGCCACCACAATGAATGCCAGTTCAAGGCTGCGCCTCATAATTCTGACGTGAGAGCCATCATGATGATGAAGATATATATGTGCCCATATGTACAGGACACTGTGCTATGTCCTAATAAACAATAGCCACTAATTTATTGCCCCAAATAATAAAATATTAATGCTATTATGTAATAGAATGAAAAATCAGCCATAAATTGAGTATCTAATAGTGTTAATCTAAGAGATCTAAAAATGCTGATAGCAAATATATTTTAGTAATTATTCTTGAGCAACCTCTGGTCTGTTGTTCATTGCCCAGGCTATTAAGATTTGATAACTCTTGTAAAACAACCTATTGTACACTCTTGAAAATAATTGTGGTTTTAGTTTTTTTGTTTGTGGTGGGGTTTTTGGTTTTGGTGAGGGGTTTTTGGTTGGTTTGGTTTGTTCGGTTGTTTGTTTATTTGTTTGTTTTTAATAGAAGCTTTAGAAATTTTTTTGTCATACAATATTCCTCCTTTACTCCTACAGAGAAGTTATAGTTTATTCTTTAGATAACCCTAACCTAGCCACATCCAGATCACGGAGCGTCATCTGATAGACGTAACACAGGCACTGTCAGGTTCTTGTTTTATCTTCACTCTTTTGGAGAGTTAGAAAGCTGTTCCCATTCCCTTCTTTCTAGTCTATTATCTAGTGAAAGGCAAGTGGGAGATAAGAAGTTGTGTGTCCTGAGGTTGAGGAAGAGTTGGAATTAGCTGCTTTTTGCAAGAGTGCTGAAAACACTGACTTTTACACAGAGGAGCAGCTGCTCCCTGTGGTGTACCTGAGTGAAAGTGACTGTGGCTGTTTTGCTTGCTGCTGGCCTCAATATTCCTCATACGCAATAAATAATACTCTACTCAGGTCATTTTAGGGATTGAGCAAGAGTCATGAACTGAGCCTGCCAAACCAGGGTGTTTCTCATGTGATGCCTGTCTTTTAAGCACCTGATGAGTTTGAGGTCTCATGAGGATACTTGTTTTAAACCCCTAAGGATTAGCCTAAATTCCTGCTTCTGACTGTTTTAAGCAGCAAAATAGCCTTTGAATCTTATTATTTGGAGGGAGAGATATCAGAGGAAAGATGGGAAAAGCTTAGAGTGTCTCCAAAAACTAGTATTGACTTTGTAACAATAAAATATGTCCTGAGACCAAATATGCTGTTTAAATGTAAATACCATTTCCATTTTCAGACTGTCTTTTGCAGGTGCATTTGAGGGGATTTGAAATGTACTTGTAGATAGAAAAGAGGCTATTGACCTTGAAACTATGTATGTGTTAGGAATAATGTTCACCCTCCTTGAAATCAGACACGTATTCTCTGAATGGGTGCTCAAGACCACAACTCTTAACAGTGGCTCGGATGGCATTTGGTGCATAACTGAATCAAGACTGACTTTATTTTACTTACAAAGCCGTTTCTCAGGAGTCATAGGTTACTGCCTAATCTCTTTTTTTTTTATCCACCATGATTCAGAATGACTCACTGACAGCTGTACTTAAATACTAGTTTCCTTTGTTCTGGTGCGGACTTGATATAATAGGACAAGGTTTGTGTGTAGAAGCAGTATCTTTTTTTAGATGGGCTACTATAGTCAGGAAAAAAAAAGAATATATATATATATATATAAAGGTTTCTCAGCATATAAGCACTTTTTCAAGGCTAAACTGAAGCAGCAAATACCTGAATAAAATAAGAGTTGAGAACAATTACTGTAAGTAGAGATGTTATTCTGTCATGCTGTCTGAGAGAAAAGGTAGGTGATATGAAGTTGGAGAAGAGTGATATTAACGAGGGAAAGATGATATGATGGTTATTTTCTAGATTAAAAGATACAGTAAACCTAACATTGATAGAACAGGAGCATACATCTACAAACTTTACCTTACACAGCTTCATTATCTGAGGGGTAACTGATCAGGTTTCTAGACATGCAGGAATCCCAAAGAGTGGCCGCTGAGCATGTGCAAACTTCTTTAAATGGCTCATGCTGTAAGTCTAATATGTATCCTCTTTGTGTTAAACTAACTGTAGACATGACAGAGAATTGATCTGTGTGGGTACAGTAAGTTGGATGCATGTGGGACACATCAAACTTTCTGTACATATGGAATGATCCAACATATTGCAGCTCCAGCAGCTCACTCGTTTTCAACACCAAACACTCATGCTCCATCAGACCTGCTCTTAGGAATATCTCAGCATATATAGAAATGCAGTAAGTCTGAGAATGGAATATGCAAGTATTACTGCAACTGCAAACACAAGACCTTACTGGTTCTCTCTGACCCCAGCTGCTGCTGGTGATATATTTCCCTGAAGCTTTCCTGAAGCCTGGGAGAACAAGCTTTGGTCTCAGTGAGAATGGGGCTGTGGAACCCCAGAAATAAATTACTTCTGACCATGAGAAAACATAAGCAAATAGAAATCTTGTAGTGACCGCAGTGGGGTATAAGGAGGAAAAAAGAGAACTGTAGTAGATAAACCTATAATTAAGTTTTGGTTGATAGGCGTGTATATATTTTGATGTCAGAAAAGGAGAACCTTCAGGATATCCCTGTATGAATTCCAGATGTGACAGTGGAACCTTGCTGTCTTTGAAAAGTCCAGAGGAAATCCTGTTTCCAAATGTTCAGTCTTAGCTGAGAAATTGCTCGAAACCTTATAGGAACCCTTTACCTTGCAGAGTGTTAAAACATTTGCCTCACTGGTATCACAGGCAGGTTTTGAGATGCATGTCCATGTATCAGTGAGTGAAAGAGCACCCCACTTTTCAAAACAAAAATGTAAAAACAGGGCTACAGTTTGCAAGATTTTCTTCAGCCAATTTTAGCAGTTCAATTTAATTGTTTTAAAGATTTAAGTGTTGTTTTGGAAGTTGAAAGTAACATTTTTGAGATACCAAAACAAACATATATAGATCCTCGAGAATCACAGTTGTTTCTGTAAAGGGGGACTAAACGCATGTGTGAGCTGTTTGTAAGACAGCTAAATAAATATCCACACACACAAACTAAGTTAGGATATTTTCTTATGTGATTGTCTTCTCAAAGTTTGCATCTAAGCAATGTTTAAGGCTTCAAATTTAATGTCTCATTAAGAGAAATAAGGTGGAGGGAGGACTTCTGCCAGTGCTCTGGTTTCAGTCCCATAATAAATTGGCTTAGTGATTTACACAGAGAACAAAAGAAATAGTTTAGAAATTTCTTTGTAATGGAAGTTTAAGTTTTGAAGCGCACAGAGACATCTGAAAGGCGAAATTCACAGATTTTTCATGCTTGCAGGTTTTTATAGCCTCTGGTAATGCATGTCCTTACTCTGACATCACATGTATGTGAAAAAATGGATGTAATATTTAAAGACGTCTTTTGACAAAGAAAGTATTTCCATCTCCAGAGGTGAGATTTAGCTTTAAAGGATGATGAGCAGGTTCCAGATGTGTTTTTCAATCACTGGGCTTTCCTTTTCCTTAAGTATTGACAGAGGGAAGGTTTTATCAAGGTCTTTGTGATGTGCTTGTTTATAATGAGTAGGCATTAGTGGAGCACATCTAAGTGCGTGTCGCTAACAGATGACTAAATAGAGCATATGGCAAGGAAAAGAAATATATATTTGTCCAGGCAATGTGGCTTGTTAGCACTTCCACACTCATAAACTGTATTTACATGTACTTACAATATTTTGCAAATCCCTTTTCTAATCAGCTAAAAATAAAACCCAAATAATTTTTTTTTTCAATATTGGAGTGTCAAGCAAAGTTGATTTAGAATTTTTTTAACAAAGCAATTAAACAGTACAGAAGTTTTTTATAGTATTTGTTTTACTTCAGCATGATGTCGTTACAGCAACATGTGTGTTATATTCATCTCACAGCATTGAGAGTTTTGTTGTTACAGAATGCTTTTTGGTTCACCCATCTATCCAAGTATAACTGTTATATAACTAGGCTACACCACAGCAATAACACAGATCAGAATGACCTATGTCAAATCCTGTTATAAATCAGATCACAAGGTTTATTTTCACCATAAGATTTCCTTCTACTTCTACAGGATAAAATCATGATACAAGTTGCAACACCTGCCAAGAAACAGTCTGTGAGCAAAAAAGTCTCTAAACTGTTAACCCAGTCCAGCTCCCATTAGAGTAAAAAAGGAGTCTTGCTACTAACTTCATTTAGTAAGTAGATGGAGAAATTCTGGGGAAATCTGTAGAGCTCTTGACATACAAAGTTTCTGATGATCCCTGTGATCAATATAGCATTCACCCACCTTTTTAGAATGGACAGAACACAGTATCACTGTCTTCTCTTGTTGTGACATCTAAATGTGACAGTCTATTCATAAAGCATTATTAGAAAGAAGACAATGATAGTTTAAAGATGGATTTGGACTGTCGCATGCTTTTCAGAAAAAGAAAGTATTTATAAAGAAAACCGTACAGAAGAGTTGCGTTTGCTTTTGATTTTCAGAATATTCCTAGCAAATTTTGTTAAATATTTACATCTATATCCAAGTACTGTCCTTTATAAAACAGTTTATTCTTGCAATTTAGCTTCATTAAAATCATAATACTGCTTTAGGAGATATGATAGACTAGTGCTTTGGGATTGAATTATAAAGAGATTAATTTTAGCTACCAGAGATAATTGACCCTATAATTCCTATCACCCCTAATCCCAGTTCAAATGAACCAGTGCTAAAAGTGGCAATACTCACAATGTAGACAAGGTCATGACAGCTAGAATTGTTTTTTACTACCAATTAGATTTCCCACTTGGTGCATTTGACTAATGTTGTCATAGAAAGGGATTTCAGGCATAGAAATACAGTTTCCTTAGAGGCACACAGGCACTGGAACTGGTGGGCAGTTTGCTGTACGTTTCCCAGTGTCAAGAATCAGAATGCAATTGAGTGCTGTCCCCTAGAATTTGAATTCACATGGGGATTTAGAACATGTTTTGATTCTTGATAGAGTTAGGAACAAGCTAAATAATTTGAATCTGGAAGCAAACTCTCTTGAAATTTAACAATGTTCATATAAGGTGGGTCTAGCAGGTTTGGAACTGTTTCTTGGGGCAATACTACATCTGAGGTGTCTTCCAGATCAGGTATCAGAAAACAGTGAGGTACTAACTGAATAGAGAGTTTTCAAATACAAGCTATGTTGATATTTAGCTGCAAATGACATGGAAGTTTTAAAAAATACAGGAGATAAATGGATTTTAAGTATGATACATCTCAAAAATTCCCTCAAGTGACAGTGCCAACTTCAAACATATTAGCATAAGGACTCTTATGAAAAAACAAGAGAACAACAATACTTTTGCATAGCACGTTCAGTATAAGATTATTTTTCACATTATTACTAGTTATCCATCAGCATTTTTTCCAGCGTTTACAGATTTGAGTTTTTGCAGTAAGCTGAAACTGCATGATAAAAAGAGACAGATAATGATAAAAAGCAGATGTATATGCAAGCCTAGCTAGAAGGAGCAAAATATACTATTACTGCCCCTCCTGTGAAGTTAATCCTATTTCTTTTAGCTATTTCTTCATTAGTTAATGAGGTCTTGAGAATTTAAAAAAAAAAAAAAAGTGTGTTTGAAACGGTGTTTTTGCATCCTTGCCTTTAGGAACTTTTTCAAATATTCATAGAATAGTTTGCCCTTGGAATGTGCATTAAGTGTGAATTTAGGCAATAATTACTTTAAATGTAGGTGGTCAGAAACCTGCAACTGAAATGGATGAACACAGCAGCTCATCATTTTCCTCATTCCGAGTCACTGTGCTGGCTGGATTCAAAATGTAAAATCGTGGAGAAAGAAGATATTTTAATGATTAGGTAAAAAAAGAAACCAATCAACCAACCAAACACAAAAAACTTCAAGGCTTAGATAACAGATTTGCTAGCACGAATTACATTTGAATTTAGATGCACTTTGTGGTTTGCAGTCTTATTAATGAAAGATTCTCTCTCATTTTCTATTATCAATCAATCTCAGATCAGAAGCAGAGTTTGGCTGCTGTCTTTGTGAGATGAGCATCAGTGGATGTATAACTACATCCCATCTCTGTCACCTCCTCCAGTGCACTTGGTACCAACCAACGTATCTGTTGACTTCTGTGTAGAGAGTCAATAAAAGGGCTGAAAGAGACCAATTTTGAAAGTAGCCCTAGAATCATAGAATGTCCTGAGTTGGAAGGGATACAGAAGGATCATTGAGTCGAGCTCCTGTCCCTGCATAACACAACCCCACAGTTCACACCATGTATCTGAGGGTGTTGTCCAGTCTCTTCTTGAACACTGTCAGGCTTGGGGCCAGAGTCCGGGATGACAGTGAAATGGACCCTGTCTCCTGGAAACCTTCTCTTCATGTTGATGTTGTAACACACTCTGAGGGTGAAAATCTGGGAGAGCCTGCAACTGCCAGTTTTTATGGTTCTCTAATCCATGAGTACAGGAACTACAGTTTCCATTTTCTAGTTTGATATCTGACATCAGTGCTGTATTTATATTATTTTATTGGAAAAAAACCACCACCTTTATTTATCCACAGAACTTCTGAAGGAGTGAAACTGAAAGTGGTGGATTATCCTTTTCCCGGAGTTTCAACTTATTCCATTTCAGCCAGCATTCTTAAAATTTCACTTTCCAGGGCTGCAGCTCTGGGCATCTTCTGGCATTATCTTGTAAACAGGGAAAGAAACCATCCACCCCCAGAGCTCTCCCTAAATACACAGTGTACTAGGTAAAGCACTGTGTGTCTACCAGCTCTTACAAAGTTTGCTGTAGATGCTAGAAGACCATCTTGCAACTGAGTTCATTGATCACTTTCAGGTTGTTGCTTCTCAAATTGCCAACCACAAAGAAGTAATTTAAGGCTGTGAGCAATGTCTCCATGGTGTAGGAGACAAGCAATTCGATTCAATCTGTTCTGGAAAAGTTTCAAAACTGCTGATCTTTTTGTCTCATATTTAGTCTCCGAATGTTATAAAATTAATATTTTATTAATTTCGTCCTTCATTACTTCAGTTTTATCACCCTCTCTCTTTTCTTTTGTTGAATTTCTAGATGTTTTTTCTTCTTCTTCTCTCTTTCTGTAGCAACCACCACAACAAGAATCAATAGCACAGGAGTTCTGAGGTTTTTATTTGATGAATGTGACACATTTACCTGTTATGTTCTTGTCTTCTTTTTTGCCATGAGGACATATAGGACATGTTGACAGCCAATATTAATAAACTTAGCACTAATACTGGCAGTTACTTAGTACAATTTTTGGCTGTGTTAAGTGATCTGTAGGGAATAGTAATGCTATCCTTTAAAAGAAACTGATGTCATAGTTGCATCCAGAATGTCACAGTTGCATCCAGAATTCACTGGGGTTTCTTTTATTGTTTTTATTTTCCAGGTGATTCATATAACAGGCCGGTTACGTCTGAGAGTGTCACTGTCCCACGGACGGACAGTACCCAGCCAAATCATGGGACTTGTTGTCGTTGCTCATGCTTTGCCACCTCCTACAATTAATGAAGTCAGGATTGACTGCCACATGTTTGTCACTCGTGTGAATATGGACCTCAATATCATTTACTGTGAAAATAGGTACAGCTTTTAGCTCCTTTTTTCTTTGTTTTAGCTGTGTGTATTTTTTGTTACATGGGCTTGGCAAAAAGTTTTGAAATTTGTGAATTTGTGACTCCTGAAATGTCATCCTGGTGTGGTACGAGAGTACTGAATTCACTCTCATCATCATCATGTTCATTTCCACTATTTTCTTAGAGAATAAAGATAAATTAAAAACCATAATTTGCAGGACATCTTGCTGGAACAGGGGAGGATAGACCAGGAAAAATTCCTCTTTGCTTTCCCTGCCTTTTGCAACCTCTCACCATCCCTCTCAGAGGCAAGATTTGGGACTAGACAGACGTTGGTCTGATCTATATGGCTGTCCTTATGCTCCCCCGTCCTCCCCTCCACAAGTCTTTCTGTCTGAAATTTTGAAGTTTTCCATTTTTGAACTAATTTGCAGATTACAGCACATCGTGCTCAGTGTTTAATGGAACAGAAGCACAGATGGCCTAGATAGTAGGGTAGAGAGGTGGGATCTGTTGCAGTAAGGAGGTGGGAAAACTTTACATTAAAATTGGGTAAGGGCATACTGGGAAAGACAGCAGTGAAGTGGGAACAGGTGATGCGGAGTTGGTTGGGGTGGCTATGTTCAATGTGGTAGTGACAAGTGATCTAGGAAGGTGAAAGATGATAGGATTTAAATTTAGCTGTCCGCTCCCTGGGTGTTGGGTGCTGGTAGCGCTGGGGGCTCCCCATGGTGGCTGATGGCAAGGGCTGGCAGCCAGGGCCTGTCCCACCACCCCAGCCAGGAGCAGGCCAGGCAGTGGGGCAGCTGGGCACTTCACTAGGGATGGGCTGAGGCCAGTTCAGGACGTGGGCTGGGCCTAGCTTAGCAGGACCCATGGCTGGACAGGGCAGGGCTGTGGGGAGCCGGAGACCAGCCCTGCTGTGGCACTGCTAGGGCACAGTCTGACAGCCCTAGAGGCTGACGTGGGGTCCTGGGCTGTATGCAGAGTGGGGGACGCCCAGGGAGGCTGATCAAGACTATTAAGGTTTATTGGTGCCCTCAGGGTCCAGAAAATTAAAAATAAAATATAGGGTATCAGTATTTAGAGCAGAGTGAAGATATCTGAGAAGGAAGATATAAGTAATAAAGACATTTAGGTCCATTGATCGAAGTCTGAGGTACAGGGGAAAGGCTGGAAAGGAGAAAAGAGGTAATGCAGCCAAAAGAAATTTTGTCAAGGGGACCTATCATCAAAAAGTAGAACAAGATGACTAGTGCAAGCTTTACATGTGACAGCAGCTGTGGCATATTACAAGTTGAGTGGAAGCTCTCTGACAAGAGCAATCATAATTGCTCAATCATAATGGAATACCTACAATCAGGATGGCACATCAATACAAACTTCTATAAAATGGGGTAAACTCAAATACTTTGTTGAATCAAGGCCTTAAACAATTTAAAATAATATTGGATTTCAGTTACGAGGTTATCTTTGCTGTCATGTTTCTGAACTGCCACAATAGTATTAATAATAATATTACATGGCTATTAGAGAGAACACTTCATCTAATCTTCAAAAGCATTATCTAAAAGATAATATATTTTTCTCCTTTTTAAGCTTGGAAAAACGGCTCTGTAGAAAGTGGCTTGCACAAGGTCACAGAGAAAGCTGGTAGCAGTATTACAGTTTGGGCTGAGCTTTTGCCTGTGAGTCTACCTGACAAGCTTCTAGATTCTGTATAATCTGGCAGCTGCTGAAAGAGCTCAGGGGATTAGCAGCAGGATCTAGAAAAAAACCTTTTGCTTATACTGCGACCTACCCAGGTAGTAATGGAAAGCTGCTACCACTGCAGAGCTCTTCAGTGGCCTCTGTGAAATGAGTTGCTGGTATCTGTCCAGTTGCTAATGAACAGATTTCCTTTTCATAAAATCACTTGCACCTACTGTTGCCTTCATTGGCAACCTCAATTAAAAAAAGTGAGGAATGTGGAAAATTAACTATTCCATCTGGTCAAGTATGATATGAATTTGTGGGCCATATTAGGAAGATTTATATTTTGCCATCAGTTTGGCATTTTTATGAGCCCTAAGTTATGTATTTGTTTTATTAATTAAACATTTTTGTCTTTCTTTTAAATGCCTGAGAAAGGCATCACTGAAAAACAGGAAATGTATCAGACATGGAGCACTAGTTGGTAATCACATAGAAAGAGCTGATAACACATGGTAAACTATGGTAAGCCAGCTGACTTATGCAAGAAAGCATTGAGCTTACTAGTGTTTTCATTCATTTAGGTAAAAGCAACATTATAAAGCAACTTTTCCTCGTTCAAGATGGATTATATAATATCTCATATGCTAGAGTAGAATGCATATGATGGGGTACTTGAATTTATGTTGCAATAGTTCCATTTTAAGCCCGTGTCAGTGTTTAAAATAATTTATAAAAGTAATTTCAAATAGCATAAACACTGCTGCCAGGTCTGGGAAGTGCTCACTGAGGCAGCAGGATTTCCATGGATTGAAAATGGAGTAGGATTGACAGAACTTGGATTTCATAGCCGGTACAAAGCAGAATATGAATGTAAAAGCCGGAGGAATGGAAAGGACAGAAGAAAGGAAGGAATTAACTGAACAGCTGATTGAGGTTGTCAGATGAATTATCTGGGCCTTTGCCAAGGCCATTCACCAAGTCAGGGAAGTTGGGATCTCTCTTCTGGGACGATAGAAAAGGATATAAGTATCCCATCCTGAATATATGGGCTTGACTCCTGACACTTATGGGCAGATGGGAAATTCTTTGTGGTGCCACAGTAAAGCAAGCACATTGATGAAAACAGAGAAAAATAGCTCCATGCTGGGGAAGCTGTAAGCACTATTTATAGAGCAATGGGGAGTTACTGACAGCCGCAGGGAGCATGGAGCAGAAGCCATGCTACTTAACTGAAATGAATGCTCACAGTGGACCATTGGATCAGCAGGGGTGAGATCAATACTACTCCTGGTTTTCCGAGTGGTTGCCTGCTTGCAACAGCAGGGAGCAAGAGTTACTCATGACTTTGGGTGCATCTTGTTACTTTCCTCTGAATGAAGAGATTTGCATCAGAATCCTGGACTCAGTGCACCAACTAGTCAACAGTTAGCTTCCCTTTGAGACAAGATCCATTAGCTAGTGCACTGGCTATTTCTAACAATTAATATTTTGTTATTAGAGTGTTAAATGGAGATGTAAAATTTTGTTGCCTAAAATGTGATATGTTAATCCCTGTCTGTTTTCCAAATGTGGAATTTGTATAATCTAAATTTCTCCATCTATTCTAAAATAGTCTAGAATTTCTTCATTAGTCAGTGAAGTGAGAAAAGCACCTGCAGAGGAACAAATCATCTTAGATGATGATAAATAACTAAAAGCAAAATAAAGACACTGCTGCTAGAGTACATCATCAGTCTATGTATTTTCAGTGTCAACTGTTAGTGATCGGAGACCATCTGGAGCAAGCCTATAGCCCAGATAATGTTGACTGCTATAGCCAAATCTGCTAGTGTATTCCCAAAATAAAATAACCCAGTGAACATGGTGTTTTCTAGATGCAAGAGGTCTGACCCATTGGCCGTGACAGTGGTTGCCAACAGTTCCTTCAGATATGCAGGAACAGTGTTGTGTAGAGAGCTTCAAGCATACAGATGTGTGCATGTTTTGGTTTTAATTCAGCAAAGCACTGTACCCATATACCTACCTTTAAACTGCAGTCATGTTTACAGTCCTGTAAGTCACTGGAACCACTGATCTGCTCAGACATAGGCCTGTGCTTGTGTTTTACAGGATCAGCTCTGCGTATTCAGGAGAACCGAGCTCCCACCCATCAACCCGTAGCTTAATTTTGTCAAAGGTCTTGGGAGTCACAAGATCTGTCTCCTAATTAGCGCTCTAAGATATACTATAATGTTTCTTTCTTTTCTCCATGCAAATTTTTTTCTATCTATGGTACCTTTGATATAAAAATGAGTGTCCTGTTTGATGTTATTTCTTTTGCTTCTGGTTTTGGTGTCCTTGCTTACATCATCGCTTACATCTGGATAGTCTTTCTGTTTCTTCTTCCACTTTTTTTCATTAAAAAAATCCTATGTCCTTCATGTGTCTGTTTGAAACAGTATTTTCTCAATATTATCCTTAAACTTGAGGGATTGTGAACCTGCTTCCACAGTTGCTTTGCATTTTTATCTGTGAAGACTTTACACAAACATGTTAGTGCAAAGAAACAAAATACAGCTGAGTCGAATTTACCAAAGGAGGAGGCAGAGTGTTCATCTTCCCTGTTAGCCCTGTGAACTGTAGAACTCGCAGCCTGGGTACATCCCAGGGCAGTGGCCTGCCTGGAGATTGCCCCTCTCTACTAGGCTGGGCAACGTGCAATTTATTCTCCCTGATCTTGAAGCAGAGCCACCTCCTAACAGAAAACACACAAATCTTCAGCCAGAGGAGAGACAGCAAAGTGTGCCAGTGATGAGAGTGTAGACATGGGAGGGGGAAAGACTTGAGTTCTCATTCCTGCTCTAGAGACTCTTTATACACTTACTTTAGTATAAAAAGATAATATACAGTCCGGGGCACAGGAACCTTTAAATCTCAGACTCCCTTTCTTCTGGTGAGGTTTCTTAGCACTTGGCAGTGATCCCAGGTCCTTTGTTTCCCAGACTGTAATTCACTGTGCCACCAAAGTGGAGAACTCGGCAGGAGGGACAGGGAGTCCCACTGCCACTATTCCAGACTTGTCTGTATCGTGGTGAATTGTGTTCTCTTTGAGAAGGTAGGGGAGTTGCTTCTCAACTGTGGTTTGTGATAAACATTAGATGAGTATCCCCAGATGAGTATCCCACATTTGGTTAAGTGCTGTAACTACTAGGCAGTTGTTTGAAAGTGCACATCCTTAAACATGCTCTGTCATGAAAGTGGGAGAAGGCTGTTGTGTTTTATACTAAACCTGATTTGACAATTTTTCCTGGCAAATTTGACTCTACCTGCTTTACCTGTGATGTTTTTCATGTTTGTTATGTTCGTTTCTTTGTGTTTAACTGGGACAAATCACCAGTGCTGCTCTGGTGCTGTCTAATGCTTCTGTTCTCCTCCAATCTTTCTGGTCTATGCGTTCTCCCTGCCTCAGAGACCCAGGCAAACACAGCTCTGCTAGTCAGTGCATCTGTGGCTGTGTTCACCCCCTCTGCCTGCTGGGAACCCCCCAGACCTACACAACTTGGTGTCTGGTTTAGCTGCCCCACTAGCCTCCCTCAGCATCACATTCCAGTTGTTTCAGCTATCTGTTTATATCAAGATGTTTGGTGTTTCTTATCACTCCCTTAAATGGATGGCAATTATATCTTACAGTTGCAAAGTGGGTTTAACCCCAAACATTGCAGCATATTTCAAATCATAAAAATTATTCTCTCTCTGGAAAACAGACATGCTTTTAAATGCTTTTGTGAGCAAGGCATTTTCCAATTGTTTTGTTGTTTTCTGTACTGCATTTAAGGACACTGACATCTTGACACTCCATGACAGAAGTTTGCACATGCATGCAGACACAAGCGCACAGACACACACACACAGACAGACACAAAGGTCTGTAGAATAGATTTTAAAGTTTCTGTGTGCAATAAACAACAAAGTCCCAGTTGAAAGGGCCCAGAGTGAAAGCTGAGCTCCCAAATGAATTAGTCTAAAAAAGATAACACCCTGAGGCATCTGTATGTCTCAGCATTTAAATTATATCCCTTGAAATATCAGTTTGGACTTGGTGCCAAGAAACGGTTGAAGAGCTTTTTCATGAATATACCCAATAGAAGGCCAATCTGTTGAAATGAAAAGTGTCTCTAATCATTTGCTATAAACATAACATGTTTTTACTTTATTATGTAACCTTGAATCATCTTGGTCTTTTAATGAGGATTTTGGATTATTGCTAATGCTTTACAATTTGATGGAATTATATTGTCTTGGTGTTATGCTATGGAGACAATATGCTCTAGAGTTTAACTTTCAACTTAAATGGATAAGATGATTTCAAGGTTTCTTTAAAGAATGTTTGGGTGTTGTGTTTTTTTTTTTTCTCTCCTTTAACGGTGTCTTATTTGTACAGATATTCCATTCAAATTACTATAGTGGTGAAAAATTTTTTAGCAGATTTCACTTTCTGAGTAATTTGACAGTTGTTGTATTCTTTTCCCTTTTGAATTATAGGCGGGTTTTTTTTTCCTTTTTAGGATTACTGATTACATGGATCTGACTCCTGTAGATATTGTAGGAAAGAGATGTTACCACTTCATTCATGCTGAAGATGTGGAAGGCATCCGACATAGTCACTTAGACTGTAAGTACTTCCATTTTTGTAAAAATAATCTGGTACAACACTTGCTCGTTCCTGAACTGTTACTTATATACCACAACTTGGGTCTTCATCTTTCACATGCTTTTTTGTCATAGAGTTTCACAGATGGTGGCTCAAATATAACTTTTTGTATTATTTATTTCAAGGTTTTTTTATAAACATGTTAGATTGTTCACATATGTGGGAATAAAAATAATATATTTGTATCACCAAAGCTTCCAGGAACTGTTCATTTACATGTGCTGTGCATTATTTTACTCCTTCAAAGATGTATTGCCTAGGTGAGAAAATCCCTAGCACAGAAAATTAACTCCTCTCTTTGTTTTTTATTTCTGAGTCATAACATGGAGGTCAGTAACTGCAGCATATTTGGGATTTCACCAGATTTTTCAATGTAGAACTGAACTACAGCTCTACCAGTGTTTTAACCATCCTGTGTATTAACATCTAGCCAGCCTCCATCTCTATAGCATCTAAGTCCCTGTTACTTGCACACAGGTAGTAACTGATCAGGATAACAGGAGCACAACAATGTTACGAGAGACAAACCTTACCAGAGTATGTGCATATGTCTGTGTATGGGGGAAGGGAGGTTCAGCTTGATTCCTTGTAATTAAACTCTTTGTATTCCTGTTATTAAAAGCCATAGGGCCTAATTCTTTTCTTGCAGAGATCTGTTGACTTCAGTAATGGTGCTCCTGATTTACCCTGGTGCGAAAAGAGACTTAGGCCCATAATCTGTAATTTATCTGTGCCTGCAGTGAAGCCAGATAATTCTCTGGAAGTTTCAGTGACTGACTGCATTTATGATTGACTTATGTGTTTTTCTAAATGAAAAAGACTATCTGCAAACTGCCTCTTAAATGCAGAGTCCCAGATTTTAATAACTCTGCTCCCCCTGCACCATGCACTGCTAGCATTTCCTAATAAAGGGGTAGCAACCCAAATACAGCCACATTTAATTAGCCTTTTCAAAACGACATGACTACAATAGAAAGCAGTATAAACCTTGAGTCCAAAAATACCTTGCTTGATCTGTAAGGGAAGATAGGAGGATAACTGCAACTAGAAAGCAGGAGAACAGTGACAGCTTCTATCATAATATGTGGCAAGCAACAACAGCATCAAGCTCTGTAAAGCTTTCAAATAGTCACTGAAGTTTCTAGAAGGTAAGATGCATTTGGCAGAAAAAGGTTAGATTAGATACATTTTTTGTGGAAAAAAAAAAATTCAACTATCCAAAATTATTAACAAAGTAATTTTGCATCATTTACATTTTAAGTGTTCAGTATCCAGGAGATTGCATCAGTTGCTCAGAAGTGAACAAATTCAGAAACTTACTTGGTGCTCCTGAAACTGGAAGTCAGAAATGACAAGTTGTACTTTCACTGCACTATCTGACCAAAGAAATAAAAGATATTTATGACTCAGACTTAACATACCACCTGGCAGAGATGAACATCCCATTTGAAAAAGACCTTAATCTTCTGAATGACCACTTCTCTCTGAAATAGAATGTGCTTTATGAAACATTGATCTTCAGAAAACTTAGAGACCTATGCAGGCAGTGTGAGTGCAGCGTGGTCCAGTGTATAAGCACTGGATTAGGACTCAGGAGAGCCTGGAGACAGGAATGACTTCTAGAAAATCGCTTCACCTCACTGTGTTCCTGCTCTCACTGTATGTCCAGTTTAGCTGATTGGATTGCAAGCTTTATAAACACAGGGACTTTCTCCTGTTACCAGCATCCTGCACAGTGGGATTCCAAACTGGATTGTGTGACTATAGCATAATTATTCTTGCTAGGCTATTTTTTTTTTCAATAGGTGAGGCTAGTTACATCTTTTATGTATAGCTGTTCTCTTGGCTTATAGGAACAAGCTGTTCATAGAACCATTCCTTTTGGAAGGGACTCTGGGATATTATCTAGTCTCACCTCATGCTCAAAACAGGATCAACACTGCTTCAAAGCAAATTGTTTAGCTTTTTGTCTAGCTGATCTTGAAAACCTTCAACGTCAGCATTTCCACTTCTCTGAGCGGCCTGTTCCAGTTATCCTTAATAAGGGCTTGATTATCCTCACAGTTTGGGTTGTTGTTTTGTTTTGTTTTGTTTTGTTTTTCTTCTATCCACTTGGAATTTCCCTCTTTTGATTGTGCAGCTCACAGCTCCATCTCTGTAGTAACTTCCTTGCAGGTATGCCATTAGGTCCTCCTGAAGCCACCTCTTCTTCAGGCTGAAGAAGCGTGGTCCCGCAGCCTTTTATCACAGGGCAAGTACTCCAGCCCCTAACCATCTTGACAGACCTCTGCTAAGCCCACCGAAGTTTACCAATATAATTCCTGTGCTGGGAGCTTAAAATTAGGTTGCAGATGCAATCTAAGGAGTGATGAGTGAAGGAGAATAATGACTTTTGGTGATCTTCTGGCTATACACTTTTTTGTACAGCCCATAGAGCACACTACTGATTCATGTCTAGCGTGCTATCCACTAGGATCCCCACGTTCTTTTCCACAGAGCAACAACTCAGCCAGTCAGTCCCTAGCCTGTACCATTGCAAGGAATCAGTCCATCCCAGGTACAGGACTTTGCATTTTTCTTTTTTGTGTTGTTCAAACTTATGCCCTGGATGAAAAATCTTCACATTTAAATTAGACTGGGGAGTAGCTCAGGAAGTCTACCTGCCCATTATAACTCCTGCAGAAGCTGAAGTGGTTCATTATCTTTGCCCAGAGATGTGCTTGACTTCTCTAGCATCTGGAAAAAACAAACGAAAAGAAAAAAAGAAAAAAAAGAAAAAAGAAAAAAAGAAAAGAAAAGAAAAGAAAAGAAAAGAAAAGAAAAGAAAAGAAAAGAAAAGAAAAGAAAAGAAAAGAAAAGAAAAGAAAAGAAAAGAAAAGAAAAGAAAAGAAAAGAGAAAAGAAAAGAAAAGAAAAGAAAAGAAAAGAAAAGAAAAGAAAAGAAAAGAAAGAAAAGAGAAAAGGAACACTTTGTGGAAAAAACAAGATAAAAAAAAATTCAAACCCCCAAAACACTTCATAGCAACTTGTCTATCCTAGAAAATCAAGTTCAAACCTAACTAGAAAATCCCCCTGGTTTAGTGAAAATAAAATTAGAGCTAAAATTCAGGAACTAGCAGACACTGGCTGTAGAAGGTAAAACCCAGCAGAACTGCAGTTCGCCAAAATAGACAATGCAGGAGATTTGCCAGTACAAAATAGGAAATAATTGTTTAAGATTACAATGAGAAGATACCAAAAAAAAAAAAAACAAAACCCACAATGTTATGCAGTATTTTGAAGAGGCGTTAGAAGCTAAAGTAGTGGTTAGAAAGCCCTACTGAAAAGCAGAAGCAGGACTTGAAAAATCAGCAAAGTGAGAAGGTTGTGTTTCTTGGAAGACCACAGAATGCAGCTAAAAATCTTGATTGATTTTTACAGGAGATAAAATAATTTTTAAATATTAAAACAAGAAGAATCCTAAATTTTAATGGTAGGTCTAGATGTAGGAAGAAACATAAATAAAAATGCTACTCTGCCTATTCACTGACAACATTTCAGAAAAAAATGGAAAAAGTAAGACCAGTATATCCTGCCTTCTCATACAGGTTATTTAAAGACATCAGAGAGAAACAAGGAAAGAAGAAATGTTGCACAAAATCACACAGAAAAAAAAATAAAGAGGGCTGTTGATGGCTTCAGATCATAGCAGCCCATTAGGAACTTTGAAAAAAAGACCTTGTTAATGCGTTCTCAGATAAAAGAAGACAAAAGCAGTTTCAGGAATGTGACCATAACAAGTATAATGGTGAATAAGATCTGCAGGACTATAGCAGTGACAACACTCTTTTGAACAAGAACTGCTGCCCTAATGAAAGGTCTGTTACAGTCAATGGAAAAGCTTTCGTTGGCTTCAATGTACCTGGGGACTATTCCCTAAAAAAGCATATTTATATAGACTGAAATTCTGACCCCAGTGAACTAAAGAGCAAATATTCCATTATGTTCAGTGAGGTCAAAATTTCTACTTAGAGATTTACACTAGTTATAGCTCAATGCCCTTGCGGATTAATAAAACAACATTCATGCTCCAACTCTACATATGCCTGCATTTATTCCAACACAGTCATATATGGTGACAGTCCCACAAGTTATTGAAGCATCAGTTTTTTTCAAACAGAAATAAAACGTTTAGGGATATTGTTCCTATCTTGTTTCATTCAAGCTTTCAATGATCATGTTTTTTCACAAATCTCCCAGACAATTGGTTTGTGTTACAATTCTACCTTACTAATCTGTTTCTGGTTTTATAATGCTTCTTGTTTCGGGAGTTTGGGAAACTTCTATTTGTTTGTCTTCACTGTGTTTGTTGAATAAATTGCTGGTAGAATCCTGACAGATATCACTTACAATAAATCAAGTCTTTCTCACAGAGATTATAGTTAAAACATTCCCAAATCTAACAACCTGTACACTATCCAGCATCATGGCTCAGCTGTTGGCTCAGCTGACATAGCAACTGGCTAAGCTACCACAACGAGCCCCCAAAAATTGCAGGTCTAGCTGTACGCTGGCTCAGATACAGTCCCTAATCCCAGCTCTGTGTAATGGACCTCTTCATTAGGATGTGTGGCATGAAAGAGGTGAAGCTGAATGTTTTACATTTCATAGTTATGCATCTACAACTAATACCCTAGAAAGATGCCTCATGCCCCCAGTTCTAGTTTACCACTTGTAAGAATAGGGAAGTTGATCAGATCCTCACTTTCTACTTCCCTCTGCATAGAAACTTTGCAGGTTTGAACTGCACGTAAAGCATAGGCTGGTTCATACATTTTCACCAAGCCATCAGTCCCTGCATGGATAGAATTGCCCTTGTTCCAATGGCAAGAAAATATCCCTGATCTTAAAGCTAGCAGGATACATTTTATGTCAAATAAACATCAGAAATCAAGCAGATTAATAAAATTACTATTGTATCAGGTTTTATGACTGTCTGTAGAGCTCAGTAAGGGCAATGGACACTCACTGCTCTCTGGAGTACAATGCTGTACGTATGTATTTCCCTTTGGTTGACACTTATCATACATAACATCCCTTTTTGATTTAAGAAGTACATTTCTTGCTGAGAATGAATGTGTGTCATATGCTATAGGAGTATATTTCTTCCATTTAATTGGAAAAAAATTAATGATATTCATTGAACATCAAGTACTTGGTGTTACTGTTCAATGAAGGTCATTAAGAAAGCAGTAAGGAAGTGTAAAAGTCAAGACCTCTGAAGGCAACTACGAATATACTTTTAGATAAATATAGAACAATGTGCCACCATTTGAAAATTAATATATTGCTCGTAAGAACACTGTCACAAGTATATATTGGTATATAATACATGCTTTTTTTCATTTTGGAATCCTAACTGAGGTCTAAATTCAGAAACGTGAGATTGACAAAAAAGATACTTGTTGTCCTCAGCTATTGCTTAGAAAATATCATCCTGTTTCTTCAGGATTTGATTTACAGCTATAAGAAATACAATTCCTCAGGAACCGTGAGCCAGGGCAGTTCATTTCCCATAAAGCAAAGGTCTCTGATGAGTATGTTTGGTAGCACTCCCTCTGATCTACTTTATCTGGTTTCCAGTGGTTAGAATAATCCAGTCTTTCTGAAAATAAACTATTCCACATTCACCTTTTTCATGGCTCCCCTATTTTTCAAGGGATATTACCCCCTCAGTCTGCTTTTAAATCAGTTATATATTCATGATTTCTTTTATGTATGTTCAGTAGAAAAATTCTATTGCTGTAAAAAATATTGCTTAGTGGTTTAGCCTACCAGCTGTAGTTGCACTAACCCTTTTAAATTATACACATCAGTTATAATTTTTTATTCTCTTAATAACCTCAAACACATGAAAAACAAATAGAATGAGTTGATAATTTCTAACACTAAAATACACTTCACATATTTTGCTATCATGCTGTGGAATAACTCTGCAATGTCAAGTAGCACACAATTAGTAAAACTGTAGGGGGAAAAAAAGAAGTGTTTTGATCCTGAGGAATTTTTATCCTAATCAGATCGAAATTTCAGTGCTCTTGTAGTGCTTAATATCTTCAATCACCAAAAAAATCAAACTGATTCCAATGTCAGGTTTTGCATTCTGGGACTGAAATAAAATGCTAAAATATACAAATGAATCTCATGTTTGTGCAAGTTTATTATCATCACTAAAAAGCAAGATTGATTCTAAATTAGGCTGATAGAATGTCTGGTATTTAGCTAATTCTTAAACCAAGCCTGCCTGGCATCCTGATGACAGTCTAGTGTATCTTGTTTCCAAAGTATTGCAGAAGTATTGGTCTGACCAGCTGCACAATCTTCCTCTCTGTCCATACTATGGGCCAGCAGAGATTTGTGCACTAGAGACTGGCATCCTTGTGTTCTTTGACTGGAGATAGTGGTGATAGGGCAAAATGAGGGAACATGAGATAAGAAACTAAAAGAAATGGAAGCATATAACATTTTTTTTATTCATACAAGGAAAAAAAGGAGCAAGGACTTTGGTTTTAGCCCATGCATAGTGTTCATTTTTCACTCCTAAAGAATCCTAAGAGATATGCACCTAACCAAGAGTATTTTCTGTGTCTTTGAGCCATGCCCTGAAGTCTTGCTGATGTTGCATTTGCCCCTGAAAATGCTTCCTTGGATTATGAGAGATGCTGATCTGTCTAGCCTAATTTCTTTGTCTACTCTCTGACCAAAGCCAGTTACTTTAGAAGAAGGAATAAAACATTCTGCAATGTGCAATCATGCACACCTTGTGCCCTTATTTTCTTCATAATACACTATTACCTCATAGTTGGTTCATTCGTTGAAAGATGAGAATTTAGACCACTGCTTACATTCCTGTTTGTGAAGCACAGTTGTTACTATTGTAATATTTGGTATTCTGATTTTCCATATAAATAATCAGAAATCATTTTAAATCATTATAAATTTCTGATCTTCAGGATATTTTGTGGCTAAGTTTTTCATGTCCAAACCTTATGCTATTGGACAAATGTTTTCTGTATGTAAAGTATATGAGAGTTTAACAGAAGCATCAGATCTTTTGGACAGGAAACAAACCAAAAAACTCTATAAAGCTAAACCTTTAAGCTATTTAAACCATTAGCTGCTGAACCTAATTGCAGAGTTTTGCCTTCTGTAGCTTAGTAATATATAGTTATTTTGCAAGATGCCTCAGATACAGTTTGCATCAATAACCCTTTAAGTTAATTCCTGATGCTATTTCATCTTCAAATTAAATCTAATGCAATACTGATTAGTACATTCCCATTTCAATTTGTAGGCTCTCCATTTTAAGTCTTCTGTAGCTCATAGTCAGTTGCAACTTACACCTAAATTCTTCTCCTATTTTTACATTAAAAATGCATATATTACCAGCTGTAGAAGTATAGCTATTGCATTAAGGGCCTATAGAGTGAAGGCTGAGCTCTGACTTCTGCTGGGAACCTCTGCTTTCCCAGTTAGTCTCTTAATAATTTTCATTATTCTTTTCTTAAAGGCGTTTTGTGAGCAAACTTTCTACCAACAAAGATGAATTTATGCTTTGATATTATTTTTGTGATAGGATGCAGAAGTACAAGATAAATTGCAAAGCCATGGGAATAAAAGGTTTTACTGTGCACCTCCTGTCCACTAAACTATTTCTGTGGTGACTTTTGCTACATAATGTAAATGTATGCCATTTTAAAAATGAAGGGAAAAAATAGTTCAGCCACATATCTTTTTACCTTCATTGCTGCGGTTCACTCCAAGATTACTGAGACCAAACGTATTCATCACCTTATAGCCTAAGTCAGAAACAGCTTTGCTCCACTGAAAATCCAAGTATGGATTAAGGATTTTATTTGTAGTTTACTAGGCTACACAATACTTCACCCTAAAATGTCACCGTGTGAAGAAACGGTTGCAAATCACAGAACCATGGAAGAAGAGTTTGGGTCGGAAGGGACCTTATGGGCAGGGACACCTTCACCTACACCAGGTTCCTCAAAGCCGCATCCAACCTGGCCTTGAACACTTCCAGGGATGGGGCATCCACAGCTTCTCTGTGCAACCTGTCCCAGTGCCTCACCACCCTCATGGTGAAGAATTTCTTCCTCAGATCTAACCTAAATCTACCCTCTTTCAGTTTAAAGCCATTACTCCTTGTCCTGTCACTACATGCCCTTGTGAAACGTCCCTCTCCATCTTTCCTGTAGGCCCCCTTTAGGTACTGGATGGCTGCTATAAGGTCTCCCTGGAGCCTTTTATTACAGGGTTTTAGAAACACATTAGAACTACTGATTTTTTTCCTCTCCTTTTTATTTTTCAAAGGTCTGGACAGTTGACCTTTTGTCTCTGAGGGAGACAGTTTTCAAAGCTGGAAGGATATGAAAATAGTATCCGTAAAATATGTAGCATATATCAGATATGTGACGGTGCTGAAATAGGTCTTATTAGCATTCGTTTGAAAGAAGCTGCATAAATCACTTGTGGCTTTGCCATCCATGAGTGATGTGGCCAGTGGTGGATCAATGTTGGTTTTGATGTCTGATAACGTATAAAATGAGTGGGCTGGTGTCTGGGACTTTGGTTCAGTGGGCTTTTGGGAATGCCCTGCCAAACATCTGAAGCCTTTGAATGCAATGTCCACAGATTGCTAGGTATTGGTTCCGAGATCTTAAGATGCTTACTTATTCAGAAGTTCTCTTCATTTTACAAGGGATTTTTTTTTTTTGGTTAGTGCTAAGCTATCTTTTTAAGGCTTGTCGAGAAAGGTGGAAAGTTTTGGGTTGTTTCCTTTTCTTTTTACAAGTCATCTGGTACAAAGGGACAATATGCTTTTAAAATGTCATCTTTGTGGTGGTTAGAAAGGTATTTGAACATTCAGTTGTGCCATGCCACCACGACACTCTGCTGTGGATCCCTTTCCTCTAGAGATTAGACTGAGAAAACAACTCATTTCATTTAGTCCAAGTACCCAAACAGGGACTCTTATCCCAGAAATGAAAACATGCTTAAAGGAATCCTGTCCCTTGAAACAGACCGTCTTTAACCTATGGCATTCATTGCTGCTGCCAATCTGCTTCTGTGAAACTTCTACCTCTTCTCCTATTTGTGGAAGATATAATTGTGTATAGTCTCCCGATGCATTTGGCATGGAAAGGGTTATGTTCTAAACCCATTAATCTTACATAGGTCGTCATATTATGGACATTAATATCAGCAGAGATATGGAGGGCAAATTTAAGTTTCTTGAGCAAGCAGGGCCAAATTTCTCCTCTGATGTTGTGTTTTAGTAGCTGAGGGCAAAATTTGGATTTGGGATTTCATTTTTCCCCTCCAGTTTGAACAGAGAGAGTTCATTAATGATAATGGAAGTTCTGTCTGAAGTTGATGTTCAAAGCAGGCTTGAGTTTCTATACGACCATTTCAATATTAGCAGAAGGAAATCACTTTATGTCAGGATTGAAGTTTTAAAAGTTATGGGGAGACAGAAAAATCATGAGGGAAAAGAAAAGTTAAAGAGAAGAAAACCTAGAGAATCCTAGGTAGACAAATTTAGTGGTAATTTTTTATCCACTTTATCATTAAAGTTATTTAGTTGCTTTATTTACATCATTTTTATCTATAGAAACAACAGAAACCTTTTCTGATATCCATGCTCTAAGCTTCCATGGACGAGTGCATCTAGCAATACATTGAATTAAATATTATAATTCTGTCATTACATTTGATCGATACCTACATAATGTTCTAAATAAATATCCTACCTAGCATTATACATTCTTGTTAATAGTTATTGTTAAGCATAATTATAAAACTGTGATTTTAAATGATGAACCATTGCCAATGGTATGTTATCACAGAATGTTACAGAATCACAGAATCACAGAATGTTAGGGATTGGAAGGGACCTCAAAAGATCATCTAGTCTAATCCCCCCACCAGAGCAGGAACACCTAGATGAGGTTACACAGGAATGTGTCCAGGTGGGTTTTGAATGTCTGCAGAGAAGGAGACTCCACAACCTCCCTGGGCAGCCTGTTCCAGTGTTCTGTCACCCTCACTGTGAATAAGTTTCTTCTCATATTTAAGTGGAAACTCCAATGTTCCAGTTTGTATCCATTACCCCTTGTTATACCATTGGTTGTCATTGAGAAGAGCCTGGCTCCATCCTTGTGACACTCACCATTTATACATTTGTAAACATTAATGAGGTCAGCTCTCAGTTTCCTCTTCTCCAAGCTAAAGAAACCCAGCTCCCTCCGCCTTTCCTCATAAGGAAGATGCTCCACTCCCTTAATCATCTTCATTGCCCTGTGCTGGACTCTCTCCAGTGATTCCCTGTCCTTATTGAACTGAGGAGCCCAGAACTGGACACAATATTCCAGATGTGGTCTCACCAGGGCAGAGTAGAGGGGGAGGAGAACCTCTCTTGAACTACTAACCACCCCCTTCTAATACACCCCAGGATGCCATTGGCCTTCTTGGCCACAAGGGCACAGTGCTGGCTCATGGGCATCCTGCTGTCCACCAGGACCCCCAGGTCCCTTTCCCCTACGCTCCTAACAGGTCATTCCACAACTTATACTGGATCCTGGGGTTGTTCCTGCCCAGATGCAAGACTCTACACTTGCCCTTGTTATATTTCATTAAATTTTTCCCCGCCCAACCCTCCAGCCTGTCCAGGTCTTGCTGGATGGCAGCACAGCCTTCTGGTGTGTCAGCCACTCCTCCCGGTGCCTTAGGGTGCTGGTCCCCCAGAACACAGAGGTGACTCACGCTGAAGATGCCCCAGAGTGGTGGCATGGTTGGGGCATGACCTATTAGAGAGCAGTGTAGGGGAAAGGGACCTGGGGGTCCTGGTGGACAACAGGATGACCATGCGCCAGCACTGTGCCCTTGTGGCCAGGAAGGCCAATGGCATCCTTGGGTGTATTACAAGGGGGGTGGTCAGTAGATCGAGAGAGGTCCTCCTTCCCCTCTACTCCGCCCTGGTGAGACCCCATCTGGAATATTGTGTCCAGTTCTGGGCCCCTCAGTTCAAGAAGGACAGGGAACTGCTGGAGAGGGTCCAGCGTAGGGCAACAAAGATGATTAAGGGAGTGGAGCATCTCCCTTATGAAGAAAGGCTGAGGGAGCTGGGGCTCTTTAGTTTGGAGAAGAGGAGACTGAGGGGTGACCTTATTAATGTTTATAAATATATAAAGGGTGAGTGCCAGGAGGATGGAGTCAGGCTCTTCTCAGTGGCAAACAATGATAGGACAAGGGGCAATGGGATCAAGCTGGAACACAAGAGGTTCCACTTAAATTTGAGAAAGAACTTCTTCTCAGTGAGGGTAACAGAGCACTGCCCAGGGAGGTTGTGGAGTCTCCTTCCCTGGAGACATTCAAAGCCCGCCTGGACACATTCCTGTGCGACCTCACCTAGGCGTTCCTGCTCCAGCAGGGGGATTGGACTAGATGATCTTTTGAGGTCCCTTCCAATCCCAAACATACTGTGATACTGTGATACTGTGATGGCACAACTGAATGTGCTGCAAAATACTTTTTTTCTGGTTTTGATGGATTTTAATAAATTTCTACTGCTGCTGTGAACTGACATCATGTAAACTAGTAACACAGGGTTGATTTTAAACAAAATTTCTTCCTGGACCTTATCTGAGATAATTTGGAATCAAATGAAGGCACAACCCCTAGCAGAGGCTAGGGATTTTCAGAGGGCTGGAATACCACTGTCTTGAGATTAGGACAGGTTACAAAATCCATGAATGTTTTTACAAAATATTTTCACTATTTAGAATTACTTTTCTTCCCTAGCTGGACAGGTAGCATGCAAGGCTTTTCTCACTATATTAGGCAAGTGATGACCTTGAGCTACAAACTTCAATCCTAATATGAATCCATGTTTTTTTAACAGTTTGACTCAGATCACTTTTAACATTTGCTTTTCTGCAAATTGAGGAAGGAAAAATATTGCTTAGTTTTTAAAGCTTCTTAAGCTTTCCAATTTTCTAAATGGTTGATTAAGGCTGATTTTTCTTTTATTTTTTTTCCTGCAAAGGTTGTTGATCTGTATTTTTGCCTGATTTGTCAGATATTTATGTATGTAACATCCCTACATTGGAAGACTAAACAGTATTCCATATTGCAGAAGTAAGCAATGAATCGATTGCCACACTCAGCATTTTTAGTGTCTGTATATGTTTAAAAGAATTATCCCAGGTGAATGAAGAAGTTAAGGGAGAGTTTGGATAACAGTGAGGTACAGTTTTCTTTCATGAATCTGACCTGCTACTTCCTGTTGACTTTGGAAAATGTGAATTTATGTTTAGAAGCCAGCAATTATTACTCTTTAATGTTCGTATCACGATAGCAGCCAAGCGTCAGTCAGCGTTATTGACACAATACACCACATTCTACCCAAACCTATAAAAATATGTTCTCTGTCCAGCGCTCAGGGCTTTCTCCTGCCATAGGTGTGAGAAAAATGCAGTATTCTTCTAAACAGTTATCATCTATTTTTCTTAAGAGAACTCTGTTGAGATACTCTAAGTTACATAGGGCTGGTAAGTAGCTGTCTGCAGTGAGGGGAGGTAGAGCACTGTGACTCACAGGGACTTTTGTGATGGGAAGGTGACATTCTTCCCCGAGCAATCTGCTGTGGAGACCACACTTTTGGTCTGGTGGGTAGAGAACACATTTGCACACTGTTCTGACTTGCATCCCCTCCTCCCCACCCCACTTCATGTAGTAAATCCGAAATCTAAGTGTTTGTGGATAATGATATAGATGGTACACATTTGCTCACATAGGGTCTCCAGGTCTCCTATCAACTAACTCATAACTGTTTAAGTAACAAACATTATTTAACATTGTCAGATATCGCTTAGTACTTTTTTTTTCATTGCTAAAATCCAATTTGTGCATACCTACTATTTAAAACATCTAACTCACTAATTGTAAAATCTATAGAAAAGTCCTTACAACATCAAAGGCTCACTTGATCCTTGGAGCTGTTATAAATGAAAAACTGTCTCTGTTACAAACAAATAAGGCACTTCATGCACTCTTTCTGGCTGTGATGCTATTTTTCCTGTGGGTTTTGAAAATGACCTTCCTGTAAGCATCAAGGACTGTAACTTTTCAGATAAAGAAACTTGTTCTTGTTTTAAGTCTATGCCAGGTTCATTCCCCTATAGCCCACAGTTTTCAAAAGCAGAAGAAAAAGTAATCCAGAATTAAAAAAATAAAAAACTGTCTGTTTCCAGAACGAAGTTACCCTGTCAGCTTGCCTTGGGCCTTAGGTGGAGAAGTGGAGATTAAAGAGTCAGTATTCCTTTTCATGTTTCGTCTGCCAGTTTTGTGAATGTAGAAAGAGTACTTGTGGCTGCAGCTAAGTATCCGACCATGGTATTAAGTATGGCATTTTCATCCTTATGCAGTAAATTTAAAATATTCTTACAAGTTTATCACAAGGGGAATTCAGTATCAATACCATCCAGTCATTGATAAAGGTATTTCAAGGAGAAGGATGAATAGTACAGCAGATGTAACCTCAGTATTTTCACCAATTATAAAGACCCTCTTTGTGAAGCTGTGTGAATATGTAAGATGATCTCATCATTTCCTATTTACTCAATACTTACCTGAATACGCAATATAGTGTAGCTTTTAAATGCATATGCACATGAGTAAAATGTCCTTTTGTAAGAGACTTTGCTAAAAGACTGCTTTTGATACACAATTTCTTCATCTCCTCTTCAAACTGAATTAAGCTACTTCCTTCTTTTAAAACACAACTCACTATTTAGAAGCTTTGGCTTTGATTTCTCGGAACATCCTTACAGGAAGAAACTATGTTCTTTTTCTTTTTGTAACCATATTTCTGAAGACAAACTTGTACTGATTTATTTTGATTTTCTAACAGAAATAGGTTTCTGCAAAGAACACTGACTGTTTCTTCTTCTCCCCCCTCCTTTACTCCACTGCTACAAGAATATTGCTGTGCACAAAGCTACCAAGGAACACTGAAATCCCTCTGTTGGGAACTGTGTACATAGCGATATAGTCATACTTTGAGAAATAAGTGAGATTTTATTTTTTTTTTAGTTCTTAGCATGGCATACTGTGCATTTCTTGCATGCTAACCACTGAATTCAAAGTGAGTAACTGGGTAACATTTCAGCAAATTTTAGTGAAGTTTAGCATCCACCATTTTAGAGAATATATCTGTACAGCCAATGTAAGAGTCACTAGTTTTAAAACATTAACCCTCAGTTATTCCCTATGATTAAAGGGTTTATATATATAAAATCATATTTGTCATCTATTCCTAGTATTTATTATTTGTTTCATTCTCCTGTTCACAGTTAGACTCATTGCAAAGATTACAGAGCTGGACCCTGATTCTCAGTAAGGGATTTGCCTTAAGTACAGTCTGAATAAGTGCAGGATGTGATCCACATGGCATCACTTTTTCCAAAGTTAATGCTAAGCTGAAATGTGTGGTCTGTTGCTAGTAACGAAACTTAATTCCACAAGCAGAGCTCAGGTTGGACTAATTATTTACCTCCATTTCTTCACAAAACCAGTAACTGAGCTGTACTCAGTAACACTAGGTTATCAATAAACCAGACTGATTTCTCTTCCTGATGTGTCCTTCTTGTTGCTTGTTTTTCTCAAAATTCTCATCTAATTTCTGAGTTTCAGCTTGGCAATGCCAACAGTTAAAAAAATACCATAAATTAGAAAACATTTCAATTTTTCCCACTCTCTCTCTTTCATCACATTTAAGACATTTCTTCCCAAGCTATAGTATGAGCTTTCAGAACTAGTTTGGGGGTGCCTAGTGCACTCTCAAAGGATGTAAGAACCAGATTTAGCAGCACGGCACAGCTGGCCTGCCAGAGAATCTCTTTACAGAGAGAATTTTTATATTGAATCATGGGACTTCCTTCAGAGCGTGGTCCACAGATCTCTCATATGAAATGTGCTTTAGACAGATGCAGGAAGGAAAATCCTGTGTATGTGGTAATATATCTGAGCTGGCCAAACAGAGTGGGAATTTGCAGGTAGATGAACTTCATGGAAAGCTCATTTTCTAGACAGAATTTCAAATATTATTGGATGTATAGTAATTTGGGAGCCTGAACTCTGACTGTAGATGGTTTGTATGCAACTGAATTGTCTTTCTTGAAAAAACAAGCACCTTACCCTTCAGAAATAACTTATGAGGTTTTAATTTCCACTTTTTTCCATAGTTCTGAATCAGCTTATGACATAGACTTTTCCAGTGGTGCAACAACCAATCTAAAAGGTACCAAAGGAGGAAGGACTTGTCTAGGATGGAATGAACTGAAAGAGCTGGGGGATCTGGGTCCTCATAGCTATCACTATGCAGAATTGCCGTGTGCTCTTCAGTCACTGACTAGTGACTCAGCTGGTACCTTGACTTTCAAACGCGCATGTGAGCAGCTGTGAGGATTCATCCTTTGGCATTTGTAGAGCATGGTAAACTGCTCAGATAAAAACTGTTATAGAGACCACAGTATCACTAGTAGATATAAGTGTCAATGGATTTTACTAGTTTATGCACGCAGCTGTGGGTGTTCAGGTTTCCAGAAAGGACCCAATATCACTCCAGACTTCCAAGTATATCAGTGTTACTGTCAGCTGTAAGCAGAGTATTTTGAATGCCCTATTTTACTGAAATGGAAAAGTCTGCCATAATTCAAACTTACAGCAATGCTTCCTTTATTCTTCATAACTGATAAAGCTGGTCTAACTTATGTGAAATTGTTTTCTAAAGTGGCATACAATGTTGGTTTGACAGAAATGCTGGGTAGTCAGTTGTTCATATTTTATCTTCATTCTGCTGTATAATGAGGTTTTGAGCCAGTGAATTATCATAGCAGAATATTTAGAGCTTGGAATATAGACGTAAAAATTTAGGGAAACTTATGGATCTCTGCTGGAAACAAACATAGTTAACTAGAGGTTGCTGAAAAACAAGACCCAGATCACAAATATTTGTTCATATTACAGCTGAACCTAACTTGCACTTTACCTTCATTTTACAATTGCACTTTTTTACATGCATTTTTTATTCAGTATTTGAAAAATAGGAGTAGGGATTGGGGCATACTTCCACAGTAAGAAAATACCTGTGTTTGGCTGCCTTTGTAAATATATTTCCCTGCAGATATCTGTTGTATAGGGATTTAGATATAGATACATTCATACGTATAATTAGGGTATAGACATTTGGTTAACTTGAAAGCTCCAAAGTGTCATTTGTCACATTTATGATAGGAACTTTAACAGCCTTATATACTTATTCTTTTCCAATGTGACTTTTTTCTTTTCTCTCTACAAAAAAATCAAAATGTACTTCATGAAACTATTGTATATGAAGCACTTATTAGCCGTAATTAAATGGACAATATGAATTTACTACGTCTTTAGGACTCTGGCTTGTTCTGGTTTAGAGCAAGATGATTAATGCAAATACATATTACTTGAGATAACCATTTAGCAGCTAATTTAGCCAAATTTATTACAGCAGTTAGAGGTTTTTCATTTTAGCAGACAGAGACAAGGACATGACAAAAGCAGGGGGTGTATATGAATGCACACTGCCCTCTAGTGCACACAGCTTTATGGGATTAATGAGAAATGCAGAGTAAGTGTTCCAGTAACAATAGTCCTGAGACTTTGTATAGTTTAGGTTTTCTTTAAAATCTTGCTGCTCACTTGCACTGTAAGAATTGCATTTCTTCCCCTTCTCCTGATGCTGAAGCACCCAATACAAACCAAATCTCTTTCAACTTGGCAATATTTTGGCTGAAGTATTAAACATCTGTCTTTTTACGCTGTCTTGCTGTGAATGTTTAGTAACACTATTTCACATAACTGATTGCTTTTACTTGTTTCTCTGTTTCCTAGCCTATTTCAAAGATCAGAGAGAGCTGTCACTCTCCGGCTCTAACCAAGCCATTCTCTGCCTCCCTTAGGCCTCTTTCTGAGTCTGTTGGTGGATTTACTTTGCTCTGGTAGAAAGTAAATTCTCCCAAGATTTTCCCCCCACTGACCAGTGGAGATTTGGTTCATCTGAGAACTGTAAATTCTGTTTGACAAGATCAAAGAAACAGATGTATAAGTTCAGTGGTTGATATCGCCTGCAATAAGGAGAAATGATCAAAGCAGCAGGGGTAGAGTATCTTCCCAAACCTTTCAAATATCCAGAATCTCAAAGAGGTCTACCTAGGAGCTATGAATAAATCACATAAAAATTTGCCTCTTTTTTTTTTTCCTTTGCTCTTTTTTACAGTTTGACATTGAGTGCATTGAAAATGTCCACACAGCAATAAGTGTTCTGTGAACCAGAGAGATCTGTAGTTCTTTTAACTTTTCTTCTTCCACTAGAGTTTCCAAAAACAGATTAAAATTATACTTTAAAAACTTGTAAAACATACAGCTAGTTACACTGATCTTGAGATCCTGTTTGTCATCTCAGTGACATGCTACTTTAAACCTAAAGGAAGCCAAGGATCTTCTGCTCATACTTGTGGCATGTTGTACATTTTACCGCAGTTCTAACATTCACTATATCTTGCTTCTGTTGTGTTTGTATTTTTTTGCCAGTGCTGAATAAGGGCCAATGTGTAACAAAGTATTACCGCTGGATGCAGAAGAATGGAGGTTATATCTGGATACAGTCTAGTGCAACCATAGCTGTCAATGCCAAGAACGCAAGTGAGAAGAACATCATCTGGGTCAATTACCTTCTTAGGTAAGTCTTCTAGTCACTTCACCCACCTGAACTGCTGTCTGTTGCATGTCTCTATTGGTGAGAGTTTTAGGGAAAAATCAATTGCTTACTGCAGAAAGTTAAGGAGAAGAACTTTTCATATGGCCGACCTCAAAAAAGTGTTGTTTGGTTGTATTTATTGAGACACGTCTCATGCCTCAGGACACTGGAATATTCTTGAATTATTAAGCTGCCTTAGTCTTCAAATGACCCCACCACCATTTTATTGCATGCCTCCACTGCTCTGAAATCTACTCAGCTTGGGCTCAAATATAAAAGTGATCCACACCAGCTTTCAGTAGTTGTGTTACAAAATCTGGTGTGGAGTGTTGAGCACTGGTTTATTTTGTTACTGCAAATGCATGGAAGCAAACTTCTGGAATGCTACAGAAAGGTGTTTGCCAGTTCACTCCAGAGAGAGAGGAATTTTCTCAGGAGAAAAACCTTGAACTAATATGTTGCTCAGGTAACCATCAGACAGTATTCACACTGAAAAAAAAAAAAAAAAAAGTAGCAATTAAAACTATTATAACCATCTTAAGCAGAAGTAATAGAAATCTCCTGAATTTAAGACTCTTCCCTGAGAAATTCTGTTTTACCAAAGCATAAATATTTTTCAAGGTTTGGTTTCTGAGCTCAAGGGAAGACCAACAGTCACTGAGAGACAGTGAATTATAAACTTGACCTTTCTCATCTGAAAATACCTTTCAATGCATTCCATTTTGTGAAAACATTCAATAAGATTGAGGGGGTTTCTGTTTCATTCCAGAGCAGAACAAACAAACAAATAAAATTTGAAACCTAGAGATCATCATGAAATGCAATTGTCATTTCCTGGCCTGTTCTCCTTTTAAGTTGCTTGTCATGGTTTGTTACATTTGCTTTGATGCCATGAGAGTTCAAAGTGATGTCTAGGGGTTAGACTGTAACTTATTATGCCAAGTCCAGCAAGCCCTGAAGAGACGGTGCCTGCCTAAACTTGCATGTTGAAATACTTTTGATTCCTCTTTTGGGGAAGACGAGGAAGCAACTGTTGGCAGGAGAGCACTGAGAATACTCTGGGAAACCTTCCACAGCAGTGGAGTGTTTGCTGGGGTCTGCACGTTTCTGTCCTGCTATGATTGAGCACAGGCACTTCTGCATATATCCTTATCCTGCTACATTTTTTCTCTTCTTGCAAGACTGAGGCAAAATGAAGCATTTCAAGAGGTTGGCTTAAGCCTGTCAGTTCTATACTGGAAGTACAGCTTCACTGCCCTAGTCCTAACAGGCCTTCAAAATGCCCAGAGATGTGTTCATATTCTAACTGGAAAAGTGGCCCTTTACTGCTTTCTAGACAATAGTGAACAAAGTCCACAAATGCCCCACAAAATAATTTCCTCTACCAACAGACTATACCAAACAAAGAAAAGAAAAGCAGTGTGATCTTCCCCAAGTGTCCTCCCAGAACCTGATCTTTCTGCTATATTGCCTTTACTGGTCTGCTAGAGAAAGATTAATTTCTCCACTGAATTTGTATTTTTAATTTAGATTTCTCCTAGTACTGGAATCCACAAAAGATCCAAATGTCCAAATAATATTTTAATGACAGATCAAGGCATAATTAGGTCTACTCCTAGCAGGAGTAGTGGTCTGTATACATTTCCATGCATTAGAAAGTATGATTCAGCTGTCCGTAAAAGGATAGACTAATTATAGTGACAGGGAGGATTAACGCTGTTCTTGTTCTGGCAACTTGTTATTCACAGTGTGAAAGCCCTCAAACATCTTTGCTTGGAGGGGGCAAATTCGGGGACTGCCCTGGGATGCAACAGAATAAAGTCACTTTGTCAGGACAAAAGCATAAAGATGATAATTGTAAGAATGGTGTTTCAATGTGAACTGTGTGAACTCCGAATTTTTGCAAGTACACTGTAAGAGGCTGAATATGATCACACTGTCATTGTGATAGTGTGTCAGTCACCCCCAGTGCTGCCTCAGATTGTTCTACACAGGACTGAGGATTTTCTGCTCTATCACCAAGCTGGAATTTGAACCGCGTAGCAATGCTTACCTATTCAGAAATGATTAAAGACTTTGTTTTCAACATTCCTATGCCTCTTATGTTTGTCTTTGTCGGTTCCCCTGCCTTTGCATGGGTTTGGGAAAAGAACACATTTTGAAAGGTACAAACCAAGAAAAATCATAGGATTTGAGGGTTTTTTTCAGTTTCTCTGGTAGTTTAGCTTTTTTACATTGCAGTCATGTTCATTGCTAACAAGTCACAGGTGAGCACCACATGAGCAGATGAAGATATGATTATAATGGGTGTGTTGACAGTTCTTTATCCCTGACATATGCATCTTAACATGCACATGTGCATCTGTCATACAGTTAGAGTGGTTGCTTTTGGTTTCTTGGTGATGTGGATGCACACGTGCAGTGTTTAAAAAATATATAACCTTTTTTATCTATTTTTTGGCCAAATTCTTTTGAGAAGGGGTCATTTTCTCTAGTCCTAACCGAGCACGCTCTTGCTAACTTTATGTGTGATCTGCTTGATTAAAGTTTGGAAAACAGAAATGTTGAGAAAAACAGGTACTGAAAGAGCTCTGGCGAGGTTGATAGACAACATTGTTACAGAGATAACTCTAATAGACATTGCCAGTGGGAGGGAAACAGATTGGAAAAGTTAAAACACCCTCTCTGTCCTTCCAGGCACAGTAATGGGATCAAAATCAAGATATTTTGTTGTTGGATGATTACACAGTGTAGCTTTACTGCTAGATATCGCACAAGCCATGGTGTCCCACTTCAGTAAGAATGTTCTGATAGCTCTAAAACTTCACTAGAATCAAACGAGTTTTAGTATCTGGTCAATATAAGTATTTGACAGCAGTATTAAAGTAAACCTTCATAAAATCCCTGCTGTGAAGCTCTGAGTAGCCGAACATGTACGTTTCTGTGTTTGGTATTCTTCCTATTTATGTTCTTTGTTCCTGAACTTTGATATGAAGAGGGAAAAACCATGAATGTGCAAATCATCCAGCTGTGATTATATTTGCTGTCTCCCCTTCAGTAACCCAGAGTACAAGGACACTCCAATGGATATTGCACAACTTCCTCATCTGCCAGAGAAAACCTCAGAATCCTCAGAGACATCTGACTCTGAATCAGACTCAAAGGACAACTCAGGTAACACACATGGTTTGCCTTTACACCCACAAAAGGTTCATATCCTGACAACCATGTGGTTTGCTTTCCAGTTGCTTCTACTTCTCAAGGTTTTTTCTATTAAAAAAAAAAAAAATCCTGGAAAATTAAACTGGAAAATACTAGCAAATTTTTTTAATGACCTCAGCATTTCCACAGTATCCCCATTTCCTCAGTACTTCTCTTCACTCCATGCATGCATCCTTGCCTACATTGCACTGAACTAAATATTTTATTTCCCAGCTAAACTTTATGAACAAGTATTGTGCCTTGTGCAGAGGACCTGGGATTGTAACTGTTGAATATAATTCTAGTTCTTGCCTTTCCAGAGCAGGCATACATTCTGAAAAAAGGCCACTAATGTCAGTCTTTATGACCCTTTTTCCTGTATAAATAAAAATTCTAAGTGTCTCACTAGGGGGCAGTGAAGATTGCAAAATTTGAGGGTTTTCTTGGGTTGAAAGAACTATATTTTATTGGAAGGTATGGGTGCAAGCACTTGTTTCTAAGATCTTTAAGTCTGGGACTTCAGCTGTTTTTCAAAAGCTAAATCTACTTGTAAAATTCAATGTGCAAGTTAGTCCTACATATCGTCTACTGCACAGACGGTTCACAAATTCCCCACTAGTTTTAAAAGTGGTTACCTAGGCACAGGTACAGATCATCTAGCTTTGAAAGGAGGATGGTTTCCTGTGGGCCAAGAACTAAGGATGTTACTCTGTTGTAGTATATGATATATGTATATGATTTTTCTCTTGCGTCTATAATAACAACCAAAAAAATCTGGAGAAAGCAGATCACGGTGACATAAGTCAATCAAAAGCAAGAAGAGGATCATGCCTTAACGTTATATGATATGGATGTTCTCTTTGATCTTTGCCTTTTTCTCCTTTGACAAATCAGTTTGATGGTTTAAGTCAACATTAGGCAGACATACAGGCTTAGTGCCCACCGTCATTGGGAATCTCTTCACCCATTCCCAGTGCTTCCTTTATGCTGCCCTTGTTCCTAAATAGCCAAATAACACACATGGAGAACCATTGCTACTCCCATGTGCACTGTAAGTTTCTCCAAGTGAGAAATGCATGTGCATTCATTACTCCTAAGGCCAATGAGGGCAAGGGGGCATTCTTCAAAGGTGCACAGATGTGCACATCTCAGAAGGAGATGTCTGGGAAGACAGCAGGGGTCCTTTCTTATAAAATAATTAAATAGAAATGCCAAAGGACCTGAAATTGTAACAGCATCTCGGATGAAACCAACAAGTTCAGCTCAAGCTCTGATAAAACCCAAGGCAAATTTTGTGCAGCTTTAGACACATCACCCTAAGCCCACTCTTGACCAGCTAGGAACCATGGCCTTAAAACAAAGCATCTTCAAAAAAAAGGAAAAAATTGTAGGAGAAATTCAAGCCAATGTGGAACAAAAAGCTGGATGAGATGTAGGGGGTTGTGGCTGTTTGCTTCTGTGGGTTTTATTTTTCAAAAGGGAGCATCTCTCCGCTGCTGCTGACTCAAGCAGAACTCCCACTGACTTGTGAAGTGCATTGCTCTGAATCCTCAGGCAGCTTCCCTGTCAAGCCCACCTTCTCCAGCACTTCTGGGAAACTGGTATTGACATGGCTCCAGGAGCAACCAGTCTTTAGAGGAAAACTGGCCCTTCCCCTCTCCCCTTAAAATGAGTATATTGAAAAGGGTAGTACTTGGCTCTGATGAGTGAAAAAACATCTTTTATTTCCCAACAAAAGATTTCTGGCTGGTCTGTAAAAGACAGGGTCTCCTGAAGCCTTTCATGACCCTTTCAAACATAGTGTGATAATGGAGAGTATTCATTCTCAAAGCTGCTTTGGCTGCCTGAGTCCAGTGGGCTTGAGTGTTTATCTCATCTGTATTAGAATTAGGTAAAAATCTAAAACACAACTAAATGAATTCAGGGGAGAAGAGTGACAGCTTCTCAGTGCTGTAGCTGGGCTGTTTTCAATGGCACTTAGATGATTTGGATCAATCAAGAGTTTAATTCATTGCCTGAATTTTTTTTTTTTAATTCTTTGTTGCCCTTCAGGGGCATATGAGAAGACAGTCTAGCAACATAATAAAATTGTTATAACTGGTTTATTCGTTCTGATTTATACATGTATGACCTGCTTCTCCTCTAACACGGGAGGAAATGAGCAGTAATTCCACTGAAGTCAGAGTCACTGTGCCACTTTGAAAGCAGCAATGGTGAGAGGAAAATGAGATAAGAGGACTAGAATCTTCATTAGTACATAGTGCTACACCTGGATCCCTGCCCACTGTAAGAGAACATGGATGTGAAAGAACAATGACCAGAACATAACGGTCATAATGGGATTGTTCACTGACTCCTCTTTGGATGACACAGATACAACACTGTTCCGCTCACAGCTGTCAAAATTATTTTTGTCCAGCAAGCAGATGAAGAGGTCCCCCTCAGTCAAGGTGCAGGCCATGTAGGATAGGCTTTTAGTGCACCAACAGTCCCGAGTCAGAGAGATGCATGGTGATTGAAACTATCCCAACACAGCTTTGCAAAAAAATTGTGGCTCTACAGAACAGAGTACCTTTTGCCAAAAAAAAAAGTTTACAACAATCAAATATCGTTGGTAGCTAAAAGTCTAGACTTGGGTGATAATATCATGTTCCTGTTGCTGAGGTTTGATTTTGGTTTGTTTTTGTTGTTTTTTTTTTCACTTTCCATTTGCTCCAGAGGACAATGAGAACTCAAAGTCAGATGAGAAAGGAAACCAATCAGAAAACAGTGAAGACCCTGAATCGGACAGGAAAAAGTCAGGAAATCAGTCGGATAACGAAATGAACTGTAATGATGATGGGAACAGCTCCAGCAACCAGGACAGCAGGGACAGTGATGACAGCTTTGAAAACTCTGACTTCGAGAATCAAAAAGCCCCTGAGGACAGTTTTGGCACTCTTGGCTCTATGCAGATCAAGGTGGAGCGCTATGTTGAGAGTGAGTCAGACTTGCGGTTGCAGAACTGTGAATCACTGACCTCGGACAGTGCCAAGGACTCAGACAGTGCAGGGGAAGTAAATGCCCAGTCTTCCAGCAAACATCAAAAGAGGAAGAAAAGGAGAAAAAAGCAAAAGGGAGGCAGCATGACCCGGAGAAGGCTGTCAAGCACCTCGAGTCCAAATGGACTTGACTCCGCTTTGGTGGACCAGCCCCAGCTGCTCTCGTCGCCAAACAGTGCCTCAGTGCTCAAAATTAAAACAGAAATCTCAGAACCTATCAATTTTGATAATGATAGCAGTATTTGGAATTATCCACCCAACAGGGAAATCTCAAGGAATGAATCACCCTACAGTATGACCAAGCCCCCCAGCTCTGAGCACTTCCCTTCCCCCCAAGCCAGCAGTAGTTTACATGTCTCCATTCCAGACTCCGTTCTCACCCCACCAGGGACTGAAAATACTGCCAGCCGTAAAACTCAGTTCAGCACCTCATCCAACTCGGCCTTGGCTCCTGTGTCCTCTGACCCTTTGTCACCCCCACTTTCAGCATCTCCACGGGACAAACACCCCGGAGGTCCCACAACTTCCAACTCCTTGTTGTACACTGGGGACCTGGAAGCCCTTCAGAGGTTACAAGCAGGCAATGTGGTGCTTCCTTTGGTTCACAGGGTAACGGGAACCCTTGCTGCGACCAGCACTGCTGCTCAGAGGGTCTACACCACTGGCACTATTCGGTATGCTCCAGCTGAAGTTACTTTAGCCATGCAGGGCAACCTCCTCCCCAACACCCACGCTGTTAACTTTGTTGATGTTAACAGCCCCAGCTTTGGGCTGGATCCTAAAACGCCGATGGAAATGCTCTACCACCACGTTCACCGCCTCAATATGTCGGGACCGTTTGGAAGCGCTGTGAGCGGGGCCAGCCTGACCCAAATGCCTGCAGGGAATGTGTTCACAACTGCCGAGGGACTGTTTTCCACTCTTCCATTTCCTGTGTACAGCAACGGCATTCACACTACACAGACTCTGGAACGGAAAGAGGATTGAAATATGACCACATACTGTGTTCAGTGTTATACTCTGAGGCATAGACTATGTTTTAATTTAGACCTTTAATTCTAGCACTTTGAATTTGAGCAGGTCAGCTTATTCTCTCAATATGATGGTCCCCATTTCATTCCCTTTCTCTTTAACTTGACTTATTCTTTAATGTAAAGATATTTTTTTATTTTTGCCTTCAGAGAGTTGAAGTACCAGTTGCCTGCCATTTTGTCTTCTTCCGAGATGTGTGTTTTTTCCTTTGCATCTTTATTAAGATGCCTTTAATATGTGTATGCCTCTGCCATAGAATACTCAGTGTTGTGGTAAAGAGATTTTAAAGTGACAACCATTGGTTTTACTTCAAAATGATCTTGATATGATCAAGATTAAAAAAGACAAGCATAAACAATGTGCCCTGTTTGACTAAGTCAAATGAAAAGGGGTTTTTGTTCCTAATTCCTTTAAAAATAGGGGATAGTATTTTAGAATTTTATGCAGAGTTTAATTCTCTTTTTATGGTTAAGATTTTCTTACTTGCACATAAAATAATTTGGGTTCTTAAAAAGTTAATTTCTGGCCTGTGACTAGAATGTTAAAAAGTTGGACTAAATGTTAATTACTGAAACTTTAACTTAATTTCTAAAACCATGGTGCTATCATTTATTAATCTGTAATGTCTTCATACAATATGCAGCTTGTGGGCTGGGTTTTTTGGAAAGAATGTGTTCCGTACTGGTTTATAGTCGGGTGCTGCAGTCTCCTTGGTTAGTTAAGACAAAAGCCCTCATTAACATTTGCTGCAGGACTTAAAATTTTTTACCTCCAAACTAACAAGCATAGCCTCATATCAAATTTAAATGGGTCAGGAAGCCGTTTTCAAAAAGCGCTTAAAAACAAAAACTCAATTTAATTGACGCGAGGAGCAGTTTCTTAGGTGCATATTGTTTTGCTTTATTCTTTTCTCAGTGTAACTGAGGCTAATTTTACAACATCAAATAACACTTCGGAGAAAAAAAAGAAAAAAGAAAAAAGAAAAAAACAGAAGAACTATTTAACATGTTTTGTTTTGGTTTTCATTTAATATTATAGAAGGAAGGTTGTAAATTTCTTTTTGTTCTTTGATTTGGGTACTTCTGGGGTTTTTTTTTCCTTATTTCTAGTGTTGAAACCAATATGTTTTAAAACTAAAGAATGGGTTAATAAGCTTGAAATAGATAACTACAACTGAAAACTGCACATGAAGTAAAAGAAAAGAATCTCCTATTTTGTCTTTGTTGCCAGAAATCACAGTGTAGTGTCAAACACTCCAAATGACTGTCAAATATAAATTCTTCTTCCACTCCATCTTTGGCAGCTGTTTGTTAAGGCATCTAATAACAGATGTGAGAACTGTAATGTGTACAATGTGTAAGTGTCCTTGGCTGTCAGTCCCATTGCAGTTTCAATGTGTGTTACTATATGCAGTATATACTAAGCTAATGTAGTTGTTTTGTCCTTTGTCTTCTCTGTGCTTTATCTCTAGTCTGGAGTGGTAAAGTCCCATTCCTGCAGTCCTAGTGAACCAGTGATTCTTGGGGGTTAGTGGTTTTTGTGTGGTGGCCTTCCTCTGTAATGTCACCTTATGCTGCTTCCACTGTCTGTAAACCTTTTAATTTCTGCTGTTGCTTTGCTGTTGTGTATTCTCAAAACTCTCTCTCCCCCTTCCTCCCCCCCTTCTTTCTCTCGCTCTCTCGTTCTCTCTTCTTCACTCTCAGAGATAAAAGACTCTTAACTAGCTCAAGGTTAATGGAGCCATTTTTCCCACAGAGGAATTCTGGGTATGACGTACTCTTCCAGTGTACCCCACAATGCACTACAGAGTAATGCTCAGATATATTAAGCAAATTAATGCCATATCGCCTCAGTTGTTAACATTCCCAGAGTCCCTTGTGCTCGAACTGTAAGCGGAGGGTGCATTTCTTTGGTTTTCTCCCAGGTAGGTTGGCGGAGTAATATGCAGAGTAAATACCAGTGAGATCGGGAACACTTTCAAAGGCTGACCAGCATTGTTGAAAAAGGAAACTGAGCTTAGAATCGTCATATCTCTTTGCTTACGCGTGCAATGCTAATGTAAGAACTCAGCTGTCCTTTGAATTTTTGATCACTCACTGCGTCGAGTCAATTCCTTTAGTAGCTTTGAATTTGAGAAGCAGGTCCAAGCCACAGCAGAGTAATGGCGAAAAAGGAGTAGGATGCCACAAATTTAATTAATGAGCTTTTAAAGGTTCCATTGGAAGGATTTAAGGAGGTCTAAAAAAAGGTGAGAAAGCTGATTAAGAAATTCAAAGTTTAATTTTGGAAGCTCTGCTCTAGCTATGGAACAATCAAAGGAGTGCACCTATCAGCTACAAAGAACAGCTAGACAGCTGTTGTTGTTTTGGTTTTTTTTATAAATGTTTCTGTGTTGTGTCAAAATGATTTCTGGTGATTTAAACTAACAGATAATCACAGCTGCTGTCTAAATCCATAGTGTTTAAAATTACAAAATGAAAAAAAAACTTCATTACCTGTGAAGACTGTGTCTGTGTTTTTAACTATTTCTTGTACAAATATATGAAATCTTTTATGAGGAGACTGGTGCCAAGTAGCTGAATAATGGGGAAAGGGATTCTGTTCGTATAAATCTTAGCAGTGTTACCAACTCTACAATATAAAAAAAAAATTAAAATGTTAAAAAGTGACAGCTATGGTACATTTATTTTGTGTTAAGCTAACCGAATCTAACTTCTTGAGTGCCTGGCTTATTTGAAACATTTTTTTCATTGATCATTGATAATGCTGCAAATCAGAAATGTACATACTTCATTTACAACAGGGTTCTTTTTATACTTTTGTAGATTCTCATACATGTCATACATGGTTGTCTTTATGTAACTTAATTTTTTTTCATCCCGCAGGTGCCATTTTCATAATAAACTTCTCTTGGATTTGTTACTATCTGGCATCATTTCTTTTACATATAACCATCCTGACTAATGAATGCTGGTAGTATTTGTTTGAGCAGGTATTTTTTAATTGTTTTGTTAAAAAAAATAACAAAAAAAAAAAATCAAAGAAGATAAAGCTAGATTTAATTAACTCTTGGGAAATGAAGAAAAGAAGCTCTCAAGATGTAGGTTAAGAATGCTAATCCAAATACTACAACAAACTTGCCACCATCCTGAATTCTCAGCTACCCCAACTCATTGTCATATTGAGCATTTTTATGCACATTATCAAAGCTGAATAATGGACCTGCAACATTAACCACTATAGAAAGTGTGCATTTTTTCTTGATTAATGCACACCGGAACAGGTCAGCTTTTGTACATTAATCATTTAAAATGCACTTTATATTTTCATTTTGGTACTATACAATGTTACAGTGAAACTCTTCAGTGTCATTATATCCTACCTAGGCTGCTGATGCTTTTAAATGTGTACTTTCTTTCCCCAGAATGGCAACGCGTAAGTTGTTGGTGTCGTGTGGCTAGACTCCCTACCTTACAAACTGAGGACTGAAACATTTACCAGTGTAGTAAAGACAAGGCAAAAAGCCTTGAACTCCCACATGAAGGGAAAAACAAAGTCAAATGGAGTTTTGATTAAGCAGACATCCACACACAGTGGTTGACCCTAAAAAGGGAACAGCCATCAGTGATGACACCTGCATACATTCTAAAAAAAAAAAAGACCCAGAGAGATTGTATTTAGTCTCTGCTGTGTAAAAGCAGGGAGAAAGTGTGTGACAGGACATGCCACCCCAGGTGCCCATCGCTGTCTGCCGGCTCCGGCGGTGGCTGCTGCAGGCACAAGTGGCTGGGTCGTGGCTGGGGAGGGCAGCAGGAGCCTTCTCACCCCCCACTCACAACCTCTCTGCTTTTCGCCTTCATTCTTTGGCTTCCTTTGTGCTGCCTTCCCCACCCATGACAAAGATTACCTGATTCCATATCTTATTTTGCTGTTTCTAAGTATGCAGCCTCTAAGAACACAAATCTGGGACATGTGTAAATCAAGACAGGACTGCCCATAGCCAAAGTCCGCAAGCAACTTTGCATGCCCAAATTTTTTCTCCCTCTGTATGTCCACCTAGAAATTAAAACTATTGGGCTAGTCATTCTAGATGAGAGTTTTGTTGCCTTATTAATGCTGAGTAAAACTGTCTAATCAGTTGCACAGTTTTCAGCACATCTTTTTACAGCAAAAACATACACTCAGCTGAAGTAAGAATATGTGAATCTGACCTGCAGAGCTGATTGAAATGAAGAAAAAAACCCAACAACTATGCACAGTTCTAGCTGTGTGAGCCGGGCCAATGGATTAATAGCCTGAAGTCTGGCTCTTGGACCTTCCGAGCAGTACAGGATTCCCACTTCCCAGGCTCCAAGCACTGAGTTTGATATGTCTCCAACTTGCAGGGGGTAGAAAGGAGCAGAGGTTGACGAGACTGCTTTCAGCTCTGCTTGCTTGTTCCAGTTGGCAATGCAGCTTGTTTATGAGGTAGCTAAGGGTACGGATGCCAACCAAGAGGAAAACGGAATTTAAATGGAGGTTGGAAGAATGACCAGAATAAAGCTTAATGGTAGAATAACATGCCTGTTCCAAATAACTGTTAACCAATGTTAACTAAAGCCACTAATTCCAAGAAGGGGCTTGAGGGGGGCATTTCTGAGTGGTTATAAAAGCTTTTTAAACTTCAATCATACTGTCTATACATTGCATCAGAGCACAGAGTTGATGGTGAAAATGAATAGACTGCTCTAAGACTACCAGTTGAACAAGAAAGTCTGTGCATTAAAGAAAATGACAGAATTATGTTTTATGGTTTGGTTTGGTTTGTTTTTTTTTATAGTGATGCTGTTGCATTGGTTTTGCAAATTATTATTTGTAGCAATTTCTAAGAAACAAAAACAAGTGCTTGAAACGGTTGAATCATTTGCAAAGGGTTCTTTGGAGTTGGTCTAATTGCTATTTTTATAATATTTGGAGGAAAAACTGTTTGCTGTGCAGAAAGTTGGGAAAACTTTGTCAAGTCACTTCATCAAAGAATATTTCCTAAATCAACTGATATCAGTAATTCCCATCTCTGGAAAGTTTGTTCCTGAACCACTTGTTTTGCAAGGTGACGTGTAGGTATCTAAAAGCCACCTGAAGAGCTGCAAGGGGGAATGGGTTCTTTTGAAGCGTCATGACTCTGACAGCTTGCACTGGTGCTATTGCAAGGTGGTCACATCACTGGGGTAACCACGACACCCCTGACAGCACATTTGTTGTTGTGATTCTAGGACCTGCATTAGTTTAAAAGTGTCAGTGCTTTCAGAGCTATTTGCATAATATTTTTCCTCTTGCCATTGTAATTTCTTTATTTTAGTTTTAAGGCTGGGGGAGGAATGGGTGGGAATGCTGGATGTGCATTGTCAACTAATTTAATGAACTGTCATCTATCCAGCGAGTTTACTGAGGAGCCTACAGAAATGTAAACAAATGGAATGTCGCCAGAGCCACAGATGCTCAGGTAAGATCAAACCATTTATAAAACATGCACATTCATGCACACAGACACACTGACTTGCCACCTCTGAAAACCAGTTGGGCTTTCAGACTGGTCAGGGTAGTACCTGTGTACATATGCATAATAAAGGTCCTTTCTTCCCCTTTTCCACCTATTTATTCATCTTTTCATCAGAATGAGTGAGTACTGGAAGCTGTTTTCATAAAACATATCCAATCACATCCACACTTTTCCACCAAATCAAACAGGATCTCTCTGAAAGCAACAGGACTCCAGATGAGCCAAAGATGCAGAGTTCTGCTTTTAATTGACCTGAATCAGAATGCATATTCTCCACCACAGTTTTGTTCAGAATCCTAAATTCAGCAGGAGAGAGTGGAAAAGCAGGTTTTATTTCCATAATCACTGTGAGGTGGGTCTTTGAGCAAAACAATAGCCCAGAGTAGTTCAGAATTCTTTCACATAAATAACCACATTGCTAGAAGTACCCCATACTAGAAGTAAAACAAGAAAGCTTAATAGCTCAGGTCCAAAGCAATGCAAATGAAGTCAATACGTATGAGTTTTATCACATTTGTAGAAGTTAAAAATCTTTCCCATCTTGTAGGAATTGTGTAGACTAGATGCAACGCAGAAAATGAGGGATCTTTTAATAGACACCAACAGTACAATGAGTACTGACATAATGCCCAGGCAAAAAGATCATCAGGACCCAGTAAGGTTTATGGAAAGTCCTTGGGAGAAGGTTTGCATTGCTTTCCAGATAAAGGACTTAGCCCAGTACTTTGTCTCTAATTACCTTTCACTGACTCGAGAGATATGGAAAGTATTGAGATTGCCTTTCCCATTACAACTTTTCCTGAGACAAAGGACCCTGTCTTGTTTGTAATAAAAGGGAACATAATATTTTCTTGTAAAAGGAAGGGAATCAGGTTTTCCTCTTGTTTTAAAAGCATTCACAGATTTATAGCGGAAATGACAGGAACAGGATGTATTAACTCTATGACCCCAGCAGAATGAGTCTACACCCTTGATTGATTTAAAAGTTTATCTATGTCCTCTGAACAGCCACAAAGGGTCAAGTCTTGGTCCTGCTCAAATCAATGAGAGCTTGACTAATGACTTTAATGGCTTCAGGAACAGGACCAAAGTTTTGAGCCAATACTCATAAGTAAATAACAAAGCAGAGCCTATAGCACGAACTGCCGACAAATGAGTCTGCCTAATTGGTACAGTGCATCATTTCCTTTCTAATCCTCTACCACTCACATGTGAAGAGAGCAATTATTTTTTGTTTAATTAAAAAGTCTTTTCCAGTCTTCCTGAATTGCATGATCTGATCCTTCCAGAGATTCCTTCCTTTAAAACAGGCAGGAAGTGAGACAGAGGCACAGGTAGAACTGGGAAGACTTCTCACACGTGCTCTGTGGGAGTGGGCTTGGCTGTCTGGGTCTTTAATAGCAAAGCAAAGGACTCTGAGTTGGAAACTGCTGGACATCAAAGCTTGTATTTTGTTGAACTACCGTCAGCTGCTACCTCACGGCAGCACCAATATCACCAGTACAGCTTTCCCAGACCCTCTTGTAATATCATCCAAGAGATGAGAAAGTTCAGTATACTGTAAGGAGGTGAGTATTCACAGAAACCAGTTTCCAGGTTCTGTTCAGTAGTGAATCTCTGAGGCCTCTTAGCATCCTTTGCGGTCTGTCCTGCACCTCAGTTAAAATTTCATTTCTTTCTTTCATTTCATTTCTTTCTCTCATCTACTACAGCATGTAAAATAGCATCTTGAAGGGTAGTGACAAAAGCTGATTTCAGCTCAGGAAATCCAGTCTCCTTAGACTATAGCAAATGGAAAGAGCTAGGATTCTCCAAAGGTTTACTTTGAGCTGAAAACCCACCCTAAGTGCTGTGATTCATGCCCACAGCAAGGACCCACAGATCTTAGATTTTGCAGGGTAAGATCAGTTTCTGAGAACGTGCCTCCTGCTTACTGCTCAGTGGCACTTTGAACAAGCTCTGATTTTTGTCCTCTTTCCCAATTAAAAGGAAAGGTCCTTGCTGTTCTGTGTACTTTCACCTCTGCTGCAAGACTTGCAGCTGATGGGCCTGTCTTGACCCCCTTCAGTTCCTTGATAATTTTCTTCACTGAGCATTATCTGAAATTTCCAATCTCATGCTGACATGATCATTTGCTTCCCATGAGGCTGTAGCCTTCATCTTTTCTGTGTGCCATAATTTTTCCTCATTTTCCCACCACCTTTGGTTTCGGCTTTGCCCATCCTTTTTAGCTTCATGGTGTCTTCAAACACACACCCCTAGATTCATAGCACTTCCCCAGTGTGATCTATAACCATTACTGCCACTCCCTGGGCCCTGTTACCAAGCCAATTTTATATCCAATCAAGTATTTTACCATCAGTCCCATACTTGCTAACCTTATAAATTAATCTGTTATGTGGCACTGTATTGAGAGACTTTTCAAGTCCAAGTAAATTATGTCTCCTTCTTCACCCCTGTCCACTCTCATTGTCACTTCCTCAGAGAAATTATCAAGACCGTTAAGCATGGCCTCCCTTTTGTAAATCCATGCTGACTATCTCTAACCAGGCTATATTAGATTGATATTAAATCAGGACAGACTCAAAGGGGGCCTGCTATATTAATGCAACCTAAGGTTGCTTCGTGTGGAGATGAGAGATGATACATTCAAGTTAACAGTACTAGGTCTGATGGTGGCCAGACCCCTCCCCAGGGTTGCAACCTGAACTCCTCCAGAGATAAGAAAAGCTTTTACCTGCATTTGCCTGGTGTGATTCTATTGCAGAAGTGAATGTGATCACTGAGGATAAAGAGAGAACTGGGTTCTGCTTTTATTCATCTATGATTAAGTTAAAATCACAAGGACATTGCAAAAACCTCATTTTTCAGCAGAAAGTTGTCCCACAGCTTCCAATAAAAGCTGTATCTGCATTGCCTCAGGTGCATGTCAAAAGGCAGCATGGGCATTTGCTTCTTGTACAAGCACAGCCATATCATGGAATCATAGAATCATTTAGGTTGGAAGAGACCCTCAGGATCATCAAGTCCAACCATAACTTACCTCTAGCACTAAATCATGTCCCTAAGAACTTTGTCTATCTGCCTTTTAAACACCTCCAGGGATGGTGACTCAGCCACTTCCCTGGGCAGCCTGTCCCACTGCTTCACAACCCTTTCCATGAAGAATTTTTTTCCTAATACCCAACATGAACCTTCGCTGGTGCAACTTGAGGCCATTTCTTCTCAACCTATCACTTACTACCTGGGACCAACACACTCCATGCTACAACCTCCTTTCAAGCAGCGATATGGTCTCCCCTTAGCCTCCTTCTCTCCAAGCTAAACAGCCCCAGCTCCCTCAGCTGCTCCTCATAAGACTTGTTCTCTAGACCCTTCACCAGTTTCGTTGCCTGTCTCTGCACTCTAGCACCTCAGTGTCCTTCTTGTAGTGCGAGGCCCAAAACTGAATACAGTATTCAAGGTGAGGCCTCACCAGTGCAGACCATAATGGGACAATCACTTCCCTAGTACTGCTGGCAACACTATTCTTGATGCGTGCCAGGATGCTGTTGGCCTTTCTGGCCACCTGGGCACACTGCTGGCTCATGTTCAGCTGTCTGTCAGTCAACTCCTCCAGATCCTTTTCCACCAGGCAACTTTCCAGGCACTCTTCCCCGAGGCTGCAGCACTGCCTGGGGTTGTTGTGACCCGAGTACAGGACCTGGCACTTGGCCTTGTTGAACCTCCTACAATTGACCTCAGCCCATCAGTCCAGCCAGTCCAGATCGCCCTGTAGAACGTGGGTCCCTCTGTAGAGCCTAAGGATACCAAGAGAGTCTTCCACCTTGGTCAAGGTGCTGGAGAGAACAGGTGCTTCATCGACTGCAACGATTTTCCCAGTATCCCATTAAGATATTTGGGATCTTTCTTCCCCTGAAGCACGTGCCTGCTCTGAGTATGTCACGACTGACTGATGCCAGAGAAGCAACTTTTTCCATGGAGATTAAAGACAGCGAGAGGTGGGCTCAGGGACTGTGTGGTGAAGCTGAGTGAATCGTGCACAACCCCTTGCTGGGGTATGAAGATGGCAGCCTGCAGAAGCAGGGTGAGGAAAGAGGCTCTCAGCATTGAATCCTGACAGCAGTTTAGGTATAAATTAGGTATCTTTTCTTAGCTTTTCTACCTCTGTGACTGGAAATATCTCCCCCAATGCTCTAAGCATAATTGAGGTCTCTTTCCTTTGAGTGGAAAAAAAACAAAACCAAAAACAAACAAACAAACAAACAGAAAAAATACTGATCCCAACAGTCTGACTTGAGTTTATTTGACAACATATGCATCAAGCACATTGAGATCCAGAGGAGGTAAAAGACATTCCTTGGGAAACTAACCTTTGGCCTCCTTCCTCATAGCACACCCACAATGCATACAAGGGGCCTTCTAATCTACACTCTGTGGAAGCTTATTGCTTATATTCTTTATATACACGTCTGGTTCCCTTGTGTCTTCAAACTAGAAATGCAGTAGTCCATGTATGGTGGGAGAGATGTTGTTCTGGCAGAGTTCAGCACAGTCAGTGCTGCTGCAGGACTTCAATGTTCTGGCAAACATCCACTGAAACAAAGGATAAAGGCCCCCCAATCAGTTTGGCTTACTTTCAAGGCCTTGACCCTGTAACAGCCAGCACAGACATGCTCAGAAAAATCACTTACAAAAACAGTAGGTCAATACAGAGAAGCATAACTTAAAGATAAGGGCTACACGGGCATAAAGAAATAGTTAGAGCATGTCTTCCCTATTTGGAAGAAAAGATTGCTCGCATACTTTATGATGAAAGAGTTCCAAAGAGGAATTAAAACCACCATGTATTTCTTCGGCAAATTTAAAAAAATCAGAAAAGAAAAAAAAATCAAGTTGCTAGACTTACCACATTGCTAGTATCTGCAGCTAAAACATGTAGTCTTGTCATTGACATAAAGATACATCACATCTATATACAGTCACACAGCCAAACAAATGGGGTTTAATATCAAGTGCATCATATAAAGATTTACATACAATCCAAGTTACCAAACATCTTTAAGGAACTGGCTGTTGGACAGGTATACACCCTACAAAGTTCCATCAGTCAACAAGTTACATTTTTGTGAACAAAAATGACCATGTATGACAGATCAGATTACGGTAACCATCCCTTCTAACCATGTTGAAATAGTGACCTTACTGACACCAGTAAGAAACCTGCTCTTTAAGTGCAATTTGTAGAGTGAGGGATTAGACAAATTAGGAATAATGAGAACTAAAAATGTGAAACAAAACCAGCAGCAAAATTATTTGTAATGATCATAATTTCTGACTATGCTTTCCAGCATAATTTTGTGAGCAAACAGTGAAGTTTTGTGAAGGATCGTAAGTAGCTTTCATTATTATGTTGGCTCCATGTTCTCCTGTAGCAGGTGAGCCATACCAACAGGAATCAGTAGTCCACTTCAGAGAAAGCATCCATGGGAGAAGAGGCTGGGAACTGACATTTGGAATCCTTTAACTTCAGCACTGTCTGCAGAGCATCTGCCTTCTCTGCTTCTTTGGTTCACAAATCAAACAACTGCGTACATCAAAACTGAACTGGCTCCCCACTGTGAACAGGGAGTCACACCAGCCAGTCAGCTTGAGCACCATACAGCAGAGTCACAGCAAGGCAGGACAGGACACGGGACCCCAGCACAGGCCTGCGTGACTGTCACCCATCACACTCTGCACATCGTCCCTCCTACACGTCATTCCTTCCTGGTGGTGTCAGAGATATACCGAGGGCTGGGAGTGGGCACAGCACAAGATTCCTACAGACACTTGGGGTCACCCAAACTAACATCAAGTTGCTTTAAGACATTAAAATTCATATGACCAGAAATCACACCATTAAAACAATTTTCCCAAACCTCACAAGTATTAACGTCACCAGTGGCTGAATACCAGTCTCGAGAAAAATAATAAAAAGCTCAAAAACTCTCCCACTGCTCTAATGGCATGGTGCTGCATTGTGCACTATCTCAAACATGTGGCCCTTCAGCTTCACGGTGCTGCAATGAGACATAGACTTTGTCACCTAGCTATGCGTTTATTCCCGCTACTTAAATTCATCTTCTGATATAGACAAGAGGTCTTTTTTCCAAACTAAATTAACTCACTACAATATCCTAGACCCTTACTTAGATGAACATACACCTTCTGTCCTCATAGAGACTCTGTGCAACTGAGCCACTGCTGCAGGTGGAATGATATCTCTCTGAAGTCCACATGTCTCCCTTAAATGTGGGAAATCCCAAACACCTCCTTTTGAGAGATTCTTGCTTCAGCTTAAAATCTTCTCACCTGCTATTTTGGCCAGGTCCAAAAGAACAAAAAACTGAGAGAGTGATAAGTAAATGGATCTAAGAAAACAGCCACTTCTAACAAACTAGAAATGTGTAGAGATAGTACTTAATAGTGCTACTTAGTAATGACACCACTACTATTAGCAGAAGCGATTGCCTTAGCATCAGTAGTAGTGGTGCTGTATTGTTGTAGTAGTGGTAGTAGTAGTATCACATCTACAATACCATAATAAAGATAGTACTGGAGATGACTGAATAGTTGAGTTGTTATCAAGATAAACTCAGAGTACTCCTGGAATTTCCAGTGCTTATGAAACTCTGCTTAACTGGGAACATTCACATCCAATTTCTCTGACCCTCTGCTTGCTTCTACCCTTTTTGGTCATTGATAGACTCATTTTTTCATTTGTGTACAAGATTACACACTGTCAGAGGTTAGCAAAGTGAGCAATTTGGAGGCTTCATTTTGGAATATTATTTGTCTGTTGACCTCGTAATACTATCATTTGATAACTGCATATGACACCAGCATTTAATACTCTGTCTGGGCTGACAGAAAATTCAAGGCACAAATCAGTAACTGTCCAAGGACTTGATCACCACAAAGATAGTCTGCCTTTTCATACCACGCCCAAACGAATACTGCCTAAAGAAATCTGCATGAGCAATTAGGAGGGCTTCATCATGGTGGGTCACTGGCTCTTAAAATTATTCCCATTATAATTTGCTACAGTGGGAACTTCGCAGCCTTGTGAGGGGCATGCCAGAACCTTTCCTTTAGTTGTCTAAAATGGCTGATAAATGCTGTGGTAAGTCAGAAATAACATCTTCTTTGATGATATAGGGGGGTTTGGGGGCCCACAAGGCAATCCTCTGCTCCATACTGTGAGATGTTATAGACTAGGGCTCGAAGAGTACCAAATGCTGATTACTATCTCAATACAGTTTGATAAAAATAACAGTAACAACAACAAAACCAACGATAATAGAATTTTTAAACAGGCTTATTCACAAATATTAGTTAGAAGTGAAATCTGATTAGATCTTCATGCACATTCCATCTGTGTACCTGACAGCCCTCTGCTGAGAAATAAAGGTAAGAGGCACATGCTCAGTTAAGCTGACCCATACAGCGAAATGGTTTATGAGAAATGACGATATATGATGAGAATACAAAACTTAATAATAGGTTTATTTATTGATTGAAAATAAAATTCATGAACTGTGAAGCTGAAAACTGTACCAGAGGGAATTGGTCCGTGAGGACGTTAGAGGGAGAGAGAAAGAGAGAGCATGTGTAACTGTGTGTGTGTGTATTACACGTAAACTAAGTTAAAGGTTGCCTAAAGGCTTCTGATTCCACAAGCAGAGCCTCTGAGGATAGGATCTGAAAGCCTTTAATGCTACTAAGGCTTTGTCAGTAAGATATTTGCATATTTTGCCTACAAACCCAAAACACTGTATTAATTCATTTTTATTTACCTTTCTGCCGCATGCAAAAGAAACCTCGCAGGAAGCTATTAATGACACAGCTTCACAAGTGATAATTTTTAGAGAGGCTTTGCAGGTAGTGACTGAAGAGCGAAAAAAATGTGTGTCAAATTTAGGTTATTAACAACATAATCCTTAAACAGACGGTATCTCAAAAAGTAATTCATCTTCAAATTTGACTGTAAAAATTGCATGATCCTTTGCTCTGTGTGCATGTGAATTCACATTGCATGTCTTTTTTTCTTCATGTTTACTAGAAAGGGAAGCAAGAGAGTTTTGAAGCGCCAAGCTGGAGGCTGGAAAACATAACTTCATCTTCATGCTGTCACACCTTCCACGCAAATTCAGGTCCCTTTTTCCACAATTCATCAGCAAAACCACTGGGAAGCAGCTTTCTCTCGCAGTCGATGTGCAAAGCCATCGGGTAGCACCAGGGCCTGTTTCCAACAGCAGTTGCCTGGGGAGGACTATTTGGGCAGGGTGGGCCAGTAGGGAACTCTGTGCAGGGCACTTCACAGTCCCCAGCAAGTGACAGCCCAAAGACCTCACTCGCTTGGGGCATGTTTGCTGCCTCTGGCATCGTACGTGGGGGATCTGAATTGCCACAACACCTCACCATAAGCCAAATCGTGCTGGTATCTAAAGACACCCACCGAGTTCACCCACACAAAATTGGACCTGGTGTCCCTGATTAGCCCACGACTCACAGAGGCTGGCATTTGGGATGAGACTGCTGTATTTTGTTGTAACTTCAATAATACTTTTTGTTTGGTTAAGTGCCAGGTTCTCAGTAGATAAGCCTTTGGACAAAATAAATGAGAAACAATTGCTCTGCAATTTGTGACCTCCTGCAAAAAAGGAGTCCCATTTAACACAATTTTAACAGCATGATTTGTTAATCACAATACAGCAAAAACAGTCTCAACCTTTCCCCCACTTAATCATGAAGTACCAAAACCTTTGCGTCTTCCCACACTGAGAGAAGTAAAATCCCTTTTTCTTGTGTGAATTTATAATATTCAGTACAAGCTTTTTTAAACCTTCCTGTTGTTGGAGGTACATTTTTCCTCCCTCTACTCAGATCCTTTCCAGATATATAATTTAATAGCAGTTTCCTCTTCCTTCCTGTACTTTTCTGGTCTGGATGCTCTATGTATAGCCTTTCTAGTGTCAAAATTATTTCTGAGGAAAACCACAGAAAGTCATATAGGTAGGCAACAGAAACAGGCCCTGTTCCACTTTCCAGTCCAGTACCTTTACAACACATCTGTAATTTAAACAGAGGAACCACTTAATTTATGTACATGCTAATTTGTCTGCTTTTAACCTATGCTTAATAATTTTATCTACATCTACTTTATTTTCATACAGTACCCCTTGTCTCCCCACATGCTGCATAGACCTGGTCTCCCATTGCATCCCTTGTTGGGCTGGGATGTACATGGTGTCCCTGCATACAGGGAGGTGCCGTGTCCTGGTTACAACCCATCAAAGGCTCTCACAGCTGAAACAAAAGGTTACATATGTGACCCATATGAGACACCAGATACCCAGGCCCCACTGCCCTGCAGGCTGGGTGGAGAGTGGGGAGAAGTAACACATCACCATCCTTCCACCGCCTCCTTGCCCAGAAAATCTGGTTGAAGCCAGCAAGATTTTGTGCAACTGTGAGACTCCTTCAGGGGTGCAAGAAGGAAAAAGCACTGCCTGGTCATGCTGTGGCACCCTTATCACCTATTCCTCAGTTGCACCAAAGTGGGTCTGCACCCAGACTTTCCATTTTATTCAGGAGAAGACTGAACCCACAAAGTCCTGGAGGAAGTCAAAATGCTTCTGTTCCTTGTAGAGCAATTATTCCCAGGAGCAATCCCACTGAAATCAAGAGCACTCCAACAGCAAGTCCCCACATCACAGTGTGTTTCAAAGCCTGAACCCGCTTCAATGGATACACCTGGAGTTCATCACTCCTTCCTGTGACAGACCAGTGGCTGAAATTTTCTTCAAAGAGAGCCCTGGAACCCACCATCCATGCATGGCTTGGATGTGGATGAGCAGGCCCATGTGCTAGGGAGGTGTACAGGGAGGACAAAAAACAGTTATGGCAGCAATGACAAAGAGTGAGCAGAAAGGCCTTGATTTCTACTGGAGCATTATGTGTGGCCAACGAAGGTTTGGGGGCTCTGCACTGAAAGGCTATAGTACATTGCAGTTATTTGTTCTTTGCGGGTGCTCTTCTGTTTTCCTGGCATTTTTCTGTACAAATCAAAGAAATGTTGCATTTTTAAAACTGCAAGGTCAGCTTGCGCCAGTAGCTGTTGCGGGAGAAGCAGCCCTGTGACAGCATTAACCAGGTCACTGCCACAGCTAATTAGCAGCAAACCCCGAAGACATTTCTTAGATCATGACATAGAGAGCTCATGGAGAAAATAAGGAAAAAGAGATTTCTGGGTAGGGGACTCCAAGCTGAGACATTTCCTAAAGCAATTAATTCAGGGGAAGCAAAACACTAGAAAGCTCAGGAATGTATGAATGCTGGTCATTTCTTCCTCCAAATACAAGTGCTTGAGATACCTTTGAAAACTAGCGGCAGCTCTGTGCAACTGCGTCCCACCCCGCTGTGTGCAGTCGCAGGGATGCAGCAGGGGAAAGTGCCGCAGGGGTGAAAACAGATGTGCTCTGAGTGTGCATGAGTAGTGTGCCAAAATGTCTCTTTGTGCTGATCTTCATTCCCTGTAATTGTAATATGACAATTATTTTATAATCCTTTAATATATTTTTAATATATTTTTAATGTATTTTTAACTAATTTAAAGTTCAGGGCTGAGAGCAGATTAGCCATATAGCTCAATTATGCAAATGCTTAAGCCTTTTCTAACACACCAAAAGAAAGAAGGGAGTTTAGATATTTCAGCTTTAATGCCCCCACAAGAATTCTTTCCCTTCCTTCAAAAATGGCTGCAAAACAAACAAATAAATGAAGTTAAATGTGCAGGGCCAGAAACTGTTTTTCTTTGCTTATCCTCAGAGGTCATTACGAAGGTTTAATCCTTACTCGCAGTTCCGTAAAAAAGCAAACCATGGGCAGTGGCAGAACAAGGCTCGGGGCTGTGTGTGAGCGCAGGGCTGTTCTGTCTGATGGAGGTGGCCACTCGCGTTATGTGCCCACGTGGCCTCGCTGGGGGTGAGCCAAGCCAAGCAAGACGTGGGCTGGGTTCTGGAGGCTTGCCTGGGAGACTACCTAATTCAGTCACCATGTAAGTCAAAGGTGGCAAACCCAGTCCTCCACCCCATGTTCCCAATGGATTGTGTGCATCTGCTTCCAGTGTCCAGTAGGACCGGGACGAATCTCTGAAGATGACAATCCTGGCATGTGGCACACTGCCTGTCACATCTGTCACCTACCCCATCAAAAATAACCATGTCTTTGCTGCAAGTGGGTTGCCTATTGCTAAAGGAAATTAAGATTTGGATCAATTGCCTTCAAATTTATTCTCACCCCACTATAGCCCAATAATATTTGGTCTACCATTTTGCTTACCAAAATGTACACACCCTACTCAACCAAACATACCCGAGTTCTTTTTGTTTGGTTTGGTTTCTGGCCCTTGTAAAGTGTCAATAAAAATAAGATGGTTCTAAGTAGTTGTCAAATACCTTGACTAAAACTGTTCTTTGTCAATGGACAGAGTTTTAGTTGAAGTCACAGACATTTGTCGAGTGACTTTATGTTTCATTTTAACATGGTTTTATGACATTTTCTGTTTATGTTTCTATCATCTCTTCAGTAAGAGAAATAATTTAATAGAGAGGGAAAAGAAGTACATATCATGCTTACAAATGTAGGTATGACAGATATGCAACAGATATAACCGTATACAAACAACTATGTCAGAAAGAGTTGGCATCTTCCATCTGCAAAACCTCACCAGAAAATAAAGAAAACCTAATTTTGCTATAGTAATTTCTAAAATAATTACTTGGTCTGTTAGTGAATTTTTTACATCAAATGTCTGCTTGATTTATCAGTGTTAATTATTTTTTAAAGGAGGAGTAGTAAAAACAAGAAGTGGAAGAAACTAATGTAGTTTCTAAAGAGCAGTCATCGTATCAGAAAAGAACTACCTATTCATAAATGGTCAAGTTAAACTTACTCTATATAACAGAGTAAAACACAAGCCATTTCAGGCAAGTTCCCCTGCTCCTGATAGGACATATTTTAAATAGATCTGATAACCTAATTATAATCTTTTCCCTCTGGGTAACAACGCTAGGTGTTATTCAAGTTAATGCCCCCCTTTACAATTATTTTCTCTTTATAATGAGAAAAAATAAAATGGAAATGTATGCACAGTCACACTTGTAAGAGCTTTGGAAGTTATGCGGCAAGATTTTTTGAGACTTTTTCTCACATCAGGTTTCACTAACAGACATATTTGCCAATTCCCTTCTAGTGTTTCCTTTCAGAATATCAGCTGCATTAATTTAACTCCTGTGTTGTGACTTGTTGTTAACAGACACTAAACCTCAGATAAAAGGAGCTTCTGGTCACTGCTTCTGCCTTTTGTCATCATTTGCTTGGTCTGATGATAATGGTGATGTGGGGGACTACGGGGGGTCCGTAGATTCCCTGACGGAGGGCATGGGAACAGAAATTAACCTTGAAGATATGAAGGCCTACCCATGAGAAAGATGGGAGTAAAGGAGTATCCGGAGATGTCAAGGATGCACCCATGAGAGAGAAGGGAGTAGAAGAGTAACATTGATGATAGCAAAATTAGCCAATAAGATGTTACTGCTGTAACTTGTAACCAATAGTAAACAGACACATGAATTGGTAAAACTGTATAAAAATGCACTTGTGGCAATAAATGGCATCTACTACTTTCATCCTGGAAGAACTTGGTCTATGTCGTTTGTTTGTCTCAACCACGACATGGTGACAACATGGAAAATGTTTAAAAGGAAAAAAAAAAGAGGAGTACTTCAGTCTTTCACTCTAAGAAACAAAAGGAGAGGTTGTTGAAAGAAAGCTACGAAGCCATGTCTGCTGAGAAAATACATCAGTTCTGAAACTGACCTAATCTTTCCTGCTGGGTTCCTATTCCAGGTGTGGCCAACCCCACACTGCACAGCCACCACTCCATGAGGGTCCACTGCCATTTTCAGTTCTCCCAGCCCCTGCAGCACCCACACCTTCCCACCCACCAAAGGCAAAGGGCTCTTCAGTTGGTGGCTTTGCTGGTACTGACAGCCACACTGCATGAGCAGCAGACACCTGCAGACCCTCTGCACCCCCAGCACATGCTGGCATTTAAACGTGCATGTGTGTCTGTGCGCACAAGTCTCTATCCCTTTCACTTCTCTGTCCTTCTCACTTTCCCTGCTGCTGCCTCATGCCCCCAAGCAGCTCTGGGGACCCCTGTCCCCAAGGGAGAGGCACGTCTCAAGAATAAAGTTGTGTGCATCACAATATAAATAATGAAGATGTGCCTCAGTCTTGTCTCCATAAAAAATTCTTTTTTTTTTCTTAAATCTAGACTTTTTAAACAACAGGGAAGCAAAGGGCATTATTCAGCTGCTGCACAGTAAAGAAAAACACGTGGCTAAAGTACAGTGTACTTAGTACTTTGGCTGAAAACCAAACCACCATAACATACACATAAGTGCCATTAAGAACCCTATAAATTTGCAGGCCATTTCAAAGGTGTCAAAGTCATCTGTGAGGAGCTGTGTTGGAAATGACGGGGCGGGCTGGGGTGTCCCTCAGCTGGTGGTTGGGACCTGAGGGACGCGTTTGCCTGTGGGAACATTCGCTCTGCTCCCGTGTGAGGTTGTAGAGGTAGGTACACATCACATCCTGACGAGAGAGGGGACTGTGTTGGAGACACTCTGAACAGTACCATACACCCTGAAGACCCTTTGTATTTGCATCTCCACTGCCTGCAGCTCCAGAAGAAGCTAAAACAGACATGTAATACACCCCATGAGTGCATGGACATGGGTGCTAGTATGATTGTTTAACAAAAGGAGAAAGCCAAACAAAGGAAAAAAAAGTATAAATATATCAAGGCATCTCAGATTCATCACTGTGATCTATAAATTATGAGCTATTGCCTAACACAGCTTGTACCACTTGGTGGCAACACTTCCATGTTTGATTTATTGAACCTTTCTCATAATCATTCTTCTAATACTTGAAAGGACAAGTGCAGGTCTTGATTTGTGTAACTAATTACTGCAGAGAATAAAAAATAAAAGTTTTGAATGAATTTACTATTACTTTCTGTTCAGGAGTCATACTAAATTGTTTAGAAGAGCATGTTGCTTTAGGTCCTGAGACTTTTCTAATATGAAACTTTCACATGCCACAGAGAAATCACGGCACAACCTTGACAGCAATCATCTCAAATGTTGGCAGAAAACAGCTACTTCCAATGTGCAGCCAGAACCATGGAAGAAAGTGTTGACCAGCTTGCAGAACATCAGGTGCTCTCGAAAGACAGGGTAGATGGCTACAACTGTGCAAAGCTCTCCATTGCAAGCGTGGTTTAAAACTGCAGGCACACATTCAAAAGGCATTCAAGGTAAAGTCTTGCATGGTACCCAAACAACAGCCATGCCATGGCTCTTACAGTTTAATCTGCAAGATTCATTCTTTAAGAAAAGATCACTCAGTGTCCCCATTTGCTCCACTCTGGGTCCCTGGCCAAAAAACTTCCCGAAATGCAGAATGTGCAAACGCACTGGTAGCGGGCCCGTACATGCAGTTTGTGGTGTCCTGTTTCGCCACATGTTCCTGCAGTAACATGCTGCCCCAAGGCTATTAAGGGGCAGGCAGGATAGCCCTGGCAAAAGCAACCCAAATTCACGCAGCAGCCCAGGAGTGGTATTGATGATGGGGATGCTCCTGGGTCTCTGTACATGGCCACAGGCAGATTCTGGGTAGCAAAGCAGTCCACAGACAACATGGGTGAGGTTCATGTGTTGCAACAGCCTGCAGCAGTGCCCTCCAGCCCAGAGTACCATAGCAAAATGCAAAAGGCATCTGCATTTACCTGTACTTTACCTCTCAGGACACAGGGCACAAATCGTGCAAAGTCCTTGAGATCAGCAGCTGACGCAGCAAATGAAGTCACTGTTTAAGATTGCCCTTCGTGTGTGCTGCACAGGTCAGGGTGCTGGCACAGGTGATGTATCCAGAGGGGACGGCAGTGGGGTCCATCCCCTCCAAGGTGCTGAGCCAGACTAGAGAGGACGTGCCATCTGCAGAGGCTGGGCAAGCGCCCACCTCCTCCAAAATCTCCTCATCTACATCTCTGGGCATGAGTTGCTGACAAGGGGAACGAAAGGAAGCTGAGACTCTAATAATTTTCATGTCCTCCCTGGGCACACTCACAGAGACTAAGCAAAGGAAATACACTAACAATACAGGGGGAAATGTTTGGCTTATGATATTCACATATTTATAGCAGCAAGAATACTATAGGTTCCAACCTTATCTAAAATTTTGATGGACTGCCAGTTTTAAAAGTGGAAGAAAAGTCTACAAGAAATACTCATCGTATTTAATTAATAATAAACACATCTAGGCTCAAGTACTGATATTGCAAGTGCCTGAATTTACAGTCATGTTAGTTAACTCAAATTCTTTCAGATGTGTTGAAAGAATTAATGACTCAACTGAGAATTTACTTAAAATATACTCGGAAATCGACACAGCTTTGCAAAGAGAAGAAAATGTTCAGAAGAGGTAGCAAATGTTGACTTTCGGATGGATGTACGCACGTTCTCTTTAATCGGGACATGAACTGGGGGGAGGGAGCAGAGGTTCCTGCCTTCAAAACCTTGTATGCTGCCAAAGGATAACTTCCAATACCCTGCTATCTATTTTTCATCATTCCACTTTTCTTCCTCCCAGTATTATTTCAATCTGTAATGGATGATTGAAGATGACTTATAACTCAACATTTCTTAGAAAACAGAGAGAGCCCAATCAGTTGCACAGCTGCTCTGAGAAGGAGGGAAAGCACAATGTACTTCCTCCTCTAAATCTGTTCTCAACAACACCTTGGGGCTAGATCCAAAGGGGCATCAGGCTCACAACTGCAATTCCAAATTTGAGACATAAAAAGAGAGGATGAGAATTCACAGCCTTAGGCACTAGATCAAAAGGTTTGGGTATCAAATAATAGGATAACTGGCATGAACCATCTGACAGTGAGCAGGTACAGAAAGAGATACTGCTACTTCATAGCTGTGAAAAAAGGGGGTTCAGATCACCACTGCATAGAAAGATGAGAGGCGTTGCTCAGCACAGAGCAGTGCCAGGCTGCAGGGTCCTCCTAGTGTATGTGCTCACCATGCCCAACCTGCTGCATGGTGCATGCAGCATGGGCACCCACAGGGTGTTCGGCTAGAAAGAAATGGGCAGGGGAGGACAACCGCTCACAGCAGTGTTGGGCTGAATTTCACTCCTCAGGAAGCAGAGCCCTGGCTTAGAGCCATACCAATGAGTGTCAGCCATTCCTGTAACCATTCACTGGAGTTCCTTCCATGGAGTATCTTGGCCACTTAAGACTCCAAAATCACACATTACCATGACATGGAGCATGTCATCTAGCCTGGTCACTGCTCCAAGGAAAAACATCACCTTTACCTACATAATTATTGGCACATGTTTCTGGTAATGGCACCTTCACAACCTCTTCAGGTACTCCAGTAATTCAGTGTCCCAGCCATAAGAAAACTCTTCCCAATAAATAATTGGCAACTCCCTTGCCGCAGTTTTATCCCATTATTTGTTATCCATCACAGATATAGAGAACAAATTGCTTCCTTATTCTTTGCAGTAACATTTCCTGCATTTTAAGACTCCTATTGTGCTTTTAATTTCTTCTTCATCTTTCTCCCCATTCTCCTTATCCCTGAAAGAAACAATCCTACTTCTTTTAGCCTGTCCTCACAGGTCATGTTTCCCGGGTCTCTGATCATACTCATTTTTTCCAGTAGACTGATAGGACTTCTTTTTCACATCTTTCTTGAAGGCAGTTGAGCCACAATATTCTGGTTGAGATAAACTTCCTCTTGCATGTATGAAAATGTATTTATTATCTTGGAAATGGAACAGCCTCAATGGGTTAACCAGAAAGATCATATTCTGTCACCACAAGGACACAGGCTGTGTAGCTTAGTATTCAGGATCTTCTCTGAGTGGGTGAATGAAGCCAGTTTGAATCTCCTTGGATAAGGTTGGTGTCAGCTTTTGGCATTCTGCCTCCGTGCCAGAGAATGGCATAGGACCAGGTCCCTTCCCTCTTGCCATGGTCCACATGGGACCCAGGCCCGTAAGAATCATGTCTGCTCAGTGCTGCCAAGACTGAGGTAGCGCTTGACCAACTAAAAGGACATCTGATGGTGCTCTGGGAATTTTGCTGAAATAAATGTAGATGACTGTGGTGGTAGGCAGGAGGTTGGGAAGCTCCAAATCTAGGCCTCTGACATTGAGTATGGCACTTGGGCACCCATAGCCATATGCGTGCCGATTAGCTATTACAGTTTAATGAGCTGCACTGCTCAACTGATGGTGGTTTAGAATCCTCCATCTCTCTGGCCCTGGAAGGGATTTACATCCCTAGTGCTGCATTCATATGACTGCACCACAGCTCACAGCTTTGGCTTGGATCCAGCTCTGTCATGTCCATGCACTGAGTTCACAGCACAGAGAGCTAAAAATAATCAGCCTTTCCTAAATCAAGGAAAGATATTGCAGGTGAGGGTCAACAGAGTGGGAGCTAAGTGCAAGGGGAAATAAAGCCTTTGAAGAAAGAGAAAATAAAACAGCTTTCTGTATTGACGCTTGTTTTTAAACCAAAGACATAATTATCCTGTTGAAAACCTTGGCTACAGAGAAAAACATCTTGTTGGGAACTAATTAAAGAATTAGCCAGTGTTTAGCTTCTCATAGATAAAGCAGCATAAGCTTTGAAACAGAAGTGTTTGCAGTGAGCTTTTGAAAACCCTCTGAAGACAGCTGAGCTTAAGTCTGTTAAGCCTCTTCCTTCACCTACTAAATGTCTGTTTAAATGTCTTTTTTTCTTCTTTTCTTCCTTCTTATGAGAGAAGTCACTGGTACCTCTTAACAACAGGCATTTTTTTGCTTTCTTGGAGTGCGGTGCAATCCATCACAGTGATGAACATGGGACATCGACTGAACGTCTGCAAAGGTAGGACAGGTGTCAAAGTGGGCACAAAGTACAGCGTTTAGTAAATACAAAGCAAGCTGCTGTTGCTGCATGCTACATCACTCCAAGGTTACATTCTGACCAGCCCTTGTGGCCTTTGTCAGGCACAGCTACCTTGCCTGGCCCACCTAGCTCAGCACCGTGCCCCTGACAGAGGCAACCTCTGGGTGCTGCAGGGGATGCCCAGTCCCTGCTAAGAAGCTGACCAGCTTCTTGATTATGTGTGGGGCAACTTTCATCCAGGTTTCTCTGCCAATGACCTCTTTTTCATCTCTGGGACATCTTTTATCTATGAAAATAAACACTTCACTTATGTGAACAGAGAAGCTGAATGTTTTGCAAACCATTTCCAGCTACTGGTGCTTTTCCGACCTACCTGCTGGGCAGCTGGTAAACGTGGCTATATCCCCTATCCCCCACTGTATGTGCCAGAGGATGGTGGCAGTTAAAATATGTAAATCCACAATGAGATCCTGAAATTCCTGTGCCAACTGATCCCTAACGTAACATCATGAGAACCCTTATTTTCTAACCACTTCAGGTATTGGATCTATGTTTCTCCCAGTTCCTCTGCTGCCTATGTCTTGGCAGGGACCAACAGCTGGTGTCTGACTGAGTCCCTGAGATCATGTGGGCTCTACTGCCTAAGTGGTTCTCCCTTGGAAGGAGATAAACCACCCACCTGCAACTGGCCAGCACCTGCACTGCAGCCACAGCCTTGCGCTCAAGGGTCCTACCAAAGGCAGTAGCAGCCGCTGCACCGGGTTTGAAACATGTCATGGAGGCATCCCAAAAGGCAATTTAGGCAGGTAATAAGTTCCAAACAGACTTTATTCCAACCAGAACTGTTTAGCAGAAAGCTATCAACAAGGTTTATCCAAAAATATTCAGCACTTGGACAACATTGCAAAACACGGGTTCAGATACCAGTTAGAAGTTCAGTTACTACACAGCTGATTCAAACTCAAAGGATCAGATCCCAAAACTCTAGAGTAATGATTCAAAATCTGCATCTTTCCACTCTTACGAAGTGAGGACTCTCCAGGGTACCCAGAAGATTGCCTACCAGGTCAGCAAGGTGTCTTGGTCCTCGAGGAATGTCCCTTGGATGGCAAGTGTGAAGAAGAGAGTCCTTGACTACATACCTCCTACTCCTAGAAACACCAACTCAATGTTGTTTCCGGCAAGCTCTATATAGACCCTAGTTGAATCTGAGTTGTGGTCATTTATGGTAGTTGTCCAGAAACTTCTCTCAAACGAAGCATCTCATTGGTCAAAGTCCCTGTCTGTCAACCAAGGGGCATGTGCATGACCATAGTGGTCCATCAACCTAGAAGTTTCTGTTGGTTTTGGGATAGGGTGGTGAGGGAGGGGGTCTGCTACAGACCAGCAATGGCATTGCCACTTTATCTGGTTTTTATACTGGATATAATCATTTTGTACAATAACTTTCTGCTGTTTAGATGGACTAGCCACCCAGACAGACTGCTTAAATGCAACATGGGAGCTCTAATTCTCTTCTTGCTTTAAAGATCCAGTTCCTCTTCCTGTCAGAAAAATGCCATTGAATCCTCTTTTTTATTCACTGTTCTGGCAGTGTTTTCAACTCAAGTTCAAGAAGAAAAGCAAACCTTGATTAGTTTCTCTTTTATTTCACATGAATACAACATATATTGAAAAACAAAGATATTTCCAACATAAAATGTGATTACTTTCTCTATCTTTGGGGAAAAAAAATAGCAAACAGCCTTTTCTTCACTTTATTGAGGGACCAGCAGTCACTGAGGATGAAGGCAAGCATTTCCCGTAGCTGATCAGGAGACTTTGCAATACTGCTACAAAGAAATTCCAAGCCTTCCAAGCCTATTTGGGTGATTTGCATGTGGTTACAAGTACCATGATTGGCAGGCTGATCAAGCCTGAGTTTCTGGCCAGATGTGAAGTGTCTATCTCTTTTCTATTTTTCTTTTCGTTTTTGTTTTCCCTTTTCCTTCAGATTAAATACAGAAGTGTTACACAGTTTACCTGGCATTCAAAAGTTTTTATGCTTGTTTTCAGGCTTGCACACTGATGATCCTTTCTTATCACTTCTTCCATTAGGTCTGGCCAACAGCTTGGCCGTAAGCTCAGAAGGCCCCTCCAGACCCCGAGGGCTCAGACCAGCCAGGATATGTCCTTGTGGCCACGCAAGACACTGTGTGAGGCTGCTGAAGCTCATCCTGGGCCATTCACCTTGTTGGGACATTGCACAGCAGCTCATACCAAACAACCTGGCAGCCAGTAGTAAGGGTCTGGCAGTGGCAGGTAGGTGGCAAAGGCCCTGAGTCCCAGATGAGAGCATTAAGCTCTTTAGGAATAGGACTTTGGAGACTTATTTTTCAGAGCTATCAGGTCCATCAGGCAGCCCTGTAAAAGAGCCCAGGGCTGAGCTCTGCCCCACAGAGGCATTCGATGAGAGATGAGATGCAGCTGAGTTAAACAAAGCCAGAGACAGCACCAATGTGACAGCAGCGATAGCACTGATTTTATTTCTTACTTTGCATGCTCCTGATTGATACGCAGTAATGCCACATTGCAAAACAGCTGTCAGAGGACTGGCCAGGAGAGCTGGGGTCTGCTCTGGTTTACTGCAGTGCTGCAGACTAGCCTAATCCTGCTCCCTGAAGATCAGCGCTAGTAAGTACTAGTTATATCATGAACGGATGCTGTACTTCTATGTTTACCTTTCCTTCAGTTTACTTAAGGAAAAAAAAAATCAAAACAACTTCAAAGATGCACCTCTCAGGAGCGGTAAATATTTTAACTATAGATACCTTCCTATGCCAGTCTGGCAAAGGGAATGAGTCCCTTCTGTACACTGGAAAACGCAGCATATCTTTTCTCCAGTAACAGTAGCTAGTGAAAGAGCCTGGGAAGTTAGCTGAGCCGTAACAAAGGCTTGATGGTAAAATTACTACTGTCTAAATCATTCCGTTTTCAAAAGATGTGCTACCTGGTTTCGTTTTGCAGTCCTTTTAGGAAAAATAACTTTTTTTTTTTTTTTACCAACCTTAGTTGGTAGCAGAGGAGTGACTTTCAGTCCAGGCTCCCATCTGGCTGCACAGGGAAAAACACGCACATGCAGACAGACACAGACCCTCCGATGCTTTTATCTCCCCACTCTCCAGAGGCAGTGGCTGCCGAATCTCTGCTACAGCACTGCAGAGATGTAGCTGGTTTCTGGTACCAGTATCAGAGCCAGTGAGGGGGAACGGTGACAGTAATGTGTCATCTTTCATAAACTTTAATAGCTCAATGTCCTCTACCAGGGAAGGGCTGACCCAGCCTGGAGCGTGGGGACAGGCAGCCTCTGGGCACGCTCCCATGCTGGTGTGAGTGCTCGGAGCTGGGCACTCTGCTCAGGGGTAACTGGCCTTAGCTTCAAAAGCAGCTTTTCTCTGCTGTGGAAACAGAGTTTATCACTACAACTAACCCAGGAGGGCGACAGCCATGGTGGCATCAGCAGAGCTGTGGGGGCCGCGAACATAAAATTGAGGCAAAACCAGGCATTTGTCCTAGGAAGGTGGGACATGAGCTACAGATGGGGTGACCAGTGGTTGTGTGGTTCGCCCTGTGAGGATTGTCTATACCAGTGGATGCTCCAAGTAGTTGTCTCACCCTGTCTTCCATAAAGCCCACCAGCACCAGCATGCCATCACCACCCCACGCAGCCACATCCAGGATGTGCCTGTGACCACAGCTGAGCTGCTGGGACACTCAGGCGGGGTTTTTACTGCTGCGCTGCTGGCTCCCAAGCAGCTCCCATCCCTACCTGTGTAAAGTGAAAGAGAAGCCTGCATGATGGCTCTGCTACCTTCTGCCCAGCATCCTGACAGGAGCTGTGAATTCAGTCCTCTCTGCCAGGAGCAAAGGCACCGCTTGCAGATGGTGGCTATGGCTCCACATTATAACTCCTAAATGTGTAAGTGCTTGGGCTTCCACTCTCAGCTTTCTGCATCAGACTCCCCAGCTGATCCCCGAGTTCTCCCACAGCAGCAGGACGATGTGCCTGGTCACAGCACACACTGGCAGAGGGCAGCCCAGTGCCAGCAGCTGCTGTTCCCAGGGTGCTGGGGAAAATTGCCCATCATACACTGGAGCCTTCACCACTGCCATGCAGTTGATTCTTGTGCTAGCCCAGATCTGCTCTTACCTATTGCTAGCATAACAAAACCAGCTTGCCACAGCACCACCATCAGCTCCATAGGGCAGAAAAGGGCTTCTGAGTAGTGCCATCCCTTCTCCTGCTTCTTTGCTAAATTGGGTAATGATTTCTCAGTTGAGACATCTTCTGTGCTGCACACAGCATCATGGTGTTTGAAAGATCATGCAGCAGCAGTGCTTCATAGATCATGGGGCATCAGGGACCAGGGAAATTCTGCAAGTCCACAGTTCTGGAAGTTACTAAATCATAACAGCTATATGAGAGAGTCAAGGCTTATAAGACAACATAGTATTTTTTTTTTATTAATTAGATGGGCACAGCTGCAAAAAAAAAGAGCACATTCAGGGACAAAAATCCTTCTGTTTAAACGCACTGCCTCTAATGTTGGGAGATCTCTGCCCTGCCATAAGTGCTCTAATTTATATCTCCATTCTGATTTTGCTACTCTGAGGTGTTTTAGCACAATACACTCAACAGGTAAAAACTGAGAAAATTAAAAGAACTAAGAACAGCTGCATGTAATCACAAGTGATCTTCAGAGCTCTGGTAGCTTGGGCTACAGAGTCTTTCCATGCGTCTCACCAGCCACCCATACAGGAGACTTTTAAAAGAACCAGCCAGATTAACACTTTCCTAAAACAGCTACACCCTGACTCCTCTCCTGCTAAATCAGTCTCCAGGGAGTTGGCTGAGACCAGGGACCACAAGCTGCCTCCTCTCTCAGCTGCAGCAGGAAGATTTACCTGTGTGGCTATCCAGCATAGAAGACCTGCACGCTGGCACTGACTGGGTTTGCCACCATGTGAGAATTGCTGTTGACTACGGTTGGCCTAGTGTAGCTTATTTAGTATCTCCAGCATGGTTTAAAATAAGCACATGCACAGATAAAATTATCCCCTCTTTCCACATGATTAAAAAACAAACAAACAAACAAAAAAAACCACACAAAAAATTCTATACTTTGTGAAAGAGGATGAGAGTTCTAGTAACTCTGAAGTGGATGTATTCCACAGAGACAAAATTATGTGGGAAAAGGGAAATCAGTTTTTACTAACCTCTCTTACACTGCCATGCTACTTTGTAATTTTCAGTACAACCTCTGATTTCAGACGCATTCTCAAGAGTCATGGGAATTGTCAGTACAAGTATATTTAGCCATATCCCTTTGGGTAGGTGGAGGAGGAAAGAGACCCCTAAATAGCTGTAGGATAACAATTACTACAAACATATTTACTTAGAGAAAATTTAGTCAGAGTTCAGAGAAAAGACAAAAGACCTTGGCAGCTGGATGGCCAATAGCCAGCTTCTTCTTGACCAGTCCCTACAAACCCTTACCATCTGCTTTCCTTAGGTCTTCACATGGAATAAGCACTCCTCTGTGAGAATTAAATGCTTAAATAAGTAGCAAATTATGTGGAATTCTCTTCCCTCTTTAATAATTACAAAAAATTTAAAAAATTTAAAAAAAAGACAATCCAAGCCCTTCACAATGGAAGGTGTCTTTTACATTGCGGGGCAGGCAGGGGAAGATGGGAATTACCACTATTCACAATATTACAAAAAGAATCAGAAAAGTTCACAGGACTTTAACAAACAAGTGAAAAATGTCCTGGTTTTCATTCAACTGCAACGTTAGTGGGAGCGGGGAGAAGCCTCCCCTGTGGTTGCAGGAGAAAACTGTGGGACTTGGGCTAGAAACATAGCAGGGGGAGGATGTGACTGCTGTTAAAAATAAAACTTATCAGACAACAGCAGGGAGTGTCCAAGGAAACATGCCAAGCTGATGGTAACAAACATCATAGTCTCCCTGACCATGGAGAACAGCAGTGGCCACAGATTACAATGTCACCTCTGGGTAGTGCCACCACCCTTCACCCACCTGCCACAACCCCAGCCATGGTAAAATACAAGATTGAAAAGATTTGCACAGGACAACATTTAATATGATGCAGTTTTTATTCAATCCTGCCATTTTTTTTTTTTTTTTAAATAGTAACAGGAACACAAAGCGTGATGTATGGTAAAACACTACTTGGTGTTTCTATATCAATCTGATGCAAAGTGCCAGCATTGTTGACCAGCATACAACCTGACAAGAGAAGATGTAATCATAACTCACTCTCAGATATCTGCTGGGAGTACAGCACAGTCAAAGTAGAACTAGTTATTTGCCTGCAAATAGATATATTATCCTCTAGATGCAAGTGGTGTTAGAGCCAGGTATTTTGCAACAACAACAAATACATAACATATTCCAACATTTTTAAAAACCCAATAAGAAAGGACTAAAACTGTTTAAAAAGAGAAGGAAGAAAGAGTGGATCTTTTTAGACATTACTTTGCAGAGGCCATTCGTCATAGAACCAGAAGTAATCTAGAGAAAATAGTATTCATTAAAGGCTACTTTACCCAAAAGGCCAGAAGTTACAGGTTTAAGAATAAAAATAGTCTCTTGATTTTCAGTACAGTGTCCTGGCCTTCTTCCTCTCCGCACAACAAAAACCACCTGTCAGAAACTGTGGCTTGGTGGCTCTGCAGATTTTTCCAATGCAATTGCATTTGGAAAGGCAACCATATTTCTTAAAGAGCAATGAAAATCTTGCATGACACACACGTGGCATGTAACATCTTCACAGGTATGAATGATGAAGGCACATTACCTAAAGGTTGCAGAAAACCCAACAAAACTTCTGGAGGACTAAACATTAAATGCCTTAGAGAAAACACTTTTTCTCAACTGGGTGAAAAGTGCTGTTTAGCTGTAGATCTTTCAGTTTACCATGAAAACAAAACACAAGTAAGGGAGTCTCCTTGAAATGCCCTTCCTACTACAGCAGGCTACTTTCCCAACAGTTCTTCAGACAATTCCATTCTTGCAGAGCAGTTTGCAACAATTCCAGAGACAGGCATGAGAAATTCATGTCAAAACTATCAAGCCTGTGCATTCCTATATGACCAACACCTCTCTTATCCACCCAGTTAAACTACAGTGTCTTCAAGGAGGTCATCACACTGATCTGGAAATGGGATAATGTCTGGAACAGAAGAATTAGTTTCAAAATCTTGTGCCCTCAACTTTTTTGTACTTAATTATTTTGTACTTAATTATATATGTTAATAAAGAAAAAGAGTGCTCTCTGCCACTGAACAATTGCTCTCTCCTCTATCTAGATCATGAAGATACTGGCTAAAAATGAAGATAGGTACTTTATTTACAATAAATGAAATCTATACTGCTCTACGTTTCATCCACCACGTGTTGCTGACCACTGTTGAAGCCAGGCAGTAGCAATAGTGGTAACTGAAGTACCTTTCTTTTCAACCTTTATACAAAGCCTTTCCTCTCCCACCCCACCGTTTTTCCACTGTTCTAGGCTCCAGAGAGATGTGTACTAACATCTCTTTCTAGTGCATTTTTTAAAGGTTACAGTTTCTAAAAGCAAAGCAAGACTTGCTCTGCTCTGTTTTAGCTATCTTTGCCCCCTTTAAAATCATGTAGGAGTTTCAAATTTACGTGCCATTATCAACTTTGCATAGCAATACAAGAGGTTAGGCTCCCTCTTGCCCCCTCCTTTTTGAATAATAATCCTGTGGCTTCTCTTTTTCTACACCTCCCATCTTTCAGGACATTGCTTCTCATTCTCAACGAAGAGCCCTAACTCTTCCTCCTCCCACATGAACACTGCAGAATGAGAACTTCAAATTATCATTAAATTTCCTTCAAGTCTGTGTTATGCTACTTAAAAGTAACTGTAGTGGAATAATGTTTTTCCTAACATTAAAGGAACATTTATCAGATTATTTGTCTTTCTAGTCTTTTGAATTATAAGAATTTGTGTCACTGTTCCCTCATGTTCCTCTCTTAAGGTGCAAAGTGGTCAGGTTGAACAAAGTCCAGCCCGTAAGACCATAGCTGTATCTCTGGGAGAAGCCAGAGAGAACGAGGGGTTTCTTCACACAACTGTGTTTACATTCAGAATTCTAGGACAGCCTGAAAGATGCCCAGCTTTTTCCTTTTTCTTTTTTTTTTTTTAAGTGACATAACTGTTTAAAAAAATACTCCATTTCTATTACCATTTTTTATATTACAAGAGTTATTTCTTTACTGTCCTATGCAGCCATTACCTTTCTGTCAGTGCTGTTTAATAGTTGCCATTGCACACTGTCTTTCACTTCCTAGCTGAAGGGTAACAGAGCTGGCCCACAGACCCATCCCTAGCATGACTGCCCAGCACAGTGTGGTGAACTGGTGCAGGGGCCAGTGGTGCAGACAGACCATCTGCACATCTGCAGGCAGGTGGCACGGGAACATATGGGACACCGAACAGGGCACCTATTCAGAACATATAGTAGGGTCTGACATACACACTGACAACATGAGATGAAAATGAATACAAGTGAGTGTATTAGGTTGAGAATAATTAGTGTGAGTGATGAATACATCCACCACCAGCTCCCAGCTTCACGAAGAGCTGCTCTGAACTGCATAGTAAGTGCTGGCTGTAGAAGCTTAGGAAGATTGGAGATAGCTCACCAGTTACTCATTGAGTCTAAGAAGTTTAAAAAAAAAAAATGCAGAAAAAAAACGCACAAGCATGCTTTGCCAATTGAATAACTCTGATCTCACAGCTTGGGCACAGCAGAAGTAGTTACCCGGTGTAACAGGCCAATTGAAACTGAACTGTTTCATTCAAATTGCATATGCATGTAAAGTCAAACAAGTGTGTTAACTAAGGATAAGCAGCATAGAAATCAAGTCTAAGTTACCCATTATTTGTCATACATTTGTCAGACTGCCAAACATATCTTTACCTTTCAGATTCATATTTGTGTCATACAAAACATAGTAGATGGAGAAGTCATGAAAATAACACTTAACTCTACGTATTGTTTGCCGTTAGTGTCGATGCATTGTGTGCCATTAGCCATCCATGTTTACCAGACCTTTCGGAGAAAACTGCTGCTTTACAAAGCCATGAAAATAGAAAACACACAACCAATCCTGCTCAGAAGAGAAAGGAAATGGTTTTACAAAGTTGTAGACAGATGCATAACTTCTTCCCCCTCAGTCCTGGGACAGAAAGGGCAGCACAACACACAGTGAGAACTTGACTCTTGAAAAGGAAAAAAATTCAGGAAATGTGCTGACTGTGTAGACAAGAATCTGTTCATAAAGTCGTGCTATGGAAGAGCTGAGCCAGTGTTCTGCACAGCAAAGTGATGAACAGTACGTCAACAGGCCCGTGCAGGACAGACCATAAGATGACACTCTATAAAAATCCAGTTTAATTTCACATTTCCAATATTTGTCCTTACCCATTAGCAGTCTGCCACAGATTTTCAACTTGTAAAGCTCCTTCCCATTGAGCTAGGATTTTTTTTCCCCATAAAGTGCAAATAAGACTCAAGTTTTTACTAGTCCCAATGATCATTATCTTGATTACAAGAATGATCAAAAGCCAGCTGGCTGAGCCACTACCACTAGGCTTAGTGATACTATTTTTTATTTAACCCTGGTTACTTTTTCCAGCAAAAGGCAAATAGAAAACAAGCGTTCCTTCTGCCAAATGCAGGCATGACAGGAGGCTGCCTTGAGTACCATCAATATAAAACGCACATGCTAGACACAAACAGTGCATTCTTGTGCATAACAAGAATTTGCCCTTGTTCACTGGAAATGGAAGTCATCTTTGGGATCTTATTTCCTCACAAATAGTTCAGGAACAGTTGATTAGTCTTCATTAAGAGGTGCTTCTCTCTTCCTTGCATCTGCATTGAAAATATGAAAAAAAAGGAGACACAGTTAAGCCAGAGGGCTCTGACAGCATTCTTTTGAAAACTCAGAAACAGCTAAAGTTGGTTTGTTTTCAATTGACAGCACCTTCCATTTCAGACTCATGATATTAATTCACTACATGGACTGAAATGCTGTATGAATCCACAGCATGTTAACAAGATATAGCGAGATTTTGTACATTTGCCTTGATAAAACCAAAGATGATTCATGCAGTATTTAAGCAGCCCAAAAAACTTTCAGACTCCAGATCCATGATACTTTTCCCCTTCACTCTTGGCTCCTCGCTCATGGTCCCCTTAAAGGGCAAAGTCAGTATTTGCTTTGCATACCAGCTACATAGATGACAGTGTGTTCTAAAAAGCATTTGCCTAATTACAATACTGCTGGTCCCCAGCTGCATACCACACATTTTAAAAAAGATGAATGCTCTCCACACTGTATTTTGAGGAGCTGCCTGAGGCAGTCCCTGAAGATCAGATCTTAAACTGCAAACAGCAAACCTTTGAGCATGGCCCCAGGTAGGGTGTTAGAGCACATCTGGATGACTCAGTCCATTACTCATGTGCCATTACTACAGTAGCAGGCAGTGCGGCTGCCATTAGGAAAGCTGGGGTCACCTCTTGTCAGGCTTCTGCAGAAGTGCCTCTGGGTTGACTTTAAGCAAACCGTGAGACTCAGTTGAATGCAGGTAGCACTTGAAGTGCACCATGATCACAGCTACTCTAGCAACTGCATGCCAAAAGATTCACTTATATATATTTATAAACTTAAGTTTATTTCCAGCTCACAATCTATACATTCCAAGTTCATTATGAATATCCCCAGTCAGAAATTACTTGTAAATTAAATACACATCCCTTTTGCATTACTGCAGGTCCTGTTTGGCCAGAACATGATTAGGAAACTGTTTGTGTAATCCTCACAACTTTGTGCTAAATGAAGTTTGGAGGAGACAAAATATATTTCACTAATAACAAAAGAAGATCTTAGAGACTCCCAGTGACTAGAGCAGCCACCTGGGCTAGGACAAAATCTCAGCAGCCATTTGGGAAAGAAATCAGAAACCGCTGCTCCCATGTTCCACATCATGCTCATCAGTGATACCAAGGCTGGGCCTGAATCTTCTTCTGTCACAACCTCTCCACTTCATATAAAAAAACTGACTAGTGATTAGAGATGAAAAAGCTTTCTAAAAATGAATGTCACACCCATCTAGCTACAGATTAACTCCCAGACTGTCTCTGACTTTGCAAATATCAAAATGCATTTATTTCTTTCTAGTAAACACTTATAAAAGAGTCATACCAGTTAAGTTCCTGAACTTTTTTTTGGCTTCTGCTCTTTCTTCAGCATCAAAGTACCACACAGTCATGGCATATCTATAAAGAAAAGAAATCTTGTGTTTGTTTCAACATTTGCTATTAAAATAGAGCCCAGGAGTTTTATGCTTATGGAGAAAGCAAAAAACTAAAACTGCATGAGAAGGTACAAAAACCAGGATGCAAATGGCACATCTTTATAGATGAATATAGACAGCACTTTTAAATGCAAGTAAGATAGAAATACAGGTGAGAATTTCTGCTTGGAGGCACAAGAGTTCACAGCCCGTGGCAACAGAGGGCAAAAGTAGCTTACAGACCTTTGCATGTTTTTCTGGTTTGAGGCACCTGTAGACAGCTTGGGGTTTGTCCTACATCACATCAGCTTTTCATACCCTGTTGACAGAGGGCAGCCCCAAGAATCCCTATAGTGTCACAAGGGCAAAAGGATAAACCAGCATCTCCCAGCTAAATACCTATGCCTGGCTTGGAAGACTTATCCTGTCAATGGTTAAAAAAAAAAATAAATAAAAAAGATTCTTTTTTTATCCCCATCACACAAGGAATCTTATCATTCAGCCTTGTTCCTCATTTGATGACAGAAATCCCAGTGATTCAAAAACATAAAATCCACTCAAAATCTAGCTATTTTTTATGTACATGTGTACTTGGTGGTCATGATTTTAGACACAAATATTGGTAGAAGAGACACTTTGCCTTTTCCTAGCCAAATGTCACTACCAAATATGCTACTTACCTGGTTGCATAAGAAGGCTGGACTTCATGTGGGTTCCTTCGATCTGACCAAAAAAAAAGTAACCGGTCAAAAATCGGCTCAACATCTGCTACATAGGACTTTCCTTCTGGGAATATTCTAAGAATTCCACCATGCAGCTGAAAGAAAAAGGAAAGGTTGCCTTTTACACATAGGAGCACCCACACATTCATGTGAACAGTGACTTATTTCTCCCTCCTCAGCAACCAACAAATGGGGAATAAACATCTAATGATAACCAAGACAGCTACATGGCAACACTGGAAAACCATACACCAAATCTCTTGGCCACCTTGATTTTCCCAAACAGTTTGTAGCATTTCAGCATAAACACTGGCTTAAGTAAATGAACCAAGATAAATAAAGACAAACTGGCCCTGTAACAAACACTGGGAAACTTCTGAGCTCCTAGTCATATCTCTAGAACCAGTGAATACCATAAGGCAGGTCAGGGTGCTCCACCTCACCAGTCGAAGATTAGATTCTCCTCTCAGCAATTGCCAGATACTGCTTATGGCATTTCAGAGCCTGCATATGATCATATAGGAGTTAAGTTTTACACTCTGGGAAGAGTGAAGGCTGTTCTATCATTGGATTTGTAATAAACTTCTCATATATGCATTCTATTTCCCTGCCAGTTTTTTCCCTACTTATGACATACCCTAGTTTCTCTACCACATCATTTCTCTCTTGCCACATGCCACAAGTTTCAGGCAAAAAGTCTGGTGATCTGCACACACTTCAGAAACTTCAAAAGCTGCAGATGAACTCTGCCTCTTCCCTACTGCTGTTTGAAGACTCTACAGAGGCTTTTATGCTGCAGCTGCACGACCGAGTGCAAGGGAAATGCTGTCAACCCAGCACTGACCTGACTTAGTAACTCCACGTGGCACGCAAGCCTCAGTAAGAAACTATTAGGTCAGGCTTAAAGCAACATGGTCGCTTTCAAAGGCCAGCATGGTTATATTGCATCTCCTCCAGCATACATTTGCATAAAATTACTGTCACTCCCACACAATACTCTCCACTGGTGTCCTGGATTTCTGTTAGGTTTCTCAGTGTCCACTTGGGTGCTTTCTCACTAATAGAATAAGAGTTCTGTGCACAAAATAAACTGGATCCTTGCACTTCTCCTACATCTCCTCCATTTTGTTACATTGAGATATTTCACTGTCATACTCTCGGTAAAGGAATGTGTTTTTTCTTAACAGTGCATTTTTCAGTGGCATTGCCTCTAAATCTGAACTTACTTGTGGGGGTTCATAGTATTTACAAGTGCTTAAACAGCATCCACCTGAAGTGGCCAACACAGGTTAGAGAGACAAAATATATTGGGCAATTTTCAATAGATAATCCATTTGAATGATATGTGCCACATTATGACAACAGAAGTATAAAGAGACATCCTGCAATTTTACAAACCCATATTTTGTTTCTAACTTAAAGGTATGGTAAATTCAAGGCTGACTTAATTGCCTTACAGTAATGCAGGCAGAAGCAGGAGCATTGTCCTGTCAAGAGACTGCTGGAGTCAAAGACGGAGAGGACAAACCAAGTCATGTGCTCATCCCTCTTACTAAGCTTTATAACTTCCTAAGTAAGAAAACCACTAAGGCAACTGCCTGAAGATCTTCTGCAGGTTAGCCTGAAGGAACAGCATCAAGGATACTAAGTCCCAAATTTGGGCTGTGATTTTATTCTCCTCCCAGAATCCACTTACTCCTTAGTGGATTGTGTTTTTCTTTCTAGTGCTTCACTGTTCTTTCCTCTAAACAAAGCCTAAGAGCCAGCAGCCCAGCACTTAGAAGCTTCATTCTATAGCAACAAAACAGTATGTGTGTGGGATGAGAGAATGATGAGGAAACAGTTCGGATTCTTACTTCGAAAGGGTTGCTATAAACACCAAGAAAATAAATGTAGAGATGAAGAATGGACCAGCTGTTCGAAAGTTTACCAGAGTTCATAGAAGCAACTGACAACTCCAGAGCTCTGTTTCTGAAGTAGTTTTTCATTTGTTCTGTCTCAACCCTGTGGCTTACTCACCTTGGAGTCCCAGTTCTTATTCAGGTAATAAATACAGGTGATGCAGCGCCCATCACCATTTGGATTGTCCACATGACGAACATACCCAGTTCCATTTCCAGGATAGCAAGCGACCATAGCCTGGATGAAAGATAAAGATTGTTAAAAAACATATTCTGCAAGATGCCCACCTTCAGTTTGTCTTTGCTAAGCATGCTCCCACCACCAGTTTGGCTTAGCACTTTTCAAATGAGCAATCCAAAACCTACAGCAGACACCACCAGAAGGTATCTCTGCACAGCTTCTTTCACTGCGTGAGTCAGTGTGAAATTCCAAACTGGAAATAAATACCCTTGTATTTCACAGTAGATACACTAAAAAACAAACAAACAAACCAAAACAACAACAACAACGAAAACAAAACAAACAAAACGAACCACAAGAACTAGAACACTGGTATGTATGGTACAAGCTCATTGTTCTCTACAAGGTGCGTGACTTTGAGGCTGTTTTAGCTAAAGTTTGCTAGTGTTTCTAAAGCTGAGCAGTCATTGCGAAAGCGATCTGCCAGTCATAATGAAAGTAGAAATTAATCTCAGGATGTCATGCCTTACTACCACTGTCTTCCTCTATTCATATCATCCAGTCCCTGTCATATACATCCCTATAATCCAACACAAAGTGAGGATCCCCAGGAAGTGTGGGTAGAAGTCCATAGAGTAAAGTCTGCAAAAACCTGCAATGCCTTTGTGCTGTGTTTGCAGAGCGCAGTGCATGTTTGCCTTCATGGACTGAGCCACAGAACTAACCAAACAGTTTTCAGAAGCATACTTCTCTCTTTGATCATCTCCACTTGCTGACACAATCACTTAATTCATGGTTCGTTTAGATTTTACCTTGAAAGATGAGATAAGCCTAAGACGAATTACTCCAAACCACATGACAGTCAACAGGTCTTAAAAGGGTTTTTACAGCAAAAACATATTAAACTTGACTTGACACAAATTAGCAGCCTAAGCAGGATGCCAGGAAGAGCAGGTGAGACTGCTGGTAGGGTACCAGATCTCTGGCTCAGAGTCACTTCCTCGCTATTGGGTCTATTTGGTAGCAACATCAGTCACCTTCCACTGAGTTTACTCCCCTAAAGCTGTGGTAACAGAAGTGCTATTCCCACTCCTCTAATATCTTTCATTGCTTGCCAGTATTAACAGCAAGAATGATGGGAGATGATGGGCTAAGTTTGGTTGGAAAACTGGACACAGTGTCCAGATGTGGTCTCCTGAGGGCGATAATCACTCCTCTCAACCTACTGGCTGTGCCTCTGTGACTGTGGCACTGGATGTTGTCATGCAGGGACACACTGCAGGCTCATGTCCTGCTCACTGCCCACCAAGACCATCAGGGTCCCCAGGCTCACCCGTGGAGCAGAGCTGCTCCCCAGCCTGTGCTGCTGCAAGAGGCTCTTCCTTCCCAGGGGCAGGACTTCGCATTTGTCCATGTTTAATTTCATAAAGGTTGCCATTGGCCTATTTTTCCCGCACATCTAGGTCCCTTAAGGTGGTAGCCCCGCCCTTGAGTGCATTAACTGTTCCCCCTCAATTTGGTGTCATCTTCACACTTGATGAGGGTGCACTCAGGTTATTGAAAAAGGTGGTTAACAGGTCAGGTTCCATGAAAGACCCTTGTGGTGCTCCTTTTGTGGTTACCAGCCTCTGATCAACCATTACCCTCTAAGCCCAACCATTGAACCAGATTTTTACCCTCTAGTTTTCTATCCATCCAAACCACAAAGTCCAAACTCTGGATAGGAGAGTATTGTAGATGCCTATTCCACAGAATGAGGATGTGATTGTGCACCATCTCCGTGACCTGCACCTAATAATCTGCCAAGCACAGTTGATAGCATTTAAGATTGACAATACACTTTTCATCAAGAGCAACTGAAATTCTGATCTAGGAACCCCAAGGGTCTTGTTTTCTGTTTCCTAGCACATGCTGAAGCCATCCTGTCCTCATGGAACACATGACCAGACAGACTATATATAGCACATGCTGCTTTAATCACAAAGGTAATTTTTCTGTGCCAAACATTGGTACAGAAATTACCACCAGCCAGAACAGTGGATCCCTTGGGCCCTCTGCTACCAAAAATGAAAGTCTTTTCACAGGAGTTGGCCAGTTTGGATGGGCGCACACATACAGCTGCAAAAATACTGCTCTGCATCTCAAGTCAGTTATGAATTGACTTTCTCCCTACACGCACCAACAAATAGTACTGCAGGCAGCAGTGAGACACGAGAGCCCACTCCTCTACCCCGACACCTCAGGCCGCAGTTGCTTTGGTGCTGGTGACCGACCAATGGCAGGAGATTATGCTGAACAAAAGTACATTAATAACCCCTCTTCCATCATGCCTCACAGTTGACTCAGTGCCTTGGCGTAGGTCCTGTCTGCTCTGTTGTCATTCTGCTCCACAGCTGAACTTACAGTTCACTATCAACCTGATAACAGCAGTAAGGGCCAGTCTACAGCCTAGCACTGGAAACAAGCCTGGCTTGGGGACACAGTCCTGGTGGAAACCACAAGCCAGCTCTAACTGCAACTTAGGAACAGTCCAAGGGAGCTGTACGCGCACTGGGGAGGAAAATCACCCTTGTGCATCCCCACATCCCAGCTGCTAGCACAGCAGCTCATCCAGGTACACCCTTCACCCATCTCAGGCACAGCAAACTGGATTAGGTTGAACAAATAAAAAAGTAACCCTTCTTTGCTAAACCTCCTCCTCATATGTTGAGGAAAGTGGCCCTGGAAGCTGGGAGAGCAGAAGAGAGGGGTCAGCGGTGCCAGCAGATGGGCAGGGAAGGAGGCTGCACCAGGGGCTCATCTCTGCAGCCAGCAGAGGTCTCTCTGGATAGCAGACATTACTCCAAGTCTACTGAACTGCCTAAGAAATATATATATATCTCAATCCAATATTACTACTATTTTTAATGCCACAATCAAAAAAAGCTGCTAAAGAAAAGGATCTGGCCTGCAGTCTAGTTACTAAAAGGGATTTGGGTGCTTTACTTACTACTAAAATCTGGGCAAAGACCAGAGTTTTCCCCAGCCCCCCCCACATAATATGTTCTCTTAGCAGAACGTGTGCTTTGACTCTGAGACATTGACATATTATTTATTTATTTACAGCATGCACCTTTTGCAGTGCACAGAATCCCTAGGGATGAAGTAGTAGAACAATTCCCACAGAATCCAAAAGCACTGACCACATTCTTGCCTACCTTTAAGAAAAGAGAAAAAAAAAAAATTCTCCCTTCACTGCTGCTACTAGAAAAGCAGAAGTGAAATATCCTTTTTCCTGGCATGTTGAATGTTTGAATGAAAACTTAAACAATGAAAGGAAATCATTCTGGTCCTCCTAGAGCCTGTTGAAACAATATCAAGCTTGATCAGAGCACTGGCTGCAGCAGCTCCAGAGCAGATCAGGCTGCCCTCAGCAGGGATTCCAGCTGTTAGCACTACTTCTGGATTCATTCAAAGCAAACAAGAAACAGGAGATGAGATGCATGACCCAGACTTAATTTAGGTAACTGGTGAACACTGGTATTTGCCAGCTTACTGCACAGGCCAGTGACAAAAGCTGGAGGCTGGATCACAATAATCAAACCGTTTACCAGGTTAGCAAGTGGAGTGTCAGTAAAAAATGTTTCCTATACATTTTTGGCTATTTTGCCCAGAAGAACACTCGTTCTTGGAAGAACTCACTTCATTAACCAACTCCAAACCTAGACTAACTATAGCAGGCAGTAATGAGCAGGAATGTATTTAACTATGGGGGTTTTTTGTTTCGTTTTTTGTTTTTTGGTTTTTTGGGTTTTTTGGTTTTTGGGTTTTTTTTTGCACAATACAATACAATGACTCTGATCTGGTTTACCTTCCCACTATAAGAACTCAAGAGCAAATTCCAACAAAACCACCCCCTTATTTTAAGTTAAAGTAGATGAGTTTGTCCTAAATAACAGCTGAATGGTTAAAAACTGATATACAGATGCATGCCTTTGCAGTCACACACTGCATAGTCTGAAGACCAATGCTCTGGTGGTCTAGTCAACAGCCATAAATTGAAGCCTATAAAACCTGGAAAATGAAAAAAGCAAATCGTCAAGACTGCAGTTTCTGTACTGTCATTTTCAGAGATGTTAGGTTTCCCAAGAGGGTGCAAATCAACCACCAGTTAAACAAGCAGTAATTACCAGCTTTAGTAAGGAGACAGGAATCATCAGTAAACTCCGCATTGCACAGAAGCTTGTAAAAATCAGTTATTCATCATTCAGTTTTTAAGTATTACACTCAAGTCAGCCAGAGAAATCTGCAAGTCAAAATGCAAGACACTAGCAAATTTTGGTTGCAGATTAAAATTAAAAAAAAAAAAAAAAAAAAAAATCAACAGTTCTATAAAGAAGATTTTTCTCTGCCTCCCAGTGCTTCTGGCAAAGAGAAAAATTCTCTTAGCTGATAGCCAGGACCATGCTGTGAGGCATCATTCTGCTACATTTCATACAATAAGCAGTGCTGGAGTGGACCGATACTTGGAACAAAACGCTGCAGAGAATACCTCAGCTAGAAGATGTTGGTAAGTGGAAATGAGTGCTGCTCAATAGGAAGCCAAGATGGCGGCAGGTCAGGAGGAGATGCTCTCCGTGCCTGCCAGCACTAGGCCAGGGCCCCAAGGTACTCCTCGTGCAGACTGTATAGGTGTTATTGTAACCCTATACTGGTGTCGTATTTTCCTCTCAGAACTAGTATGACCTTTGCAACCAGCAGAGAAAATTCTGACCTGTGTAACTCTATCCTGCCAACACCAACCGCCGTTGCAGATTAAGCTAAAGACTCCACAATATGCTTTTCCATTTTCTGCACCAGATTTGTCCTTTATATTGTTGAAAAGCTACTACGTTTGTTCCCTAGTGTAGATCATGTCTGTGTACATCAAATAGTTAAATTCAGGAATTACTTGTAAAGTCTTTTAGATGAAAGGTACTATATAGACACAAAGCAATTCCTATCTACAATATCACTATGATGTTTGTCACCCAAGGTATTAATAAGAATTAACGGTGCTGTAGCTACCGCAACTTTCATACGCATTTTTATTTCGATGCACTCTTCCAAGTTTCCCAAATTTCAGTCCAATATGTGGTTCTCAGTTCTGAAGTAAGCATAAACAAAAGTCACTTGACCAGACTTTAGGAAATGAGGACTACCAGGCTTCACTTGATCAACTTAGGTCTGAGTGCATATTCTACTCAACCTGAGTTTAGTTTGTAGATGTGCACAGTCTGTACAGCCAGAAAGGGAAAGGCACACAGCATGCTCTACATTAAAAGAACATGAGTAGTCTGACATTTCATGATCAAAGACAAGAGATTCTCAGTTGAGGCTTGTCTGACACACAGGCACAACGGGGTGTTTCTTAAGTACTTTCTTGTTGCACCCAATTGCACCCAAGTGTTTTTTTTACCATGTAACTTATAATGGTTAAGTATAAAATATTCATTAACATTATTAAATATTAGTTTGTTTGAATATGTGAAAGTTAAAACACTCAACTGCTATACTAAAGCATGAACTAGGAAAATTGGTCTAATTTAATACTCTGTAGAGATGTGAGGGAACAGAGGGAAGAACATTTATGTTAAAATGTCAAAAAAATCAGAGACATGAGCTTTGTGCCTGTTGGAAGGGGAATCACCAATTCCAAGGGGGAGTGAAACTGCGCTTGCTTCAGTCATGCAAAACATGAAATGGGCTTCAGTGGCAGTATTGCATGAGAAACCAGTAACTCACTTCCACATCCATAACTTGATTATCAGTCTTCAGTCAAACAGCTGTTGGATTTATGGAGCTAAACCTAGTGATCTCTTTGATAAGCTTCTTGCTTAGAGGTACAAGCAAGAGAGGGGAAAAATTGTGTGAGGAACGAGCCTATTTCTAGAAATTAACACTGATGAAAGGGCTAGAATTCAGCAGTGCAACACACCTGTATCTTTTTGCTTCAACTTTCTTCTTCATACAGAGGCCTAAACTGAAGCCAAAAGGAAGACAGTCAGTCACCTTCTCTCATGAAACACAAAGCAGATCAAACTCCACAAACTGAGCTGTAAGCAGAGTTGGCTGAATTCTTCCTTCATGAACCTGCAGTAGTCCTAGACAACTAATGTTCCTTGGGTGCAAGTGACAAGCATCTACTGAAGGGCCAAATGAGCCATGGCAAACAAGATATGAAAGACTGATTTGAAACCCTGTACAAGTAGATGACTCACCTCTGAAGAGCTACATCTTGGACAGGTCGACATGACCACAGCTACTTTTACTCCTTGTTCTTGTACTATATCAGCAACCTTGAACATTTGAGAGGAAAGGAGAAGAAATTTCCATGGCCAGAGATTCAGCCGCATAACTGAAAATAAATTAATTCTTGACATTTCTCATCTCAAGAGCATGATCCTGTTTTCACAATGTCCATCACCATGTTTTATTTAAAAAACAAACAAGCAAAAAAATACCATACAACAAACCTTCCTGCTGGGAAAGTACTTATAACTGTACAGAAATCCTGTTTCCATGGATAGCATTTTAGCTAGGTGGCCTGGTACTTGCTTCTCCCTGCATGTATGCAACCTCGATCATCAGGTTCAGATCTTCCAAGAACTGGAAAGCTCATCTCTCCCTTTTTATTCTATTTGGTTTTTTCTATGCACCTTTGTAACTTGACTACTGTTTCTAGGTGCACAGAGGCACATTTTAGAAAAGTTTTTGAGGAACAGCCTGAGTGGGTTGTGGGAAAGAGAACAGCTCTCATCTGCCAGAAAAAGATGCAAAGATACTGCTTTATCTTCATTGCCAACCAAAAGGCTATTACTACCTGATATTTCTCTAATTACCATAAGATGGAAAACTGTTCCTGCTTATTTCTCCCAGAACTAAGGGTAGAAGCAAGTAACTACCCATGAAAGCTCTGTTCATGGATTATCTCCATGCCACATAGCTGTTGATGACTGGCATGTTATCTAGTGGTAGCCTGAGGAGCCCCTAATAAGATTTGAAAAATCTTATGGAATCTGTCTGGAAGGAAGCTAGATCACAGACTGATGCTGCTTTAAAAATGAGCTCCCTATTAAATGAATCTGTGATGGAGCTTAGGAAACTTTTCTAGTGATTGGCAATAAAATTTAGTTCTTCATGGCCTGAAGGGTCCTATCAATATGAAGGACAGCTTCAGCTCAAGACTATTTCATATTTCTTTTCTCAGCAGAACACCCACTTAGAGAAAAACCTGGATGCCCTTCAAGTTCAAGCTGGCTGCCAGGGCAGCACTGCTGTGAAGTGGGACGGCATGGAACAGCCATGCCTCGCATCAGCCTTAGCCGTCCGCAACTGCCAAGAGAATAGGGAGAGCATTTGCGAACCAGGCTTTGGAGGCAGTGACAAGTTTTTTGAGCTGTTGCTGGACTCTCCCTGGGATCCCAGAGTGAAGGGGCACTTCAGGAAACTTCAAAAGCACCTGACCAAGGGAGAAATTCTTCAGGCTTCTCAAGAGAGAGACCCAACTAGTGGGAAAGAGTCCCAGGCATTCATTTTCCTCCGTATACTGTCTTTTTTTTTTTTTTAGAGCCAAGTAAAATAACAGCTGTTGCTTTCAAACCACCACCCAAATTCTGTGTTCAGCCTCTGGGCATGGCCAGGATAAAACAGAATACTGAAATTGAAGGAACCAAATCTAAAATTGCCATAGGATCACAACTGTCCTTGCAGTGAGCGTTTTTAGCTCTTCTAATAATAAGAAGAATTAATCCCCTTCCTTGTATGCCTAATTAATCCCCTTCCTCGTACACTTAATTAATCTACGTATTTCTGCATGTATGTCAATTAATGCTTTTCTCCAGTTCCCTGGTGCTTCTCTCGTCTTCTACAACAGTAAAATCAGGTAAGAGTTTTATTTTACATCCTCCTCTGACCCAAAACTACATTTTAGGTTGCAACGTTACTCAGTTGTTGTGCCTTGCACGCACACAGAGACAACACAGTTTCAGATGAGATTAGCGTGCTGTGAAGAACAGGCATGCCATCACGGCAGGACCTGAAATTTAAAAGGCTTTTGCCAGTGAATTAGTTCAGTCAAGGATATTCAGATTAAGTCTCCAATTAGCAGCTGTAAACATGCACAGTGCATCAATATATCAATAAAGGCTGTGTCAGTTTAGAAAGACCGCCCGCCCCTGCGCCGCGGAGCCCTGGCTCCCGGCCAGCGAGATGATGGCTTAACGACAGTGCTACGTGCGGAGCGTGAGGCGATCTGCGATCAAACGCAAACTTTACTCCAGAGTACACTTCACTGAGAGACTGTGGAGGAAAGAGGGGGAAACCCACGCTTGCAGCACACACATGCTCAAGGCACTTCTCTGTTCTGGTTCTTACTGGTCTCTCTCCCCCTCCTGCTGCACACATGCTTATTTGCCACACTTAAAAAAAAAAAATACTCCATTTAATTCCATTTTAGGATTATTTTTGCCTGTTCTTGAAGCCATCTTTGATCACCCAGAAAACTCTTTCGGTCCCCTCCTCTGCCCCAAGGACCCAGCCTGGAGGAGCAGCACTAACAAGAAAGCATTGCAAGCAATTGATGCAAATAGAGAAAGCATTCGCTGTAATGAGTCCCAGGGGACACAGTGACAAGTGCCACCCCCACAGAAAAGCAAATTTGTAAGGAAGTGCAGGCTCATTAAGAAAATCTGTAAGGACCATCCCTGTATGTTCAGGTTCTCAGCAGGAAATAAAAGCATGGTAACCAGCACAGACATCCTCTGCGGAATACCTTTCTGCTACACAGATGAGGGTAACTTCATAGTTCCTTAAATATTCCAGCCTTTCATTCTTTGTCAGTACTTAAGACCTTTTCAATTCTGCTACTAATCATCCAGAGGATTACACAACATTTAAAGAACTATGTATTTTGGTGGTCTTATGGGTGTGTTGTTAAAGGTCAGGAAAGATGACCTCAACACAGACAAACTGTTTTGCTGGTGTCTGAGTTGCCCAAGCTGGCCAACATCTTTTTTTTACTGTTACTCTTATTTTTAGCCTGTGGGCCCAAGGCAACTGAGCAGCGCTGCCCACAAGACTTTCATCAGCTCGCACATGGTCCACAGCACCCCTCATGATACACATCAGTGTTTCACTTTGGACGCTGGCAGGGGGCACCCTGGGTGCCTGCAGGCAGGAGATGCCAAGCCACCACCTCGAGCAGTTGCACCACAGGGATGGGGAGGCCCCAGCTGTTCAGCAAGGTCCCTCCTTGGGGTCACCATCACCGCACAGGACACGTCTCATGTCCTCACATGCTCCCACCACAGCGGAGGCAGCACCACACTGGGGAGATGTTTTTCATTGTCCCCTTTGGCTCAGTGTAAGTCTCTCTCCGCTGCCAGAGAGGAAAGCAGGGTTTTCACTACCACTGTCACACTTGGCAGGTACCCCAAATACGCCTCCAGGGTCCTCCCAAAACTGTCTGAGCTGTCTGGGCTTCTAAGGTTGTGTATTATATAGCGCATTACTGCACTATATAAACAGAGAGAGGGTTCTCAAGTGTTAGTTATCACAGCAGTAGCACCAAATTAAGGCTAATTGATGAGATCAGTTATCTCCTATGTTAACTTTGGAAGAAAGCCATCTCACTTTCCCCCCACCCGTCTTTTTACTCACCCATCACCTTTTCAGAGGACCTTGCCTAGCAAACAGCACATTCATGCTCACATAGGATTTTGTGTAAATTAATGTTTATGGGTAAAACTCATTAAAATTACCTATAATAAATTCCCATAGGAAATAAATTCTGCTATGCTTAAACAGCATATGTAGTCTTTACCTCTAAGGCCTTGCATGCACATGAAGTTGTGCTGCTCTGACTACACGTGTAGGATCTCTCTAGCATGGTGCAATTAAAGCAGACAAATGCGCTTACAGTGACACAGCATTCTTCCATGCAGGAGGGGAAGCAAGCTACTCAGATTTAAGGCAATTTTGTAACAGTATAACTATATACCTGTTCTAAGGTCAGGCAATAGAATAATAGCAAAAAAAAACAAAAAAAAAAATCCTTCTAAGTGTTGTAAGTGCCTGCCCTCCCCATCATCAACACAGTTGGTACTTGCACCAGTAAGATGTGTGTAGACAGAAACTAGGCAACTCTGAACAAAGAAAGCATGCATAAACACAGACATGCATGCACACAATGAACTGAACTCCAGCCTTACATTTGCACATCTTAAAGCTATTCACAAAAGCTCTCAGCTCATAGACAAGGAAGCCTGGTCCTAAACCCAGCTGTGAGGAAATATCAGATGCTGGATTTGAACACTGGCTGCTCAATTCCCACTTCCTTTTTTTTCCCACTGGTCAAGACTCTCCCACGGATTCATGCTGCCACCACCTGACAGAAGAGACCAACCCTACAGCCTGGCTGCATCTCAGCCGCTGCCACCAGCTTCAACCTATGAGCCATGGCAGTGGCCATGCACAGGGACACCACCATTCCCAAAGGATGTCCTCGACCCCAAATGCCCCTCCAGCCCCATTTGCATCTGCTGCTCTGTGTCACTGCAGTCTCCTCTGGAGCCTTACCCAGACATTCCCACTGCACCTCACTGAAACTGCAGCCCCCAAGGGCTGCAGGTTCCTCAAGACCCAGTTCAGGACTGGGTCTTAAAATGTTCTTCAGCATTTAAGGTAGTTTCTGCAGGAAGCACAGCAAAAATTGAGCAGGGAGGTGGTCTCTCTAGTGTGGGTTCATCAGGATGTTTCCTGAGGATGCTGAAAACCTGGAGTGGTCTTTCTGGTTCTGTTCCCTCCTTTTTCCTCTTCCTCTCCAAAAACCTTTCCCTTCTGGCAGCCAGTCTGACGAGAGTAGCATGTACTCAGAGCCACTGCCAGGGTGGCCAGAGGTGAACCAAGCTGGAGGTTGGAGGGGGGCTGCTCTCCCAGGTTGATGGATGGTTGGACAAGCAGAGGAAGCAGCCCTTGTCCTTGTCTCTCCTGTTCCCTGGGGTGGACATGACAGATGGTGGCTGCCCAGCCATGACAGGTTATGGGTGGGGGTAAGAAACCCCTTGGTGAGGGGCAGCAGGTGCCTTTGCCTGAGGTGTAGAGTCCAAGTGCTCCTCTGCAGTGGGAGAAGGCAGTACAGATACATGGTGGCAAGTCAGAGCTACAGGGATATATATATGCATATTTAGATGTGGGGAAGCAAGTACTATGTCTGCCCATAGCTATGGTCACCACTGGGACAACTGGTGCTTTTCTTAATGGTAGCCAACATATGGTACTAATGCAGCTTGTAATTAGCAGCAATAGCTTCTATGGATGGTAAGCAGTGAAAAAGGCTTTTAATCAAGTGCCAGCAAAAGACAAAAGTAAACCAAGAAAAAAAAAAAGTATTTGTTTCAGTTGCAGACATCTTAGGTAAGTATAAAGAAACAAAGAGCAAGTCAACTACGTCTTCATCCTTGCCAAGAAATTTTCACTTTGAGTGTCATACTGGCACTGAGCCCTAAGGTCACCAGTCAGATGTCAAGTTATGCACGGAGAAATATAATGGTAAAATGCACAACCTTGACACTTCAGCCTTTGACCACCATCAGATGTTGAATTATAGTAAATTTGGCAAGGAGGACTGTCATTTGCGAATCCTCTTATTGCTCCTCCGTGAAGAGGAAGTCTGTAAAACTGTTAACCAGGCAGTGACCCTTCCTGTTGGCTTGCTTCAGAGACACCAGGCACAGGCTCCACAGACATCGGAAGACAGAGGACAAGTTCATTTAGGGAAGCAGAAACTTTGGTGAACACTGTAAGGAACAGAGTTATCAATACATCCTGGGGGACCCTGCTCTGTTTGTGCACATCTAGTTATACACCATGGTTTATATGCCTTAACAGCAGGACATGTTACAGCATTTACAGTGAAGCTTCTTTTTCCGCTTCTCAAACCACTTCTACCAGATTCCCTACGTGAAATCAGAAAGGGAGAGTGCAGTTATACATACAGTCTTCAGCAGCAAGTACAACACTCAAGGATGATTAACAACCTAGGAACAGGCAAGCTGAGGACTAATTGACATCTCCCCCTACCCCCTCTTTTTTTTTAAATATCTCCTCTCCTAAATTTCCCTGAGTCTGCCTTTTTTTTTTTTTTTTTTTTTACTGCCCACATGGTCCAGCAAGGAGCTGCGTGCAAGACACTTATCAATCCCTGGAGCCTCAAGGCAGTCAGGAGGCTCCATTCTGGCACCCACCACCTTGGAGCCTGCTGTCCAACAGTGCCTGGCACCCCAGGCTGTTCCTCTTCAGGGTAGTGTTCCTCAGCCTGCACTGACCAGCACCTACCTCTCTCCATGCATTACTGGAACAACTGCTGTTAATGGTATAAGACAGGTTTGCTGCAAGGCAGTCAATCGCAAAGGTCAGATAAAAATCATAATCGCTATCTATAGCTTCTATCAAGTAAGGCTCCTTGCTCCCTCCCAAGACACCACACAAAAGATGGCCCATATTTCAAATCTACAACAAAATGTAGACAAAGACTGGGGACAGCACAAGAAAACACTGTTTAGAAAACCTCAGGAAAAGTTGCATATTTAGCATAGTCTAAGCCAAGCAAGAAAGGATGTGCTTCAGTACCATTGATTTGAAAGAGCCAAAGTACTTAAGTAAACTGCTGAACTGGGTCCAAAACTTTAAAAACATTTGCCTTATCAATTTCTATTTAAAAAAAAAAAAAGACAAACCATACCACAGTGCAAGAAAACTTAACCAGTGATTAATTATTATGACTTACAAGAAAAATGCAAATGTATTTCTTGTTTGTATTTTCAGATCCAAAAAGAAAGCACAAAAAAGAGTCTGTTATAACCAAAGGATTAATATGAACTAGTTCCATACCACACTCAAAACAGTTGGTTAACCTTTTTTGCTACAAAGTAGGATGCAATTATCTGGTGTCTGGCAAAAGCCATGGCTACTCTGCCATTTCCAGCCGACAAAGCTTTGAACACACCATTACCAATCAGTGCTATGCTCTACTCCTGCCATTTATACCATTCATTTTAAACTGGGTGGCTGGTAGCATGAACATTTAGTAAGCCTCCATAGAACCTTTATGGTCAGCAAAATGTCTTGCATTACTTTACTTGTGAAAAATCAGAGCAACAAATAGCTTGCTTAATCAACGGCTTTCTATGAAGTGCTTTGCATGGGGGCACTAAGTTTCTTTGTCTGCTAATCTTATCAAAACACAATGACGAGAAAAATGACCATAGGGAAAAGCTCCTTTCTGTCACTGAGAGATAGTAGATGCATATGTTGAGTGAGTGATGGAGAGGAAATGGGGCTTACAGCTCTCTCCAAATCACTCACAGGAATGGTCAGGAGTGATGTGCTGATGGGATGACATGCCTGTGAATAGTTTACACAGTAGGAGATAGTCTACTTGGCATGAGCCCCCTTCATCTGTTTTGTTCCTCCACCTCACTGCCTAAACAGCTAGAGGGACCTTCCTGCTTTTCTAACCAACTCCCTGACATTTTTTTTTTCGAAGCAATAAAAGGTCTAAAACAAATTGTTATGTAATGTTATGCATCAACCAAAATGTTTTGTCAAGCCACATTCTGTGCCAATGCATCAGTTACTCAACCAGGAGCCCAACTTGGGCCAGCAGCTGCCCAAGGCACAGGTACCAGAAGCAGTTCCCAAAATACCTCTACCTGAGAGCTCCTCTACTAATCCAATAAAACCTTTCCACAGAAGCTTAGGGAATCCTGTGTTGCTGACGGCTTTCTAACAACATTGTTTCAGTCTTCAGCTTTGTGACAGAAGGATTACAGTCATGATAAATCCAACCCAAAGCTTCAAATTCCCTTGAGTTGGTATGCACACATCCGCCTTCACCATAAATCTAAAACCAGCAACACTTACTCACAGGCTTCCCTTCCTGACCTTCTCATTCTCACAAGCCATCCACTGAAAGATGGATGAGCACTATGTGGCCTGCTGGTGCCAAAGGACCACTTGCCCCTGACCTATTATACAACAGGAGAAGGCAACACACTTGAAACAGAAGCAAGGGAAAACTCTTTAAAAAGTTAATACCTACACACACACCAAACAAACAAAAAAGCAGTATTTTGACTTTCTAAGAGTAATCTTGAAACATTTGATAAAAATATTCATCTCTTACAAGTGTGTCAAGTCTGTTCAGCAAACATGAAGATTTCCTCTGATTTAAAATGTATTCATGTTTGGGTCACTGATCTTCTCCTTCTATCCTACCCGCTCCACATATGGAAAAGAATTGCTGAGGGAGTACAGATACTGTTGAATATCCCAACCAGCCCCAGCAGTGGGGGGAAGTATAGAGTGGGGGGAGGAAATCTGTGCAGCACAGGAGAAAGAGGAGGGAGAAGCAGCTTCCAAGTACTAAATCAAGCAAATTGCTCAGGAGGCAACATACAGGGTAAGGTTGTATTACATTGAGCCACCATCCAGATAAGTTTGGAAGTCAAAGAAAGAAGAGTTTACTCTGAAATCAAATAAAGACACTAGGATTAACACAGACAGCCAGAATCCTTAATGCAAAGAAAGAAGTTCACTTTTACTGTGTAGATGCTGTCCTGCATCAGTGTTATGAGCATCAGTGCATCTCCATTTAAACATATACTGTTATTAGCAGTGAGCTGTAATTAATAATTACCTTGGGAAAAGGCCGTGTAACAAATATTAATAGCAAGGACTAGCTCCCCTCCCTCCCAAAATGCAAGCTCAGCGGGAGGAAGCACTGAACTCTGAATCTTGCCATTTCCCCACTGGCTCTCCCAAGGATATTGTGCCACGTGATGCTGTACGCACCCCTACCAGTCCAAAGGACAAACACCGCCCGTCACCAGAGGTATAAATACCACCTGTATTACAGTGTCCCTCCCCACACAGCTGGGGAAGGTTTACACTAACATTTAATGAGCCCTCATACAAAAACAAACTGAGAGGCATATATTTGCTATGGGCTTGCAGGTAACAGGGAGATAGGCAGGCACACCAGCTGGGCTACCACTGCATGTCTCTGGCTTTCAGAGCTGACATAGTGGTGCTGGCACGCACTGGTACCAATGCAGTCATGGCAGTGGATAAGCAGGTACTGAGGAAAATTCACTATCAGTATGAGACAGATTGCGGGAAACATCAATGTTTTGCCATCATCTTGTAACTCCAGAGTCCAATAAGAGTCATTAAGCTCTACCTAGCTACAAGACTATAGACAGTATAAAAAAAAATTCATGTAACCTGCCCTAATGCCACGAACACATGCACAAACTCAGGATAAACAAACCACTCTGCTCTTTATATTGCCCAAGAACTCAGACTTACTCCCTTTCTCTTACAGGATGAGCCACCTGCTACCCTCCTCTGCGACTACAACTGTGAAGCACATGGAGAGGCTCCTAACACAGCATAAGAAAGATCACTGGCTTGTTGCAGACTTCTCCCAGAAGAGAGGGAAAGGAGGACCAACAGCAGCCACCTGGCTGCCAAAGGCTCTGGTGTAACACACATTGAATATAGCACGTTTTTCCCACTGCCTACCAAGGAAAAAGTCTACCCATGTACTACAGTCAAGTTCTTAAGGGTGATGATACATAGCAGCTACTGAACGGAAGCTGCTTGTAACTTTAACACCCAAGTATGAGCTCAAACACCATTCCATAGAGGCTACCCACACTTCTGAGCTAACAGATGTGTACATCGCTGTCTGTAAAATATTGACCCCGTTTCTCCAATACCATGTCCCTGCTGAGTGAAGAAGCAATCTGAAAGATTTCTGAGTGCCTCTTTCAGAGAATAAGTATCTTTTGAAAGTTTCAAAAAGTAATTGAGAATAATTTGATGGAGAACTAAAACAAGAGCTAATATGCCAAGGTTTATACTCATTTAATGCTCTGATTGTCAAGTAAAAATTATATATTCCTGTGTATAATTAACCAGGCTAACTAATCTTGCTTGACAAACACTGATATAAAGATCATCTCTGACAATGAGCCAAAGCAACCACTCTAGGATCTGTGCCAATGCTGAATTCCTCAGTCTGATATCATAAAACGACTTGTCTGTTGTATTTACAGTTCCAGTGGCTCTGGACTCTGCCGGCAGGCAGCCAGAACAACAGATTTGAACTTACCCATTATGCCAGAACATGTGCATTTGATTAGAAGAACGAGACATTTTGCATATTTCTTCTGGATGGTGATATTCATCAGACCTCCCATTGTAAACTAATTGCAAGCCATGCTGCTACATAAGTATCAAAAATCCTTGGTAATGTATAATAAACTAGTATATTTCTATAGGCAGTATTGCTCTTCAGCTCTATAGCCAGTTTTCTGTTATCCTGCTACTTAAATGTGGCATTCCATTGTGTTTTAATTGCAAACAAACGAACAAAGTCAGTTCTGTAGGACAGAACTTTTCTCTATACACAAATGCAAAAATATCTCACCTCCTTATCTGATCTAGGATGGACTTGGTAAAACCACTCAAGCCAAGCTTGTGAAATTTCATGCATTTCTTCAATCTTCAGGAACAGAAATCTTGGTAACAACCTGCTAGACAGACCATGTTTCAAAACCTACAAAAGAATGCCCCATCATGTGGTAGGCAGAATGACCTGCTCTGGTTTTCAGCAAACACCCGCCATGAAGTGCCACCACAAAAAACCTCCTTCTGGTGCAACAGTCAGAGAGGCATGGAAGGTCAACAGAGATTTTGAAGCAAGTTCTTAAGAGTTCACATTCCACAAGGATTTATAAATTAATCTCATATTGAAAACACTTTTTTTAGCTTAAGGCCAAATACTTGACACTAAATGCAAGCAGTTGTGTTCTGAGCTAAAAACACAGGTCAGCTCTTAGGATTATGACTTCTTATTTTCTAACCAGCAGGGCTCAAACTCAGCAAGCTCAAGACAAACTCTAAGGTACCAGTGACTCACAGCAGGACATGCTGCTGTCAGGACCAGGGTGCAGAGGCCACGTAGAGCGCACCCACGCCTGTTGAATGTACCTTCCACCCCTCGCTCGTGAGGACCAACACAGCTGCTGGCAGCACGTCACATGCTGACACAGCTGAGGTGGCCCAGAGCAGCAGGTGGTGACGGCATCACTCTGGGACCCTGCCAGACCACAGGGAGAGCTGCCCTTCTCCAGAGAAGGCAAAACAGGAAAGGGGGAATAGCCACAGCGCCTCGGCAGCAGATGAGCTACCCAGGCATCCCAGCATGACCACAGGTTTCACATCTCTGCACGCCAGCCAAACAACCTCACTCTTGCCAGACTCCAGCCACTGCCTCCCCACAGGAGAGGCTTCCAGAGCCCATGGGTCCCCCAGGCTCTGCAGCATTTGAGGCTGCCAAAGGCATGGATATCCCAAACCGCACTGCATCTGGCACGTCTGCAGCTTCTACCTTTGAAGAAAAAAAAAAAAAAAAATCGTTTATGTCTTGACAAAGAAATTTCTCAAATGACTTCTTAAGTATTTTTCTGCCTTTGTTTTAGGGAGGTTTTTTTAATGTTGTTGTTTTATTAATTCATAATACAGGTATTATTCTTCTACAGGACCGACATTTAACTGCCTACAAAACTTTGTATAATAATTGTGCCCCTGGAAAATTTTATAATACATGTCAGGTCCCTGTGCCACATCTGCACCTAAGCAATATTTATTTGCAAGTGGGTCCAAGCCTTTTACAGACAGCATCATCTTCACATCCCCTCGAGTGCCCACAAACCCCAGTTAACCTGAGGAAGGGACTTTGGGACTGGAGGAGTCGGAAGCTGCAGCACATCACCCTTTCACCCCCAGCTCACAGAGCGCCACCAGATCAGACTGACTGTGGAGACCAAGCTGTGGCCTCTCCTCCCAGCACAAACCACCCTCCAGCTTTTCTCCACCAAGCATCAGAGCTCCAGAAGAGCGAAGACACGTTCTCAAAAACAGACAGACCTCCATCCTCAGGCCAGAGTGCCCTCTGCACAGGAACAGAAATCTTCTCACACCAAGGAGAGGACTCAACCTGGGTCAATGATGCATTGGTGAGATCCTTAGCCATTTACCTACTACAAAAGGGGAATCACCTTATTATTTTACTAGAAAATGGAAACTCTAGTTGAGGAGAATGCAGAAGCCAACAGGTAGTGCATTGGGTCTGTCAACAGAAGAGTCCTTTAAAAGAATGTTATCTGGTTATTTTGATAATTTAACCATGTCAGCTATTATTTTTAAATATTAGTTATTCCAAAGATAGATTTGGATCACTGGTCTGCAAAGATGAAAGGTTATATTTCATTATAAGCCCTCAAATGTCAACCAATAGCTTTTAAAAGTATCCCATACCCTTGCAAAAATTTTACTTCTGTCCATTTCCTTTGATGCAAACTTAAGTTTCTTATACTGCTGTTGAAATTAATTTGGAAATGACAAAATCCTAATTTGACTCATTCTCTCATGTAGCTATAAGGAAAGCTTCCTTTATTGGACAAAAGTCATTCTTTTGTTATGTTTGTGTAGCTACAAAAACAACCATGAAGTACATCACACTACGCAGACAGTAAGCTAACAGAAGTTCATTTACTAAGCAAACCTCTCTTCCTCTTCCAACACTTGGGCTGAAGATTAAAATCACCCTATTGTTTTAAAAGCATAAACGTCTAGAGAATTATGAGGCTGATATTATATACAATTCATTTCCATGACAAGTGGAGTTACCATGTAGCCAAAGGCTTACACTTTAAACAAATTGTTCTGGACTCTTAGCCCCATATAATACCTATATCCCAAAACAATAAATTATAACAATACATGTCCAGCTAAGAATTTCTAATCCAGTTGCTCAGAAACACCCCACATTGCTCCATATGCTAAGCCATGGAAGTTTTCTGGACATCCATTTATGTGTGTAATCTAGCAGATAAATAAAAATACACTGAATTTAAATCGGGGATTGTGTATGCATTCATAAGACTTCAGAAGACAAGCAAAATAGGTAGGTTTAATAGCAGAAGGGAAACATCTATAGGAGACGTGGGAACCTGCACGCACTGTAGCAGTCAGTTGGTTAGTCACAGAAATAATCTTCCTGCTGAAGGCATTCCACATCTCAGTTACAGATGGCAGCTGCTATTCCAGGGCCTCATATATCCATGGTACTTATTATTATAATAAGGGGATTGGCTACTATTAATTTCTGATGGAAATTGCTCCACATTTAGTTTTACAAACAATGTTGAGTCCCTTTCAGTCCTGGACTCTTGCATTGTTTGGAGTCTGACACCTTCCACACAAAAGCACAAGGGACAAAAGTCTCTCTTTATAGCAAGCAGATTGGTATCTAGTTATAAAACAAGTTCTATCCTGTCTGTTACTACTATTTGTACAACAATGGCTGCAAGAACACCACAACTCCACTTTAAAATCATCTCTAAAACCCAAGGTCACTCCCCAAAAGACTCTTCTCCCCAACCAATGCCAACAGCCTTCAGACATCCAGTTGATTCTTTCTACAAACACCTTACAAAAATGCTGAACAACCTCACTGCAGTCCAACTTTAATGTAAGACCCTGTTTGTTTGGTTTTTTTTCCCTCCAGGTGGCCAGCAATACACTTTCAGTAGTAATCAGAAGTCACCCAGAGAAAGAACTAGGATGACCTCAAAGGCATACCAAAGCAGAACGGTTATTTATATATACACCTCCTAACACCAGGCTCCCACCAAGAATAAGTGAAATCCAGTCTACTCACATTTTAAACCAGATCTACCCAATCTTTAACTGAACTGAGGATCAGTAGCTCAGTGGAGCTAAGCACAGAAGCAGTGTTCCAACCTTTTATTATTTCCAGCACTGTGTTGAAGTGTGCAGGGGGGTGCATGCACAGGTTTAAAAGTGTTTCCAACGAACTGGCACACATCACCATAGTGTTTTCTTCATGTTCTGTGGAGAAAAAAATCTCAGTACCACTCACATCCCCTTAGTTAAGTGCAAGTTAGGACCAAAAGAAATGCCTAACTTCTCACTTTTTAAAATTTTTTTAAAGTTTCATCGTTTCTGTTTCTGCCGTATCTCTAAAAAAAGTAGATGTTTTGAAAATGTGCTATATATTACAGAATTCAAGTCAGAAATAGAGAAATGTTATCTGGTTGTTTTGACTTGTTCAGCATTTGGGACAACGAAGCAAACTAGTTCCAAGCAAAACAGACAAGGAAAGAAAAGCCAAGTTATCTCAAACTGAAGTAATGACATCTCAAGTGCAAATAAACTTTATTGGGAAAGAAACCTACACGTGTCCTACAACACGAACAACTTCTCCATTTCTGAGCAAAAGTGTCTAGAAAAAAAACCAACTCTTCTGTTAAAAAAAAAAAAATCAAAGTTCGCAGTGCTCAAACTGAGCATCCCTTATTTTGTGCCACATATCCAATGCAGTAACCATAACCTCTTCCACTGTGAGACGCTGACATGAGTTGGCCCATCCAAACCACTTCGAATAACGCTATCACAAAGTCGCAAACGATCAAATAATCGGATCCGAGCCGAGTATGCGCGCAGTAAGGGGTAGAGGGCTTTTCCCTCCACCTGAAACCATCCCCCAAAGGAAAGTAACGGCCAAGGTTAAACTTTTTTGGCGGGGTACGCCCGGCGTCGGCAGGCCCCGCTCCCCGCAGCTGGGGCAGTAGCAGCCAGCCGCAGGGTGCAGCCGGGCTCCGGACCCGCCGCCTGGAAGTGAGGCACCGCCTGCAGCCCCCGGGGCCGCTGCGAAGTGATCCCCGGTGGGACACAGGCAAGGGCCTGACCGGGGCTCGGCGACCGAGGAGCCCGGCGAAGACCCAGCCCGGGGCACAGCGCCCCGGAGCGCTGTCGGCACCGGCTGGGCGAGAGAACAGCGGGCAGCCCCGCTGCCGCGGCCGCGTGTTTTGCAAGACTTCTGCACTCGGAGCCGGCAAGGGCTGGCCCCCGGACAGCGCACAGCGGAGCGGTGATGCGGCCACAGCCCGGCGGGCTGCGAAGACGCGACACGGGCAGGCGCCAGTGGAAACTTTTCGCCAGGTGCCACCGGCAGCTGCGAGGCGGGTCAGTCCGGCCGGGAGCCGGTGCCCCTTACCTTGGATCGCTCCTTCACGTAGTACTTGCCGAGTCGGCTCCCGCAGTACATCACCAGCCGGTCTATGAGCGTGAGGAGGAAGTTGATGGCCTCGCAGCCCTCCTCCGTGCCCCCGATCCACTTGATCTGGTCGCCGCGGAGGTGCCGCTTGGCGACGCCGCGGCTGGGTCCCGCCAGCTGCCCGTCGGTCAGCTCCCCGTCGTGGTGCATCCGCTTCACTCGCTCCAGCACGCAGTCCCCAACCACCTCCCCCAGGAAGTTGTCCAGGTAGCAGAAGCCGATGTCGTGCAAGCAGGGCACGACGTACTCCAGGGCAATCCTCTCCAGGTCGAGCCTCATGATGTGCCCCAGCGGCATGGTGCAGTGGCGACGGGCGCTGCGCTGTCCTGCCGGCGCCCGCGTCGGGACGAGATGCCCGCCGGCTCCAGGCCGAGTCGGGCAGGGGCTCCGCCGCGGCGCGGGGCCAGGCGAGGCGAAGCAAAACTTTCGCCGCGGCGGGCTGCGCTGCGCGGCCCAGGGCGGCGGTGCTGCCGGAGCCCCGCGCTGCTGCTGCCGCCGCCCAAGCAGCGTGCGGGACCCCCCGAGCAGTGAGCGAACCGCGCCCGACAGCCCCCGCCCGCCCTGTGGCCGCGGCAGCAGATGGCCCCGCGCTGATTAATACGCCGGCTACGTGCGGGATGTGTGCTCGCCCCGCCGCCCGCTCGCGCGGCGCCGCCGCACGTGGGTGGAGCCCGCCCGGCACGGCGCGGCGCTGATCGCCCCGCCCAGTCCCCGCCCACGACAGCACAAGTGGCCAATCCGCTGCAGCAAGCCGTGGCCAGCCCTCGGGGAACCAGCGGCCGGGGCTTCTACACGTGCGCGCAGGGGGTGTGGTCTGCGCGCCCGCTTGTCCCACCCCTCCGGGGAGTGGGCGTGGCCAGCGCCATTGAGGAATTCTCCCCTCGCATGTCGGCGGCGCGGCTCCTCTGCCCCGCCGGCCCGGGGGTACCGGCACCCCGCCTCGCCCTGCCCCGCCGACCCGGGGCTCTTGGGCTGGCCCAAGTGAGGTTTGCAAATGCCTCCCCAGAGTTCTCCTGCCGCTTCTTATATTCGCCTCCCGCTGTGGCAGTTTCAGCACCAGGCGACGGTATTTCATTGGGCGGCAGGTACAGCTTTTCAGGGCGAGGAATGCACTTTTTAGAAAACGTTTATGTAATAAAATAATATTTCCCTGAATTATTTACCCCAAAGGGCCCGCCACGTTGCTTGGCTCTGCTGACAGGAGTCACCTCGCGGGCTGTCGGCGGTTTCGTGTCACACCGAGACAGCTCGAGTCAAACCGTGACAAACTTTGTTCCTCTCTTCCAAACGAAAACGCGCCTTTCCCCGGTGTCACCATTTTTCCGTAACGCTGACCCTGCACCGGCCGGCCACGAAACACTATCCTGCTGTCGCTCTTCAGTCGGTCCCCGACTGAACAGTCTGCATTCAATGCCTCATGAAAAGCAAAAAGTAAATAACTACTTCGCTCCACGCGCAACACGCAACATGCCCAGGATTTGCTAAACAGACAGACAAACTAACGAAGTCTGCACAGAAACCAAGACTAAAGCAAAGACACGTCACGGAGACGCGCAGGGCTGGAAACCTTGCGGGACAAGGCGGCCGTGCCTAACCTGGTGTCACTGAAGTTACCGACATCACCTTCCCATCTAATTTTGCCGCCCCCCAGACGCCTGTATTGACAAGGGCGTCCCTCCCGCACGGCGACCACCTGTCCCGTCCCACGCGCCCCGTGGCTCCGCGTCCCGCGCAGCCCTGCAGTACGTGTCACCTCCCTCACCGCCGCCCGGGATCCCCTCAGGAGGCGGATGCCTGGGTCTCCCTGTCTGCGGGGAACGGGCCCCACGGGACGCCCTCCCGCACCGGCGGAGCCCCACTCCAGCAGCCGCGGAGCCCGGCCCGGCCGTGCGGTGGGTCCCGCGCTGCGGCAGGTCATGGCACGGGGGTTACATACGTTTCAGCTGGAACCCGGTACATTTTACCCCCAAATAAGACAAAATCCGCGCTAGTTATTTTCTTTACCTTCAAATCGCGAATCCTGCCAGTTTTACAAGCCGTCCGTGCTGCTGATGCTGCTTGAGCTGCAGACTCCAGGCCCTGACACATGCAGTAGTGGGTCACATATCCCACGTTTGTTCTCCTTGAATGCAGCAGTATCTACCCCCAGTGCATGACACTAAGCACGGGTCTCCTCCCTGACAGCTCTGTCGAGAGCCAAGTGGTACTTTGATATCAGATAAATTCATACGCACTGAGATATGGATTGTCAAAGGACTTTATTTGATTTAGGTACGCACTTCACATTAAAGTGAGGTTACAATTAATGATACAACTCTGAGTCTTATTAATCCCTTAGTGCTTAACTGAAAAATCAGTCAAGCATGATAAACTAAGAGCAGCTACAATAATCAGCAAGGGATGTGAGATTAATTCAAGAGCAAAATGTCAATGTTATGAAATTTGGATACATTGGGAAACATCATCGCTGCATTGTTGTACTGTTCACACACTTCTGTCATGTAAAAGCCATGATGTGCCCAATTGATTTGCTTTTCTTGGGATATTCTTGTGTGTGCACAGTCCAGTGCCAGAATCAAGTATTTGTAGATGGAACATCTGGCCTCTTTACCAAATATAATACTGTCACTTTGACAAGTTGCCCACAAGCACTCTGCAAGAGCTCTCCCATTCCCCTTAGGGGTACCAAAGCTGAGTGGAGAGATGCTGGGCTGTGACTGCAGTAGCTCCCAAGCTGAGCCATGAACTTGCCAACACAAGAGACAAAGCAGTCCTCCACAGTCCTTGTGCACAAGAACCACTCAGAGGAGTTGCGGAGCCAGAGCAGGACAAGACATTGAACTTTTCCAAGCACTTCTTGTGACCACAACTCCCCAGACAAAGCTATGGTAGTTTATACAATCTCACAGTGTTCCACAGGTCACAAATAAAGGCATGAAAGTGTGAAATAAGGCAGCTCATATTATCACCTGCACCTTTGGACATGCACAAAGGTTGTTTACAGTACTGTGTAGCACAGGTATGAAAGGCATCGCCACATGTTAATTAAAAATCCTACATCATTCAATTATATATGAGCTATCCCTCTGCCATGTAAAGCTCTGTTTATCTTTATGCTGTAGAAACTTATTTTTCCTTCTAAAATTAAGTCTGTATTTTCTTATTTTCCATTCTAGAATCTCATTTTTAAAAGTTTTCAGTCCTGTGTATCTGTTGCCTACATCCACCTCCATGGTACATATTAGTAGTATTCAGCAGACTAAACCAGGACTTTATCATGCTGGTAGAATGATTTTAAGGAGATTTGTTTTAGAGAATTAGAATAATCTGTGTCAGTAAACCCTGGATACCTTGTTACACACTAATACATTTTTTTTCTTGATAGAAGAGTTTACAGTTGAACTGCTTCATGCTTTTTTATGGCAGAGAGTTTTAAATGTTTTGAGTCTCGTTTTCACATTCTTCCTTTCAGAAAGCCAGACCACTTCAGTGGCCAGAGCTGAATTAAAAAGGCCCCAGAGAGAGAAAGGGAAGAGGGGAAGTGTATTCTTTATTTCAGTGAACAGTAGTGGTTTTAATACCTCACAATGTGATTTGTAGAGCTGATATCTCTCGTTCTGGTTAGCCACTAACTGAAGCCCTGCCTACAGAAGGATGTATTTTTTCTGCTGATGTTGGTACGGTTACACCAACCCCTCTCACCAAGGGGCAGGCAGTGTTTGTAGGGGTGACACACCAGTACTAGCAAATCTTGCCATGACTGCTTAGGAGGTCACTAACCCAACCTGCCCTTCCCACCCCTTTGCTGGAGGTTTCAACCTCCCCTCCCCAGGGCTGACAGAAGGGAACGTGTTTTTGCCTCAGCCGCTTCCACAGTACAATGCCCAGAGCCATAAACACACCTTCAGTGGGGCCTTATTTTTACAGCTGCAGCATCGACACCAGTGCCATTCCTCTGCCTGCTGTACCGGCAGCAAGGCCAGCCACCACGTTTTGGTGTAGTGTCTCCTCCACCTACAACAGCAAGACTTGCTGTAGCTCCTTTGTCAGCACCCTTAATATTAAGTCTTACTGAAAGCAGGCACGAGGGCAAAGGTACATGTCACAGCTTGAGCTGATCTAGCAGCTCATTCAGTGCCTTCTCCCCCACACTCCCTTTTGCACTTACTTTGTCACACTTTGGACTCCTCCACGGCCAATCCCATTTGCAAAGGTGACAGAAGAGCAATGCTGAGCAAAACAATAGAGAAAGAGCTATCATCTGCCAGGTCGGGGAGCGGAAATGTCTCAGGTCAGGTCCCATGAGATCCACCAGAAGGACAAGAACCATTGGGCCTGACCTCTTTGGGCAGGAGTGAAGGATTTGACAGCTCAGCTTTCGCTGGTGTCTTTCCTCCACTGTGACAGTCATCTGGCCTGCACCAGGGTTCAGAGTCAGTTAACATGTGATAAAACTTCAGGGTAGGCTTTGCCTCAGCTTAACACCTGCTGAAGATTGCTTTGTTTGTAGTAGGCTGTGAACACCACAAGCTAACTGATGCACCAGTAAATATCTTCCAAAGCCTATCTTGGGAAAAAGCAATGCTATAAATGTTGTTAATGCTAAAGGAGCTCAGCTAGCATCAGCAACAAGTGAGTGTTTTCTCAAAGTTTTCCTAAAGCTTTCTAGGTGTAAAAATGGTCCTTTGGCAAATGAGATTCCAAGCTTCCCAGTGGGATTAAGTGCCCCTATCTCGTTCCAGCAGTCCGTGAAGTATGCCAAATCTTAAGCTTGCAGCTTTTACTGGCTGTCATGCATCTCTGTTGGAGGAATGGATGTTTGTGGTGTGCTCTCAGATGTTTGAGGAGCCGTGGGGTGTTCAAAACCGTCCTGCAGGGAGTCAGCAAGAGAGCAGACTGCAAGTGGAGCTGTCAAAGCTGCACAGTAAATGCAATTAACACAGGGTCTGACAATGTAGCACTTGGTCGTTAATTTTATGGATATCAACTGTCGAGAACTTGGAAGTCAGTATGCCTATGAAGATAAAAAGGCAACTATTGAGACTTTTGCTATGTAAACAGAGAAGTTCAGTGTGGTAAGCGAATAGCACAAACAAGGAAAATCGTATCTAAGTAGTAAACTTTAATAGTATATATTGTTGTAAAACAAAACTTCAGTGGTTTTTAAACTGCTAACACAGTTTTAGGAGTCTGTACAGACTACCATATACATATATTTCCACGTTTCAGAGAGGCTTGTCTTACGTTTTTTATTTTAAGTGATAATTTAAGAACTACATCTAGGGCAAGTATTTATATTTGAAAGGAAACAGAAAATTACCATAAATAACATTCTGATTACCTTAAAACTGATTGCCTTTTAAAACAGATACTTCCGCCGGCCCCCAAAACCATATCCTTTGCTACCAAATGTATCTCTGTTTCTGGGATTCAACAATCAATCCCAACCACAGAGAATTAAGTCTGCCCAAAATGGTGCATTGTAACAAAATAGAGAATCTGCCCAGGAAAGTGACAATCCACCAATCAGAGGACTGGAGCTGTAGCTGAGTTAGCTACATTGCCAAGGTTTTCAAGTCAGAGAGCCCTCAGAAACATAAGTTTTGACAGATCGGAAATTAACGTTTTCATCATTAAAGAGATTTTTACTGAAAAGACCAGGCTTTGAAATCTTTCCTATGCCTTTTGTTTCTCAAAGACATTAAGTGATCATTTAACGTCAATATGGATGAAGAAGAAGAAACACAGAAACAGCATGCTGAAAATACCTTCCCTGCTGGTTTCCAGTTGTTGAGTTTTCACACTTCTAGCTCTCCCACAGCTTCCAAGAAAAACAATAAATAGGAATACGATGTAAACAAAAATCCCCTTTCTCAAAAAAAAAAAAAATAAATAAAAAGGATCTTTGGGGTTGGACAATTTCAGCGATCAGATTTTGCACTTTTCCAGTGTATTAGTCAATGTATGAGCAATAACTTATTATCTGGAATTTATAATCAAAGCCTCTACTGTGCAATTGTCAACACAGGCAAATTTCGTTTCTGGGAAATCTCTACCTGGCAGTGAAAGTGAAAATTACACTTGGCTTTGAGCAGTTACTGTCTTGCTGAAATGCCAATAAGATTAGAGTTGTTTGGGTTGCTTTGTTGTTGAAGGGTGTTTTTTCTAGGTTTTTTTGGTGGTTTTGGTTTTGTTTGTTTAAGCTGCTGGAACAGAGAACAGTGAAAGACTTTACAAGGGAAGAAAATTTTAATTCTGGTTCATCTTCTATGTTTCTGATCAATATGGCTGCAAAAACATTGTCTTCAATGTGAGTGAGTGGAGACATTGCTTAATCTTGTTTCATCTCCTTGCCTTTTTACTTTGGAAGTCCCTGCCTACTACTGGAAAATTTTTGAGGCGCTCAGTGAGTACACATTGTAACTCACATGCCTTATCCCTCGAGAATTATGGTCCTCCACTTTGTCTTTAGATTACAGTGTGATCCAAGTTAAACAAACAGAAAACAGGATTTGTTAAACTGCCTGAGTGAGAAGTCAAAATGTCTTCCTCTAGATTACTTAAGATAATTAAAGCAGTGCATTTCTACCCTTTCTTTTCTATCCTACAAGTATTGGTGCATTTGTATACCTACAAAGGTGCTTCATACTAGTATATAGACTTTTTTTTCATCAGAGAATAAATCCTATAAATTGTAAGGCTCGTTCATATTGTTGTAACTATATCCACACCAGTAGTTGCACCAATATAATTATTTTGTCAAAAATTGTCTAACAAGTACTGATTATATATGTTGTGTATAGCCAGGCCATAAATAATGTGGTACCTCTGCCTATATAAATGTTTATCTTTATGCTAAATACTTTTGTTATGTTGATGAAAATATGGTATATGCTTTTCTATTTTTTATTATTTTATTAAAAATAGAGTTGACGTTTTTGCATAAAGATCACAATAAAACATTTTGGATTAGGGTTTCTGTGATACAAAATGGGTAGAAATGTAAGTTTTTTCTATACTTTGAGTTTGATGATGACGAACAGATGTTCATGAACTTGGACATCTTACTGTATATATAACTGCTAGAGCTGTCCTCTTAATCATCGTATGCAGAATTGATCCCTTACCACATCTAATTAAAACAATTTCTCCTCCTAATGCAGAACCATGAAAGTACTGTTCCCTAAATTATCTTCTGAATGGCTTGCTAATAAAACTTATATTCAAAGATTTGTTTTCCTCTCTTTCCTCATTATATTTAAAGTTTCTAATAAAGTTCATTTATTTAGTAAGATGTCTGCCGGATGTTGTTGTGAGTACTGCCTGAATGTTACTTAGTCTGCACAAAATGTAAAATATATATTCGTATCAACTTAAAAAATTAATGATTTACACATATAAGTAGCTGCAGTGCCAGGCTTAAAACAAAACTGCAGTCAGTTCGTCCTGGACACAGTTCCTAACACCCTCATGGCAGGACATATGCTTTGCTCAATTAAAAATACGACTTGCTTTTTTTGGTAAATAAAGTTTGATTAAGATCCTGACAGTCTTGCTGGTGGCTAGCTCTTGTTCGCACATTTGATTCTCTGATAAGCAACTTTTCCCTTCTCTTAATATTTTTCTACCTGAAGAGCTGATAGGAAGCTGTCTGGCCACACAGCAGCAACAAAAATCAATGTTATTAGGTGCTTATCAAAAGTTAACATCAGAATCCACAGCAGCTATCAATCACACTTGCACATTTCTCAGCTCATGTTGTGCAAATGCTACACAATTCCTTTTAAACCTCGAAGTCCTTGTTCTGGTGTTTGAATAGGGAAGACGTGGCTTTACCATCTCTTACATTGGGTTCTCATTCTCTTTGCTGACCAAACAGTGTCACCTTTCAGAGGCCACACGCTCCTCAGCAAAAAAACACCACTTGTAATTAAAATCTGCTTTTTCAAACATACTTTGCTATTCCCAACCAGCCTGTAGTATCTTTCCTTGACAAACCTTTCAGCAGGTAGTGCAGAAAAGAAAGTCCAACACTTTGTGTACTGTGTAGAAAAAGCAGACACTTAAGTGGATTTTGGAGCATTGTGGAAACAAATATACTGTTAGTATCTTTTCTCATAAGTGCTGAAATTGTTTTTTTTCATTGTGGTTTACTGTGTCCTATGGGAAAACTGAGAAGGAATCTGTGTGTTGCAGGCACAATATGGTGATTTAACTGCTTGATAAGGGTTTTTTAATGGAGAAAGAACTTGTGGAATGACTGTCTTTCCTAATTTGTTATAAAAGCAAGAATAATGCAAAACATTATAACCAAAGGAGGTCACAATTTATCAAAATGCTGATTTTATTTATTATTTCATTCATATTCTTTTAAGGCATTCACGATTCTATGATTCTGTGATTTGCTCCTACAACTCATCTTGTGGTCAAAGCAAGGTTCCAATTAATTTACTTTCATTCATATGTCCCATCATGTGTCCATAGAGGATTTATATTCTGCCTTTCACTGTCTGACTATAAAAATGTCAGGATGCTGATATGTCCAAATAAAAACCCTAGACATGGTGACCATAACATACTTTTGAAGAGGGACATTTTTGTCCCACAACATAAACTTTTTTACATTAGGGATCTTTTGAGCTGCCTCTCCTGCACAGGAATTCCAGTAATTAGGCTCAGTTCAAAATATAATTCTTACTTAATAAACATATCAATCCCACTTTGCAATTCCATCATTGCCTTTCTGGGGATCTACAGTTCAGAGACTAAGTAGCTATTTGCTGCCAAAAACCCAGTGGAGGTTCGAGCAATCTCAAGGGGAGTCAAGCCTGGAGATCACAGAGCAACGCCACTCCCTGGAATGTGGCTGTCCAAACCAGATGGGAGCAGCTAATATCTTCAGAAAAGACTTATTTCAAGTCAAGATAATTTGAGCAGATACCAGCTAATTGCCATGTCCAGAGAATGGAACACCTAGGCACATGTTCAACGCTTTATGACTATGGTAAGTGAACCTCTACATGATTCATTCTTTAGTTATTTCCAGAGAAAAGTATCTGTTCTGTTTTGGTTTTCTGGGCATGTAGAAGGAAGAGAAAAACACTCCCGAGAACACCCATGACTGAGCTTGTCTGTCCGTTGTGTGGTGGTGAATGGAAACTTCATCTGGGTGCTTATCTGTACTGCTGTGCTCTGAATGGTCTGACGTTATTACCTGAATAAGGAAACAAACAAACAAACAAACACACCACACACCAAAAACAGCCTTAAAATTGTTCCTTTTCTCTCTTTCCTAAGAAAGAAAAACGTGTCAGTGTTTTGCAAACAAAGATTTTATCAAACGACTGCACCCTCACCTAACTAGGAATTATTACGTGATTATACCTTCTGGTTTGGGGTGAAGAATCACCCAAAGAGATCTGTGCCACATTGCATTGTAATTTGAGAGGTTGATTACACTGATTTTTTTTTGCTTGCCTGCTTTATGTATGAGTCTATTCTTGGGGCCCAGGAGGCCATGTAAATATCCTAGGAACTACTCTGTTTTTTAAATGTTAGAACAAACTGCCTGATGAAACATCCATTGAAGTTTTCCATGTGACCTCAGTAAAGTCTCAACAATTAAGAACACGCCTATTTCTTCTGGCAGAATTTTTTCTTTCCTAGAGGCCAGAATCTTAACAGATTGCAATATATTGATCACAGAGTAGTTTGATTCATGTTGATTTTTTCTTTACTTTTCTGTTAAAAACTCCTGCGCCTTTTCCGTGAAAGACAGAAAAGATAAATCGACATTTTAAAGATCATGTTATAAGTAAGCTGCTTTTTCAGTAACAAGCTGTCTGAATGTCTTTGTATTATTAAATATGTGCCCAGGAACAGTTACAGCATTAATGATAAGCACAGGCTGATTTTACATAGAAAAGTGTATCATCCCATTAACCTGTTTCATATCAACAACACACATTTTAGTGCAGATGAAAGTAAACTCATGCACTAAGAAGCAAAGACCATAGATAAAATCGTGGTCCCTGTATCCAGGTATATTTAGGTGTGTAATAAATAAACTGTGTATTATTCTGTGCTTTAGGATCCATGTACCACAATGATTTTTGGAAGACCTTAAAGGGCAGGGAAAATAAGTTTGCTTTGCAGGATCGTGGCTGAGAAAGCGATGCAATTATGACAGAAGCATTGGTCTCAGTGCAGGAATTACACTGTGAGAATTTTGCTCTAGTAGAGACATGCGTGCATCATGCCCATATCTACCTGGCACTGACACATTCTGCTGATAATTTGTCATTCTCCTTTCTAATATGGCAAATCCTTCCCGGTGGCTGCATCAAAGCAGTGGAAATGATGACTTGCACTGTTACAGCCAGCTGAATGCAGGTCTTCTCACATTCAAGTGTCTGGTAAACTTTTTGAATGCTGCTGCCCATAATTCAAAGTCCAAATGACATTAACAGTTTTTTTGGGGGTTTTTTTGTATTACAAGCTGCTACACTCCCACTTCTACTCTCTGTCAATAAATATGAACTGTGTGCACAGTAAAGTGCAGAAAGGAAACTATAGATGGTCTTGGATGGAGACGCAAAGAACAAATACAATGAATAGTCTGAAACCCCAGCATTGGTCTGGGTCCAACCCTAACACAGAGTCCAAAATCCCACTCAGATGCCCAAACTTTTATTGCTCCAAACGAAAGGAAGCCACCAAAACAGTTTCTCAAAAAAAAATGAAACTCATTAAAATTCTCTTTTAAAACAGTTCAGTAATTTCCAGTGAGTGGCCACCTCTATCCTCACATAACCCCAAAAGGCACCTGTATTATTACCAAAAGCTTAGGCTGAATGCAAGATCAAAAGACAGTGCTTGGGGGTGGCAGCATTTTCACTTCAGTGATCTTTTTAAAGTACATGATTGAATCCGTTAATGAAACATATTTAAATCATATTAAGTATATTATGCAGTATTTGTATGACAAAACTAATTTACTGTAATACCATCATATAGAAAATTAGAGGAGGAAATTATATGATAGGTGCCCACGAAACACACTCATTGATTATGTTACATGAATGAAAGTGTGGTATGAAATGTGATACACACATATAAGCAACGAAGGGAAAAGACATCTAGATAGCTTACAGAAGTGAAATTACATTTCCCAGGCTAATGTATGTGTGTTTGAACTACAACAGGGGGTTGGTTTGTTTTGTTTTTCTACTGCAAACTCAGTCAGTTATTTAAACTTGCCTTATGTGTGTATCAGAAGCCCAGCTTTTTTGATTAGACACGGGCTTGAGTAGGGGATTTTGCCATGCAGATTTCAGGTTATGCTCTGCCTATCTTGCCGTGTGATAGAAGGATGTATAATGGCAGGATTTGTTTAGGGGGTGAGAAGCAGTGGCAACAGGTACACTGCACTGTGAGGGTGCTGTAGGGAGTTTGCCAGGGCCACTGAGGGTCCCCTCTGACCTCCCAGCGCAGAGAGGTGGTGATGGGCCTGCACTGGAGAGGCAGAGGAGGAGAGGGAGCCAGAGCTTGGCAGAGGCCTGTAAAAACTTGCTGGAGGTAGCTACACTCCATCCCATAGTCTATAGCCATAGCAAACTCCTAGCATTCATGTATTTAAATGCAGTATTTGACAGGATGCTTAACACTTTGCCAGCACAGCACAGAGGAAGAAACCGAATGTGGCAAGAAAGGAAAACACTCCTCACATAATTCCACTAGCACTTCTCAGAAGGCTGTAAAATATATTGGTTGCATATTTTCCCAGCTTGTCTCCTGCCATCTAGGGATTCCTCTTGAAAGATATTCCCTGAAGGAATCTGTCAGGAATAATTTAACATCCTTCATTAAATACTTCATCTGCTTACCATTCCCTATCCCTTTACTTTAGTATTCCCAGGAGAAATTTTATAAGATGCTGATCTTGCACAGTAGGGAAAAAATACTCAGCACCCAAGGCCTTAAATGGACTGTTTGTTTCAAGACTTTAATTAAGGTTTAAATATGTGGTTTTAAGTGGGGAAATAAAAGGACTAGGAACAATTATCTGTTATTTGTTTTCTTAGTTCACCTATGACTTCAAGGACCAAAATTCTGCAATATCTTTCTACACCTTTGCAAATTTTCTGGTAAATGTTTGAACCACAGGGAAAAAGAAGAGTGGTGAGTGTGTATTTTGCAAGCTTATGTCCAGAAGCCAACAAAACACCACCAGAGGCAGGAAATCTTACAGGGTCGACTGCGGCAAGTTAGGGTGGCATAACCTGGGAAAGCATCTGTCCAGAAGTGTCTTTTCATTATGCACTTTCCTGAAACATCTACTGCTGCCACAAGGAGGCTGGTAAGTAACTGGACTTTTGCTCCACTCTAGTATGGCCATCCTTGTGGGAATGGCAAAGAAGTACTGAAAGACATGCAGCTGGATGCAATCCAGACAATGAAACACCAGACAGAACTACTGGAAACAATAGTAGGGAGTCCACTGGCAATCACAGGAAATACAGCCCCAGACCGATGGAGCTGAAGGCATGCAAACCATCACCACGGGCCCATACGTATATCACACTCCATCAAGTCACCTCTTCCTCCTATGGAACTCTCAATTGACTTCATCATCTCACAACAATACCTTGTTAATAAAGTTCAAGTGTTTTGTAAATCAATGTCCTTTTATTGTAAGTGATAACCATAACAATAGACAGGAGATGAACAATAGAGGTAGTAGAGATAAGCAGCAGGGTGCACCCTTACAATCACTCAAGGAAATACTACATCACTATCATCTGCTCTCAAATAAGTTAGGACTGCATTCCCCATCCCCACCGAAATGGTGGTGCACCCACATGCTAAAAGTGAACTTCACAGATTTCATGTACCAAAAACTAAGTAGGAGATGTAGCCTAGTGTAGTTTTCTGGTTGAGCTTAAGCTATATTATGAGACACTTACACTTGCCCGTCGGGTTTCTGAAGACTTACTGCACACCCTCTGTGACTACCTGTCACTTGTTGCCTTCCTTAGCAAGAAGAGAGCACTGCATTTCGTCAGCCTGGAAAAGACAGGCAGGGACAGCTTGATTGCATCATGAATATCAACTAGGTGATTGGGAAAGGGACATGTCCTTACTAACAGCTTTGTCAATTGTTTCCCGAATTGCTTGCTCTTCTCCAGCCCAGGCTGATGACACTGAGGCTTTCCCAGTGACCTGCTACAACAGGAGAGCTATTAGCTCCCAGTTATATCCCTGGCAGGTGGGTAAGGATAACAAAAAATAACACCCAGGATCACTTAGGAACTTGGAATGAGCACATATGGGGACTATAGTCTCCCTGTGCGTTTTCTCACTGAAAATTTACAGCTCCAAGGACATGACACACCCTGAGGTTTTAGTTTCATTGCTGGCCAATATAGCAACCAGATTCACAAAACTGTACATCAGCCCTGCAAACACAGCACTCACAAGCAGTTACACTTTCTTCCTCTCACCCATGTTCTCTACCATTGGCCATAGGCACTTCCAGCATCCTTCTCATTGCAGCAGGGTAAATCCTGACCTAACAAGGGGAAAGGGCTTAATTACTCAGTCCTCATCCATACAGGCAATGATAGGCTCAGGAATGAGACAGCCAAAGAAATTAATAGATTAAACAAAGCAAAAGTCAGTATTTGAACCTCAGCTCCTATTATTATGATAAGAGTTGGTATTCTGTCAGGGCCCCAAGAGCATCTCTGCTCCCAGTCAGGCTGTAGGGTTCAGGGTCTCTTTGGTGGCTGTGGGAAGAGGCTGCCAGGCTGCACTGCTGGGAGCCTCAACAAGGGCTGACCCCACTTCCCCTGGGAACTGCTTTGAGCCAAGCCTTTACCCTTTGCCTCTCACCTGAGCTTGACCATCTCAGGGCTGTTTGACCCTGGCTCCCCTCACTGGGCCTGATCCTGGCCCCCATCCACAGGCTGACATCTCAGTCTGGCCATATCTCTGTCCCCAGTGCTCCCCAGACTGCTCTGGACCCTGGCTGGGACCTGTCTGGGAGGCCCTGCCCTGTCTGCTCCAGGGAAGCCCCTGCTTGCCCAGCGTACAGCGTGGTCACAGCACTGTCACAGCGCTGAAGGTACTAATGAGGCACAGCTGCAGCAAGGAAGATGGAGGAGGTTGATTATCCATGTGTGGTGCTCTTCCACACTGCCATGCAGAGAGAAGAGCTGGGACACAACAGGGGTGCTCAGAGTCAGCCACCTCACCAATAACACTTTAGCAAAATCAACCACCTTGTGCCCCAGCAGTTTGCTTTTTTGCCTAACTTCTATGTAGATTCAGAAAGATGGAAGCATTAGTATGAGGCTTGTGCTAATACAGGTGTATCTGATGCCACCACATAGAACAGCAGACAAACCATGGCTCAAATAGTACAGTCCAGTGTCGATATTTCGAAAGAAAATTAAAAAAAAAAAAAAAATTGAAATATTCCTAAAGAGAATGATGGGAATGGCAGAAAACCTCCTTTACAGGGAGTCTGAGGGGACTGCATTACTTCACAGGGAGAAAAGTCTTTAATTTGGTATAGAAACATACAAAACAATCTAATGTCTAGAAGCCAAAGCTTCAATTTCAGATTGCCAATAAGGGAAATAATTTACCAAATGCGAAAACTAATTTTCCACCATTTGAAGTACATAAATGAGTGTTAGAACTTTCCAATGTCCTCTGTCTTGACCCAAGCTAGGGACTAAACTACAAAGTGCCATTGTGAAAGTTCAGTTTTTTCTGCTACACCTGTGAGCAGAGAAATAATTCCAATGGGCTGCTCCAGATTCAATCTACAGCTATAAAGCAATTTTTTTCCCCCCAGGAATTTGACAAGAAAACGTTGTTTTGTTTTTTAATAAGAGTAAATATCTTTCACCAAACCAGGGTAAAGATATTGGAAAGCACAATGTCCTTGTTCCTAGTTCAAAGAATAAAACAGAAAAGAAAGGCAGTGGGAAGTGATCCTTCCCCTTTACTCAGCACTGATGAGGCCACATCTGGAGTACTGCATCCAGTTTTGGGCTCCCCAGTACAAGAGAGACATGGACATCTTGGAGACAGGTCAACAAAGGGCCACAAAGATGATTAAGAGACTGGAGAATCTTTCCTATGAGGAAAGGCTGAGAGAGCTGGAGCTGTTTAGCCCGAAGAAGATAAGGCTCAGCAGGATCTTGACAGTGCATTCAAGTAGCTGAAGGGAGGCTGCGAAGAGGACAGAGGCAGACTCTTTCCAGTGGTGCCCAGTGACAGCACCAGAGGCAATGGGCACAAATTGAAACACAGGAAGTTCCATCTGAACAGCAGAAAACACTTTTTTGCTGTGATTGTGACCAAGCACTGGCAGAGGTTGCCCAGAGAGGTTGTGGCGTCCTGTCTGGACGTGGTCCTGGGCAACCAGCTCCAGGTGCACCTGCTTGAGTAGGGGTTTGGACTACATGATCTCCAGCAGTCCCTTCTAACTTCAACCATTCTGTGATTCTGTGATCCTGTGAATAGACAAGACTGAGTGGGTCATGAAACAGTAAAACAAACTTGTGGTAGCCACCAGCTTTGATTGCATTTATTTTTGAAAATTATATTGCATGACTATTTTTTACTTGTATTATGGATTTTTTTGCCCTCTGGTCTATGGAGCTAGACTTTGCTCTGAGTTTTATCAGAGGAGTCTGAAGCCATATCACTACAAAGAACCTCTGATCTGGTGTTCTTCTGCTAGTCAGAGATCCACCTTTTGATATGGTGGCATTTGGCCCTGGGGACAGAACGAAATGGAGCCTATGTGAAATGCCCAGTCTCTGCCAAACCTCTTTCCAGGGCAAAAGAACTGACACCCTGAAATGGATGGAAACGTATAACATAAAACATCAGACCCTGTCCTAACACCAAAAGGCCTTATGTTCTGTTCAATTAGCAAAAGTTCTGTTACTATTTCCTCCTTGCTTGCCAGTGTGGTTTCCTCTGCAGTAACATCTGTGACAGCACAGAATTTTTCAAGACCTAATTAGTGATGTCAGAAGAGAATGCCAGTTCACGAGGCAGTTTGAGGAATAATGTAATTTATATATATATATATATACACACATGTATGTTTGTTAAGCATCTTGATTCTTCCTCATTTCCCAATGAGTCTTGTGCAGTAGCAGCCCTGGAATGCAAAAATCACCGAGGGAATTCCACATCGCTAAGTTTAGTGCTAAAGAGCTAATGGCTTCAGTATGCTGTATTGTTTAGATGTGAGGTTAAATTCAGAAATCAGGCTTGGTTTCTTTTCTGGAAAAATAGTTTAAATACAGTTAGGGTGTGCAAGTTCCATTTTTGACTCTGCCCTGCAATGTACCCTGGCGGCTGGACCCTGAAAACTGCATAACAATTTGTTTAGCAGAGCAGTAGCTTGGGTATGAAAGAAAAAGGCATTAACTCAGTTTTTCTTTTCTAATTCTCCAGTCACTAAAATATTATCTGTCACAAGAAGAAGGATCAGTGTTAAAAAAAGATCACTGGATTTAAGGAAAAGTACATTCACTGAGTTCTTCAGAAAAACAGAGCTTACGTGTATATTTAACTCTCACATTTTCAAAGGAGTCAGCTTATGTAAAATGGCTTATGTAAATCAAAAGGTGCAAAGGATCTAGATCACTGTAGTTGCCTAAAATCAAATATGTCCCACTTTGATTTAGTTTTATAAATTGTTATATCTAGAATTTACTTTCCAACCCACGTTAATGGCTCTCTGCCTTTGTTCCATCCCTTTTAATCTTCTGATCTATTTCCAATGGATAAGAAATTGCCTTTTGGTCATATTTCCACATCACTCAAGTGACTGATGAGTTTGGCCAGAATTCTCTGCCCTTACAATACAAGAGCTGAAATCTGCTGTTAGTGGCTACAGCTATGCCTAGAAAGACTGTGAAGTAAAACCAAAGTTGTGCAATCTGCTAGACTTAAAAAAAAAAATACTGTCACTGGAAATAGCTGGCCACTACTGGGAAACAGAAGATAAAAGTAATTATTTTTAGGTGAATTTATGTAACTAGGGCAAAACCAGCTAAATCAATACTAAAGAAAAAAGATTACTTAAATACTGCCTTCTATGACCTGTGCCAGGTTCCAATAATGAAAACAGTTCATCAATATTGTAAAATCAGCAAAAGATATAAGCCCGTGTTTCTTTGTTTTACCCAAGCTTGGTAAAGTCACCAGGATAGTCAAATATGGTGATGTAAAGATAATCTGGGAGTTATAGAAAGTAGTTCCCATAATACAGTAGCACCAATTACTCCACACCTTTGCCAGCCCAGCTGATACTTTAGATGCCTTGCTTTGGGTAAACTGAAAAGGTTTGCTAAATCTATAGCATATAATATTATTTTCTGATCTCTATTGCAAGGCCTCATGATGCCTTATATTTTCAAAGAAGGGCAACAAAGCTGGTAAAGGATCTGGAGCACAAGTCTGATAAGGAGCATCTGAGGGAACTGGGGCTGCTTAGCCTGGAGAAAAGGAGGCTGAGGGGAGACCTTATCACTGTCTGCAACTACCTGACAGGAGGTTGTAGCGTGGAGGGTTTTGGTGTCTTCTCCCAAGTAACAGAATCACAGAATGTTAGGGATTGGAAGGGACCTCAAAAGATCATCTAGTCCAATCCCCCTGCCAGAGCAGGAACACTTAGATGAGGTTACACAGGAATGTGTCCAGGCAGGTTTTAAATGTCTCCAGAGAAGGAGACTCCACAAACCCCCTGGGCAGCCTGTTCCAGTGTTCTGTCACCCTCACTGTGAAGTGAATTTAAGTGGAACTTCTTGTGTTCCAGTTTGAACCCATTACCCCTTGTCCTACTGTTGGTTGTCACTGAGAAGAGCCTGGCTCCATCCTCATGACCCTCACTCACCCTTTATATATTTGTAAACATTAATAAGGTCACCCCTTAGTCTCCTCTTCTCCAAGCTAAAGAGACCCAGCTCCCTCAGCTTTTCCTAGTAAGGAAGATGCTCCACTCTCTTAATCAAGCGATAGGACAAGAAGAAATGGCCTCAAGTTGTGCCAGGAGAGGTTTACATTGGATGTTAGGAAAAAAATCCTTCACAGAAAGGGTTGTCAGGCATTGAAACCAGCTGCCCAGGGAAGTGGTGGAGTCACGATCCCTGGAGATGTTTAAAAGATGCTTAGATGAGGTTCTTAGGGACATGGACATAGCAATGTTAGGTTAATGGCTGGACTGATGAACTTAAAGGTCTTTTCCAACCAAAACAATTCTATGATTCTATGTACTTAGCTTAACCTTTGAATATGGTAATGAACACTGGTGCAAAGGGTAGCACTTACAAAAATAGCAGTGTCCTCTGACCTCCAGACAGATTGCTATCCATAGCATCCTCTGCCTCCCTGGCAATAGTCTCCTCTATACAAAGAACAAGTCAACAGTGTCAGCCAAACCACTTAAATACTGAAGCTACTGAGGCTAATGCAGATCTGGCCTTCTTGCTTCAGTGGAGAAGAGAGAGGGTGGCTGCATCCTGTGGATGGAGGTAGCTGCAGTGCAACACTCTGGTGCACACAGCACCCACTTGCACTGCTGCACAACCACCAGCAAGCTGTTCACGGGTCTTTCCAAGGTCCGTGTCCTAAATGGTTTGTAATAAGAAAATTTAGGCAGATTTTGCAATTCTCACAGGTTATTTGTGATTTGGCTTTTGTGAATCACCCAACGTTGCTTTGGGCAATGGAGAGCGTGCTCCTTGTGCACCTGCTCCATCGCTGTCCTCAGCTCCTGCCACAGCCCCTGCAGCCAAGGGCAGCCCCTGTAGGTCCCAAGGCTGGGATCAACACCTCATCTGGACTGGGCAGTAAACCAAGAAGGGATTTTACTCCCATATCTGGAGTCCTGCACTGAGCACTCAGACAGGACTAAGAATGGGGCTAAGAGGAACCATTCATAACTGCAGATTTTGAAAGAGCTGAAGCAAAACATCAGTTGATAAAAAACCTCTTACATAACATTTCTCCATGCCAAACAAGAGGGACTGTATTGTAGACAGAATTATCATGGTGATTTGAAGTAGATCATAAGCTTTCCACAAGCTGTTTTAAAAATCCTATGTTTTTGAAGCTGCTGGTATATTTTTAAAAGTTGTATAGCAGGGATTTAATATTATATGTAGAGCTGAAAAATCAGTATATACGAGAAAGACACGTTTTCCTATCAGTGCTATTTAGTTTATGCTGAGAATGGTTACAGATCAGTAATGAAGATGAGAAGAAAATAATGTAGATCTTCCACTGTAAAAACACCTGCCTTATCATTTCTTTAAGTAGATTTGGGTAGACATGGTGCAGAATGTAGACCCTTATTGACAGATAAACTGAAGTATAACATAATCAAAGAAAAATCTATGCAAGTTCATTTTGCTGAAGATACTGTCATTTTCTATTAGCAAGACATACTACATTTTGCTATTTTATAGTCACCAGTGCTATTCTATCAGTCTGTAGAAAAATAATCTACAGAATTGTGTATTTCTTTTTGTGGTAAGGACAAAATAAGATTTCCACACTAAATTAAGCTAGATTAAGATTGTATATTAAAAAAAAAAATCCTATCTGATGCCATCAGAAAACAGCAGCAGCCTGCACCAACCATTACCATTTTCTTTACATTTAAAATATCTTATGAATAGCAAAGGTAGCTGACAATAGTAGTTCAAACCAGTTATGTTATATAATGAAATCGGAAGTCAGAAGGGCATAGAGGAACAGAAAACTGAACAAAAATTCCATACACTGCATTCTAACATAACAAGAAAAGTTTAAGCTATATGATGACAACAACCAAACATACTATGAACACTAGAAACTTTTTTAGTAAATGTGCACTATGAATGCAGAGCTTTGGGCAATACACAAAGTTTTGTTTGTAATGACAAAATTTCTTTCACCCCAATGTGAATTTGATGCTGAAATACTTTTCTATGACGGATACTGAGGTTCTTGTAAAAACTGAGATAACCATCATGACTCTTTAATTATTAGCTGAGCCTTATAACAAAATACATCTGCACCCACTGTTGCTAATAGCACCAGGTTGATGTAGGTCTTTGTTCCTTCCACACAGCTCAAGTCACATGAGGATAGCATTGACCTTATTTCAAGGAAGAATTATTCTTGTCATTTCTTTTACTTACAGAGGCTGTTCACCCAGTCATGCCTGACTGAAATAGAAAGGGTGGATTTACAAATTCAGTGCCAGACACACTGAGTTGACAAAGTACTTCATTTAATCTATAAAATTAGTTCCAGAACTACAAAAGGCAGAGGGAGAGACAGATCCAGCACACACACTGGAAGAACTCTAATATCATTTAGGACCTCAAGCAGTCACCTGTCAACTTCTATAGTCTCTTCTCCACAGACTTTTTCTCTTCATCCCTAATACAGCACTGCTCCATTAGTCATTTTTTTCTTTCCACTTCCACTATAATCTCTTCACTGCCATGTCTCACACAGCCCAGCCTCTCAGCTCCCTCAGGTCCTTATTTGTATCCCCCAACAGAACCTCTAAACACTATTCCAATCTTGAAGATGCCTTCGTAGCATTGCTCTCCGAAAAGTACACTCATTTCCCATCCCCCGGGCACCAATCCTTCTCTTTTCTTTAAATTCCAAGGTAAGGAGACAGAAAATCCTACATGTCAAGGTGACAAAGGAAACCTACATTTAAACAGAAAATTAAATTCAGGATATCTACAGTCTCCAAAAGAGGACATCCTTCATGTCTTCCAAGTCCCCTTCCCCTCTTCCTTAAGTCTATTCTTATTGCTACTTGGAACTTAGCCAGGGCAAGTACTCGTAAAACAACTTGTCCAAATTATAAGGACTCTAAATCTTTTCAGTCCCAAGTGTCAAATGAAAGATATCCCTGTCTAGCAGGTAATGCTCCTTACACTTGGGACACAGGCCTTGTGATAATTCAGGCTATGCACTCCTAAATCCCTGTTTGAATCTATACCTAAGAGAATAAATTATATTAGCATACTTCCATTCTGATTGAGAGTATCCATGCAGGAAGATAAATACCGTACAACCACTGCACTTCAGAGAATCATTCAGATTAGTTAAACATTCCTATATACAGGAGCCTTACTGGATTTTCCATGCAGGTACTAGTCCAGTCAAGGCCTCTTCACCATTGGAACTCTGCCTTATGTCATAAGACACCTTATTTTGCAGATATATTTTCTGTGTTGTCCACTTGCTGTAGGGTATGCTGAGGGGCATAGCACTGAATGCAAGTCATCTTAATGTCTATTAAGTGACTTGTAAAGGTTAGCAAATCAGAAGAAATATGTGTGATGTTGTGCACCATTTCCTGTATGGACATTACAGTAGCCAGTGCTTCTACTCACATGTTAGTCAAATAAGACTTCTGTTTTCTGCAAAGATACATAAGCAGTAGTAGGTAATAACCACACCACAACACACTTAAGTTGTAGAGCCTGAGCACCCAAGCAATGTAGGAATTAGCAGTGCTGCTTTTATAGTCCATGTTCATATTTGTATGGCAAGTAGCTAAGCTGACAAAACAGCAGCATTTCACTTAAATATCTATTTTCTGTCTTTTATGTATCCATTTCCACGTTTATTCCATCATCATTCACTAATACAAGAAATAATTGTAAGACAGATTTTCTTTCGAATAGAGCTCTGCATTGTTGATTTTATTTTAGCTTTGCTGAAGCTATACTAATAAAAACAAGTACTTGATCTATGAACGGTCTTGTCACAGCCATTACCTTTCTCCTGATGGCTTTTTGAGTTCAATGCAAAATATTTACATGTAGCTTTTGGAAACACAGAATTAAGGGCAGAAAAGGACCTCAGGAGGTCACCCGTTGCCTCTCCCTGGTGCAGGGCAGAGGTGAACAACTAAACCACAGCTAAACAGATCTGGGTTCTCCCTAGTTCTTAAAAATCTGACCTGTGTCCACACAATAGCTGCTGGTGGCTGTTTACCTCAGCTTGAAGTTCTGATCTATTTAGAGATGCTGTGGCTTTGAATAGATGATGTGATCCATACCCTGCATTGCATGTGTAGTTCTTTTCATTCAAAGCTCTTACTGTCTCTTTTCACAATTCTCTGTGTCCTCTGCAGGTCTGAAAATCTACACATCACAGTGGAGAGAGCATTTCCCCCGTCCTTCTACCCAACACTGTGATCTGCAAATAGTTTACATCAGGCTCTGTGTTCTCTGATAAATCCTCTGCTTTCACAACCCTGAGCAGTTATAAATAGCAACACATGATATCACATCTTGAAAAAGCCACAAAACTGCCCAAGAAACCAATTGCCCAACTGTAAATGCAGGAAAAAGGGCAAAACTAGCCATAAAGTACCAGGTAAGCAAAATGTCTGCTTTGATTCCTGCTTTCTTTCATTTGCAAAGCAGACACAAGTGTAATTTCTAAAATTATAAAAGTTTGTTGAGGTTGCACAGAACTTTCCTTGAAAATAGTTTTGCACAGTGGGAACTTCACTGGGAGAACATGGCTTTTATAATGAAATGGTCTCAAAGCTGGTGGTCTGTGTTCTAGCAATACATTACTTATCCATATGTTGTTTGCTTTTTGTGGTGTTGTTGTTTTTTTCTTTTTTTCTTTTTGTTTGTTTCCTGAGGCGTTCTTCATCTTCATACTGCCAGATATCTTTAAAATTGCTATGGAAAGATATGTATGTTTTGCAGGAACATGTGTGCAACTATATAGAATTTATCCACAGCAAAATGTGTAGCATGGAAGCAAAACTCTACTCACTTTCACCCTCAAGACTGCCCCTCCTTTCAGAATTATGGATGACGTAGAAAAGTCTTACTTGATTTGCTTCAGAAGGGGAGTGTCAGACAATGAGCAAACTGCACTGTCACTGTTGCAGGGGGTCCCAGTAATAACCCCAGCTCATTGCCACAGAAACCTTGTCTTTGTGCCTTTTCTGACAGAACAGCAACAGCAAATTCTACACTTTAGAACCCTGTGTGTGGGTTTGGTTTTTTTTTCCCTCTGGGTGGGAGTTATCTGGTGCACTGTCCTTAGACAATACAATCAACCATGAACCCCAACTAGGGTAATCCCAGGGAGAGGAGCCTGACTGTGCGGAACAGATATAGAATAACCAGAAAGGACACAGATCTGAAGTGTAATGACATACTTCAGGTACTCCAAATACACAGAGTCTTTTAACCCATTAGGAATGACAAGCTCCAACTCACTGTGTAATAAGAAAAAAAAAAACACACCAGTCCTACTGCCCGCTTGTAAAGGAAAGCCTCATAGTTCATTGCCAGAACTTGTGCCCAAGTGCCTTCATACTTGTACAACCTTCCTTTGTACAGAACATGTCTCATAACAAGTGCTAGGGGTTAAGAATGAGGAAGAGGATTTGATTTACATCATAAAAATAGAAAATCAGAAAGATTTAATGATCAAGATATTAACTTCCTTATGTAAGTCCCAGGCAAAAATTCTAGAACCATCGTCCATTCCTGCCTCAGGAGGGTGACTGATGATATGGTGTATTATAATGTTTCCCAGGGTAGGATGACATAGTAGATTCACTGGATAAAAACAGCTTCATTCCCATCTGAGTCTGAAAAATTTTGGGCCTGATCTCGGGAACAGTCACTGAAATAGCTGACTCACACATTAACAAAGTTGCTCATATGAGCAAAGTTTCTCTTTGTTTTTAGTACCAAATATAAACTTGATATGTCAAAGATAAAAATGCACTGGATGATATACTGTAAACAGTTGATTATTAGCACTCCAACTCTAAACAGTTAAGTCATCCTAAAAACTATTTCTAGGGATACTCACAGATGGCAGACACATAATTAATTGCCTGCTGGTATAAGAACATGCAGAGGAGCATATTTCCAGCTCTTCATCATCAGAAAGTGATTGAGACAAAATCCTAAATTCCAGTGATACAATTGGAATGAATGTAAATGTAGGATCCAACATAAATTAATCATCCCACCAGCCAAATACTGACTCTTCACTCTGTTTGTTCAGTTCCTTTTCAGGCAAAGTTCCCATTTATATTAATGTGACTGCTTGCACGAGGTAGGGCCATAAGTGGAAGAGTCATTACACTACTCCTAAAGATAGATCATGGCCCTTAAGTACATGGCCCTTTATCAGAGCACTGATAGGTAACAGATGACATAACATAGTTGATTGAAGAAGATATTTTTTGACAAAATAAATTAAATCAAATGAATTAACATTATGGGTCGAAACCCAGTACAGCATGGGAAGCCTACTGAAGAGTGGATAAATGAACTTCATTTGAATTGCTTCTAAGAATGGTTATTTTAGATGGCATAGAAAAGTTTAGCTGAAATCAAACTTTCCTTAGATTTGTAAGGACCCAGAAGAGTCATGTATAGCAATCCTAAGAACGAGTACCTAAACCTGCTAGACAAACCATCTATAACAAATACATACTGTCAAAGTATAAGCAACCAGGAAATTTGGCCACATCATTGCTTTCCAAGGAAGAAAGAGACACCAAGGAGATATTTGCCCAGTTAAGCACACATAGTGTGGTTTCCAGAATAGGCTAAGACCCAAAGGGAGTGGAACATGCAGGAAAAATGTTGAACAGTTGGGCTGAAAACAGAACTGTGATTTTAACTGCTGCTAGTGGAAGTCTTATCAATGCTGTTCCTCCTTGTTTGGCAGCTAATTGTCTACATACAGATGCTTATATACCTGTCACACCAGTACTGCTCTTAAGAAAGGATACTAAAACAGTGGTTCCAGAGTGCTACAGAAAGAAAGAAGGTGACTGCACAATATTTGCAGAGGATGCTCAGCTTTGGAATGATATAGGCAGAAGGGACTATGAGTACGCAGTTTGGCTGAGAGTATACAGTAGAGATGGACCAAGTTTATACTTCTTTCCTTGGCTGTACCTGTCTACCCCATTGCAGACATGTCCAACACCAGGGCTTCTTACCTTGCTCTGAGCAGGTCTCATCAATAAGGATTTTAAACTGCCTATGGCATCCAGTGACTCATATAATGATTCAGTGTTGCAAGCTGATGGAGCTCCAACAGACTTAGCAACAGTGGAAAGTTTTCCTTTTTAATTTTTTTTTTTTTGTTATACACAAGATTTTTGAAATCACACTCTACCCCTCTACTCACAGATCCCTGGTCAGAGCCCACTGACCATCCATTTCACAGATCTCACTGCAGGGTGCTTTACTTTTGAAAATTACTCGGTTCCCACAGTGATTCTATTCCTAGCATGTGAACAGCATAGCTACAGCATTCTTCCTGGGGCATGTCCCTCCAAACATACGACGTTTTTAAGCAAAGACAGAGACCTGAGAACCACAATCAAGTGATCAGATGTGAACTTACAGATTTGTCCTTAGGAGGAAGTATGACGCAGGAAAATCATTTGCTGATTTTAGAACAATAACATTTATGACATTTGTGTTGCAAGCCAAAACTCTGCATAACCAGACACAGGGTAAAGTAGGTTCAGTGGAAGCTGTCCTACCCATGTCTAACCATTTACCTCCCTATTACACTGCAATAATCATGTTACCGAGGAACAGGTCTCCTGGAAGTACGGGCAGGCTTTGTGTGATAGATTGCTGGTATTCATGGAGAAAAGCAAGACCACCAAACCTTTGCACTTGTCAATATTTGTACTCCAGCAGTTGGTGACTAATGGCTTAACACATTGATTCTTGTTGCCACCCTCCCCCTGTCTTCCAGGAAAAATAAGATTCCATTTCTCAACTCAGAGGATTAGAAAAAATTGAAAAATGCAGCCCAGCTCCAGCCTCCAAAATAAATATTCCTTATTCTCACAAAGTCCTTTACATCCAAATACACCCAAGGCTTTTATTAAAAACAAAACCAAAAAAACCCCACCCACCATCAGCAACAAACCCAGTGAGGACAGTGATGTCTGTTTCCTAGGCAAAGCCTTAGCGTTTTGCCCAAGTTTACACAGGTTTCTGCTTGACATGGAACAAGAGCCCAAGACTTCCAGACTCCCATTTCAGTACCTGTCAGTACAGCCTACCTAGCACTTCCCCACCAAACTCTTGCCTGCAGGTGTTTGCATCCGACTTGCAGCCCTTTCTTGGCAGAGAGGGGAGGTTTGGGAAGTATGCACATCAGTAAAGTATCACCTCCTGCATCTCTGGATAGCGTTGCACCGACTTATAGTGGCTGCCTCTCACCACTTCCACTTAAGTAAAGGATGAAGTAAACACAAACCAAATCCATCGCGTGTATGAGCATGGTCAGCACAGACGTACTTCTGCAAAACAGTCCACCAAGGGTCAAAGACCTGGAGTTCAACTGCTTTGACTGCCAAGATCAGGTCACCTGGTCTTCTCACCCACTGAGCTTAGCATATATCATTACAGATCATTTTACTCCTTCTGTTCATGAAAATGTCTGGATTTATTAAGAAGGAACTCTTTCCCCAGCAAAACTAAACAGACCTGAAATGCATTAGGCAGGCAGTCACATTTCACGCTGTGCCAGGGTGGAACTCACTAATAATTAAAGTTTGATTTCCTTAATGAATCTCTGAAAGCATGCAGTTTCAGTTTCACATTTTATAGCTCTCTGTTTGAAAAGAGAGGGAAAAGAAAAACAGCAGAGGTGAGAAATGGAAAACAAAGATGGCCCAAGGAATCATTAAATTCTCTAATGCCATGAGTTTTCTGCCAAAGCTATCTACAGAAATGGAAACAAAGGAAGGGGACAGATAATGAAGTAGTGCTTCACCATATTCCCCTTTAAAAAATTGGCTCTGCCAAGAAGTCTTAGCACAATTCTTGGTTTATGGCAAGATTATGGAAAGATTACAAAAAGAATACTGCATGTCCCTTTAGCTCAAGGGTTGCATTTTTTAGCGCTGGTACTGCCAAAAGATCGTGTGTGGAACCTCTTCCCACAGCCCACACACAGTTCCAGAGATGGCTGATGCATTTCACATAACAAGGGTCCAGGTAAAATCCACAAAAATGTGTTACAAGGCAGGACTGGAACTCAGAACAACCATTTTCAAGAGTATCTTCATCATTGGGCTGCAGCAGGACATATTTTCAACCTGCATTTATTTGTTCATATGCAATCACTTGTTTAAGTGTCTAATTTCCTTTACAAATGGACTTACACAAGCATAAACCAAAAAAGCTACTTACTTTTTTAAAATGAAAATTTTTCTCTAATAAAAAATTAATATTTCAATGGAAATGTGTTTTTCTGTTCTTTCTTTCTTTCTTTGTGGAAAACAAAGAATCTTTCAAAGAAAAAGTTCTCCAATTGCTACTGGAAACAATTTTTCTCAAGTTTAGGTAAAATTAATTTATAAATCCGCATTTTTACTCAAAACTTACCCAGATTTGAGGGTTTGGGGAGGATCCTTTTACAGAAAGCTAGCAGAATACATAGGATATAGGTTCTTCCATTTTCTTATTTTTTTAACAAGCCTTTTCTATAGGAATCAGTTAAAGATTTGACACAAACGTAATGCCTGTGAATATATCAGCCACATCACCTGATGATCCACAAAGATGTTACTATTCCTAATGTTAGACTTAAGGCTTTTAAGATAGACATCTTAAACTGGAAACAGCAACATTTAGCTAAAAGTCCTTTGCATGAACTGCAAAAATCTGGTCAGGTAGCAGAGTGAAGCAACTAATTTATGTGAAGTGGCAGAAAGCTGTTGGTCAGGCTCCAAGATGATGGGGTGCTTCAGTTAAAAAACAAAATACCTGACCACTTGAGCCGTTACAAGATACTGCCAAAATAAACCACAATTATTTATTCAGATGATGTTCCTTGGCTTTCCTTTCAGGAAAACTGCCAGAAAATAAATGAAGTATTCACTGAATCAACAACCCAGAAAAGACACTTAAAGAAAGGTCTGAAGTCAGAATATGCTTCATTTAACTAAGCAATATATTTAGAGAAAGACTTGTTTTTCTTTAGCTTACTGAGATTGCTTTTTACCATTTAAAATTTAACAGGTTTATTTAGAATGAAAACAACGAAGTAGTGCAATGAATTATGCCACTAACAAGAAAAGGCACCCAAAATAATCTTTTTATTTCTATTTATGAGAAATACTTTCCTCTCCAATTTCTCACTTTCTTATCAGTGCTACTTCACCAGTTTAGCCTTTAGTGATTTTGCCACATGATTTATTATACACAGGGGACAATGAAGTTGGTCATTATCTTCTAACTGTCTGGGTTTTTTTTCTTTAAACATGTACATAAGAGTCTGGGTTCTGGGTGCAATAAATATGAATAGGGGGCAGTGGTTTGGGGTTCAGCAGTTTGGGGTTCAGCAGCCATCACCAGTGTTGAAACACACAATGTCAAAAGCTGGGCAGCTTGAGGTTCCAGCTCTGGGTGTTAAAAATCGCTGCCTTGCATGGGCAATGTATGGGAACACTCTATGACTGACTTGCCTTGGGCCACCATCTGTGAGATGGACACCAGTGGAAACTGGATCCCTTGTCCTTTTGCTGTCACGATCTATTTGCTTTATCAGAATTCAGGCAAGAGGTACCGGGGGAGCTTTGGGAAGGGTGGGATGGTGGCAGTGACAACCACAGGGAGCCAAATGGTGAGAGTCACTTAAAGAAAGGCAGACGTTATCTCAGCATATAAGACCTGAGAGCCCATGGCATGTCTGCTTTTAACTCCCACATGTGTATTGCTGTATGCTTGAAGTAAAACAGTCACTGAAACAGAAAGGTAAGATACCCAGTCACTGTTCAATTAACTTCTCTAGTATTAAAATACTTTCTGGCTAAAATAATTTAACTGATACATCTGACGGGACAACCGGTTCCTTCATGCCTAAAGCCTGACTAATGCAAATCATATGAAGACAAGCTAAATTACAAAGTACCCTGTCCACATTTTATGTGTTAGTTAAGTAGATTAGCTCATACCTACAAAAATAGTGACATAACTCTCTCCCCCTACCTCTTTCCCGGAGAGGTATATACCTTTGGCACAGTTGGTATAACCCTGTACATGACTTTCAGTAACTGTCTGGTGTCAAATGAAACTCACAAAATTATCTCGTTAAACCTGACTAACATTCGGATCTAAAGCGCTCCAAATGAAGTGTGAGCCAATTTCTCTGCAAAAGACCTATTAACAATGAGAAAAAACATGAATAGAGAAGTTTTGAAAAACTCTAGCTTGCTTTCTGTTGCTAAGGGATACACTTCCTTGGTCTACCCCCATGCTCTCAGTAAGTCTGACTCACAAGAAGTCTGGCTTTCAATAAATAATGAAAGCCTTACACTGCTGAAAACTATGTAAGAAGGGTTAAAAATACAATAAAACATGCAAATGAAATATTACTTTATAGACCCCCATTCCAGGCACTAGGTAGGATGCTACTTTACTATTGAAGTGCTCTACAGGGGCTGCATAATGCACCTGGAAAAGGGATATTGAGACAAAATGGACATTGTTCCGTTTGGAAAGTGATGTTTTGCTACTCTGTTCCCCCTTCTATTGAGCCCAAACAGCTCTTTGCTATTGTGTCCCTTTTTTTCTTATTTTCTTTTTATCTGCAGCAAATGCCACTGCCAAATATCTTTCTCCCACGATATCTCCCCATCCCTCTCACTTTTCATAACCTCTACTTGTTACATGGAATGGTTTCAGAGGCACAGAGGTTAAGGCCAGAACTTACCCAAGTGACTTCCACTTTTGGATGTCTCCATACAGTGTGTCTGAAACTAGTGACATCTTGGGGACAGAGTTTTTAGTTCCCATGAAGTTCAGAGAAAGTTGCTGGTGATCATAACTTCTAAAATTAGGAATTACTTCTGAAAATCTCCATTAATCTGCTTTACCCTAAAGGTCACTGTGGGAGGCAAATCCAAAGTTCTAATGCTGGTTTGGGTATTTGCTGGATAGATTACAGAGGAAAGCCATAACATCCTTGTTCCTCCATATATGCTTATATTTCTGCTTACCTATTTTTTTTTCCATAATTGCAAGATCTTCTCCTCACTTTGTTATGCTCCCATCAGCACGACTGCTGGAATGACTGGTTGTGGATTCCATTATTTTATTTCGCTGGAACTATTCACATGAATGAAGATATTAATGAGTTCAGAGACTGACCCTAACCAACCGGTTCAAAATTATTTCAAATATGGTGGCTACCTCCTCCAAAATGCACAAAATATCTGCATTTTAAAACCAATATAGAATGCATGACTATAATGTTACCTAGATTATAATCTGTATAGCTCTATAGTAACTAAAATGTATAACTTGAAAATCTGAGACAATTATACAGGACAAACAATCCATTGTGATAAATGAGGAAAAAATACCAAGTAGATATTTGTTCACCTGAAAAGCAGGTCAAGGGAAATTTTTCCACTATTTTCAGAAGGTTGTATGCAGAGCTATTAATCCTCTGACTCACAAGTCAGCAAAAGGTCAGTGGTCTTTTCGTGTACGCACACTAACAATTATATTATAACAAAGTTAAAATAAAATCCCCATTGGGACAGGATAATAAAAACCGGAAAAGAAATGTGAGTAACAGGGGAAGAAGAAAAAATTTAAAAGAGCTAACTTTAAAATGCAACATTGTTTTTTATTATTACAACACAGGTGTTACAAGAGGGGGAAAAAAAAAAAAGTTAAAAAATAACTGGGATTTTTTTTTTTATGCAAACACAGGAACTTTCTTACAAATCCTCTATCCTCACTTATTTCCCCTTTGTTTGCCATTACACTTACTATTAAACTTCCCACTAAAATAAATAACTGCTATGAAATCCTGTGTACTAAATCCTGAAGTTCTTGTTCAAGCAAAAATTCCCACTGACTTAAGTGGAAATTGCATTTGACCATGGCTTTGATGAAACTTATTTTATATTCCAGATTGGTGTAAGTGTAGCAGTAGGAAACTATATCAAGCAGATGGAAATCTGAGTCTTAAAGCAGTCCTATAATCTGCTCCTCCTAATGCACTTCACATCTGGAGGGATACCCATGCTCACCAGCGTTTTGTTCATCCAAATTAAAACAACTCCGAAGATAAGAGTCTTCATGTTTCTTTTTTGCTGCTGTATGCAGTCACATAGAAAGTGATATGGGTTTAGAGAGTATTTTACGTTATGTGCAGTTAATTTAGCCATGTTTGTTATCAAGTTTACAAGTGCTAAACACTGGAGTCTTTAACATAAAATGAGTGCCTGTGGTTTTAGGAAAATTATGCATGACGTGTTTGTCTTTGAACTCTGACTGAAACTACAGCAATGTATCAGCATTGATGGACTACATACTGTTTCAGCTTTCAGAACAGACTGAAATGCCCTTCTTTTTAAAGCCCCCAGGTCTACTATTGTCCTACATTTCCTACCTAGACCAGTCACATTGGTACCTTCCATGCTAAAACAAAAGAAGTAACATTATGAGAAACATAAATAACTCTTAACAGCTTCACATGAAAAAACTGACCACTGAATTAAAAGCTGTTGACTGAGGTTAACCAGTTTTGCTTTTGGCTTAAATAGGGTCATTGGCTGACCTAGAAGCATTTGCTCCAGTTTCAAAAAAGCTGAATCCGGTGGTTCTTTATATGCATGTGAAGCTTGTACAGTGCTGTTGCATTAGTGGACAGACAGAGATGGTCACCAATAACAGTAGTAATGTTCCCTAATTTGAGGTAAATGATTCCCATATTCAAAAGATGTGATTACAGCAGCACATAAAGGCAGACAAAATTTAAGAAATTCATATTTTCTCAGTAAGCTGTGCTACTAAGTTTGAAACCCCTGCTTCATGCCAAAGAAATACGCACACCACTAGGAAAAAGGCTGAGACATATATGAACTATGTAAGACTTTGCCCTTTCTGAGTGACTTCCATGTATATGAAGGTCTATATTTAGATCTTCAATGTTTCATAAATCAGAAAAAGAATGATAAATCACTGACATTATCTTTCTCAAGAAAATCATGAGCAGCTCCTTCCATCCTAAAACAGAGACTCTGCATGACTATTGTCCCTTGTAACCATAAAGTTACAGGGACTCTCTGCTGCTGAAAGTGAGTTTCAGGCCACATGGTTGTGAAAACTCTCACGTATCCTTCTCCTAACCAATGTGCTTTTGCTAGCCCTGTAGCCTGAGCATTATACTGTGAACACCCACACTTCAGTGTGTGCTCTTCCTCACTACCTACTGCTTCTGTCACCTGTTGTGACAGCACAGCAGTACGGTCCTTCCCAGATCCTGAACCATACTGGCCCCAACACATTGAACCTCAGTGGATGACATTAGAGTTTGAACATTTCACTTGCAGCTCAGGAGGAAGAAGGGCTCCACACAGTTGCACGACATCTTATTACCATGACATTCAATTGGGAAAAGATGCACACTGAGAAAACGTTCACCTAGACGCTTGATTCAACTAGTAAAGAACCCAAGAGGGTATCCAATTTCTAAATACTTAGGAGATTTACTACCATTCAGACAGCACTGCAGCTCTGTTATCAAAGTAAAAAGCAGCAGCAATATCATTGTTGAACCAAATCACATTTGCAGTCTCCCAGAACTGTATTCAACAGAATATATCTGAATGCTTTCCATTTGCTAGCACATGAAAGAAGAATGTTAACTTAAATGAAGAGTAGGGACACAGGATTACATTCTCATCTCTTATTTAATATGAAAGCAACACAGTGGAAAAATCATGAATGCACTTTTTGAAATATAATACATAGCATATTCTCTGGTGTTCTGCTGTGCATCAAGGTGATTCAACCTTAATCAAACTTCAGAACTCTGGTCATTCATTTGCAAATGTTAAGTTTGGTGTTGGGTTTTTTTGGTTGCTTGGGTGGGTTTTTTTTCTTTTTTTTTTTTTTTCTTTTAAAATAAAAATAAATCTGTGACTATTGATATAATTCAAAGCTATTCAGCAGGTTGCTATAGGATGTTGGTTTTGGTTTTGTTTTGTTGTTTTTTCAAGCTAACCCAATGCCTTTACAGAGATTTCAGTTACTTAATAGTTCACTGGAAGTAGAAGATCAGTGTCTTCTATCCTGGCTTTAAAGGAAAAAAAAAAAAAAGTTAACTTCCTCTTACATTTATCTGGTACTTGCAGGGAAAAGAAAAGCAATAAGAATACTAAAGAAGGAAGAATCCCAACCCATATGGAGTGAGGGGCTGATTCATTTCTTCTCTTTGCTTGTGTCATTTCATTTTGATTGCTTGTTAGAAACACTCATCTCAGAGAAAGAATATTTGCTGCCTGTGACTGGCTTTCATGCTGAGTCACTGCACCATCTAATTTGGAGATCTAAAAACAAGTGTGTTCACTTCGTAGCTGGTCTAGAGGAAGCAATGGAACTGAGTTTGAACATACGTTTTCTCAAACAGGTACTGAAAGTGGCTCAAGGATGGAGAAAACTCCTTATAATGTTTTCCATGTAGTTTCAGAAAGAGCTTGGGGGACTTTGTTTACCTTAGAGAAATTTATCTTTTTAACAACCATTCTTTCTAGCATGCTGGTAAAACACCATGCAGCAGCACAGAGCAGTGCTCAGAACTGTGTACGTGCCTGTTAAACACTGCTCAGATAAGACATGTTCCAGCCAGCTGCACTGCTTTACTGTGCTTGCAGATGAATGTCACTTGACAGAGCACCACCATGCCCTACCTCTCCTGTTCCTAGATGCTGTTTGTCCAAAGTGAAAACTATGTCCCAAGGCAACAGAAATCTCTAGAGCAGCCTCAGGTAGACGTGGATTCAACAGTCCAGAAGAGGAGCTACTGTGGCCAAAGCTATTAGGCCTGACCAGAACAGCCTAAATCCCTCTTCAGTTCCCATATCTGAAGTTCCCTGTTGGCTGGAATGAAGTTTGCAGGCACTTTCTAGGTTATTCACACCTAGATCAATACTTCTTAGTGGTCAAATATGAAAGGAGAAAATATCACACTGTTTACTTCCCCTTGTTAACTGCTTGTTTGTTTTCACTGACTGTATTTCAGTCAGTTTCTTTCAATATTGATGAATCACAATAACCCAGAACATGTTACAGAACACATTTAAGACGAATTGTCATGTTTGGGGCCATGCAAATCTGATTATTTTTATTATTACCCTGCCTAAGCACTCATCTTTCTAGGATGTTTCACTTCTTCGGTTTCTCCATACTCCAGCACTGGACTGCAGCAAGATGTAATTCCCTTTTCTGACACTCTCCCGTCCCAAATCGCCTATTAGGTGTTCAAAACATCCTGCATCAGCTGGTGAGGAAGAATACGCACCACAGTACAGCCACCTCAGCAATACTGAAGCTGCATCTAGCACTGCTGTAACAGCAGCAGCTCCAGTTGCAAACAAGTCTGGCATGATTTGGGCAAGGGGTAGTCAACCAATTTACCATTTGCATGGATATAAAGGAGAGAAAAGTTTTTCACAGTGTGGTTTCATATCACAATTAACCAGGGATTTCAGTCTTGCCTGTAATCTCCAGGTCAATTTTAGCTGATGCTTTCAAATAGGACTCCTGAGGAGGTGACTTGCAAAGAACTGTTTTTCAAATATCACATTCAGTGCTTGCTAAGTAGTTCAGCCCAACTGTGCAAGAGTTAAAAAACAAAGTCCTAATCATACAGAAAAGAAAAAAAAAAAAAAGAATCCAAAGTCCATTGTTAGCAGGGAGAGGCAAGCACAAACAGCAGTTACCAAATGCTAAATAGGACATGCAAAAAGTCTTCCATCACGTAAACAGGGATAATTATAGGGTTACAGAAAATTCCCACAGAGTAGCAGACAAATTTGAAAAGTTATATTGCTAACATGAGCAACTGTTGAGAGAAGACCCCTTCTGGTGCAAGAACAGAAAGCTAAACAAGAACAGAAATGACATATCAAATGACTTTTTAAAAGAGCACAACAAACATACCGTAGTATTGCAAGGATGATGAGATGGAGCTGAACAAATTCTAGTCTGTGTTTAAAATTAGGATAGCGTCAGAACCAGTAAAAGCAATATTTCTGACCCTGTTTTCCAAGACCTCATGACAGTAACCATGAGGACTGATTTTCAGATGCTCCTGTAATAACCCTAAAACACCTACCAGTCTCATCAGGTAGACTTTCCTCTTGACTTTGTCCACCTCTTTCCTCTGCTTCTTTTTTTATTATAAGACACTTTTAACTCCTCACCATTCATTGTTAGACTTGCAACAAGAGAGAGAAAAATTCAAAGTCAAGAGCCAGAATGCAAAGAGACAGGGTAAAGGCATAACTGTAAAAACAGAAGATGCTATAAAGATGATTAAAAAAAGAAAAAAAAAAATACATGAGAAGTTCGAAGAAATGTTGGAGCTTCAAAGCAATAATAAGTGAGAAAGGAAATGCTGTATATTGGTATGTATTTTGATAGGCTTATTCTCTATATAGCTATGTAGTGTTGTAACTCTTAATACTGCAACACAGAAAAAGGAAGCATGGGATGTAATTGCTTGGGCAGAGTTATGAGGTATGCAGGCATACGTGAGCTCCTGCACACAGACCAGAACAAACACGAACACTTATTGTTGATTTGATAAAGAAATTCAGCATATTTTGTGGTGTGCGCCAGCCAGCTGCCAACTCACTGCTAAACTGAATATGCCTACAGTCTCTTCTGCGTGGTCGTGCTGCCCCACACAGCGTCTGAACTGCTCATTACTGGCTTTCCCAGAGAATGAAGGAGATCACCATGACTAGTGAACAGTAAATGATCTTGCTAATCTGTTTTAGCACTCCTAGTTCACCCCTAATGAGAACATCTAGGTGCCCTGGATATGATTAAGGGTCACACACCAATAAGCTGTTTAGGAACCCTCACTTGATTATTACTGGCATTTTTTAATTCACACTAAGAAGTCACAATTTCAGAAGACAGCCAACAATACTGATCATGACACTTGGCATGTTCCATAGGTCTCTCTTTGCAACTCGACTCCTTCACCATGGAATCTTCCTTGGGAAAAGGCTTTAGGAAAACGGGATCACTAGTGAGGTTGGTATAAAGTGGTGGCATTTATTTTCAGCAGAGTTACACAGACTTATACTGACCGTTTAATGCTAATATTAAGCATGGCGTATTACTAGTTGTCTATAGGCATATTCGCATATAAGCAAGTAGCGGCAAGGTCCCAGAAGCAGCCAACCTTGTACCTACAGGCCTGTGCTGTTGAGACTCCTAGGCCAATTCAGGGGTGGTCTGATAGCTCCAACTGTGTTTTTGCTCTGGAAACTGTGGTTTGTTCTCACAGACAGTGTTGGACTGAAACTCAGAACTGGGTGTCTGCCCTTGCTGAGAGAAAGTAGGAGGGAGAATCCCGAAGGGAATGTTTGCAAGCAAAGCCCCGGCATTTCCCAGTGCTGTGCAAGCACGTGTCTTCTCTGGCTTCTGGCATCACACCATTTCAATTTCCTGCTGCACTCAGGCAAGAATATTTCTGTGGATCACTTTTCAATGAGCACTCTCATTAACATTACTGTTTAAGGTCTTTGAAACTGCGAAGAAGGGCAGGTGGATCAATATCAAAGGCATTAGGAGAGGGCAGCAAGTTTAAAGTATTTCTGTTTAAAGTTGACCTGCTTTAAGGAGGAAATCGGACCAGATAACTGACCTAAATTTTCTGTAATTCTGTGAACTGTGTTTTTGAACCAATCTCCCTAAAGTGTACTCCAACCATTTATGTTTGTTGGAGTAAAAAAGAAGGAAATGGTATCAAAAAGCAGAATGATCCTATAAATATGTTTGTCTTAGTCTCTCTTACTAAATAAAGAGAACATTTTCATTCATTAGCTAAGTCCCACTCTTTGTGCCTCACCAGGATACAGTGTTTAGGAAAAATTAAAAGCATGTCTCCATGGATGAGGATACAGTTAGTAACCTATATTCTAAAAGTAGTCTATAAAATCTTTTCATGCTGTCTCTCAAAAATTGTGCCAAGCCCTTTCACAGCCACAAAACAGAAGACGTATGATGTCTCTGGCAACTAAGAGTAAATTTATGTACGTTAAGCGTATTTTACCTACATAAGAAAATACAAGAGAGGAACAACTGAAAACCCAAAAATCAATTAAAGAAAAACAGTATAAATTCCTCAGAAGACTGACATTATTTGGACATGGGACCATGGACATGTATCTCCTTCTGTGTCAATCCCCCAGGACAATTAGCTGCCTTTGTCCCTTATAGATCACCTTTAATTTTTCTTTTTTTTCAGATATTCATAATATTTTTTTTAGAAAACTGCATCAGTTATGAGATCTTATATTTTTGTTTTAGCTAGTTTCTGGACAGAGTCCAGAAACTTGTCTCTCTGCTTTTAAAGTATGAGTCTCATCATATAGCACAGTAAAAATAAATCATGATTTGCATTTCTCAATAGCCTTCAAATAACTCGGTGGAGTAAAGCCAAACCCAGCCTCTTCATTGAAACAAACAGCTTGCATTTTCACATACCAAGATTGCTTCTCCTTCATGTGAAGAATAATTTCTGCCTCCCGATTTTCACATAGCCCACTATGTGACTTGCTACCAGCCACATTGTCTCCCTGGTAGCTCACGTAGTAAGTACTTTGAGTCAGCACGTTCAACCACAACGGCGAACTTCGATAGGATTTCCTTCAACTACTGAAACGTTTAAGCACGTATTCAGCTCATGACTCAGGGTGCTTATCTGTCAAACGAAACTCCCTCTGGGATGTGAAGCACCATCATCTCAATCACTTCTCCTTTTCCTCCAAAAAAACAAACAAACATTCGGCACACTTCTGAGCCTAGGTCCTTCCCCCTTTCCCATCCCTCACCCATCCCTGGCCAGAGGCAAGCTCTGGAAAACACAAAGAACACAGACACAATTGTTCTCTGCTTCTACCCTGCCCTTATTGCATTGGCAAAGTTCAAAAACATTTGCTTCTGCAATGGTACTTTTAAACACTGTAGTTCCAGAATGTCAGCAGAATCACAGCACCGTTCTTCACAATAAGGTCCTGCCTCCCATTTTGGCAGGCTCTCATTCACCAAACTCATCACTATGTTCTAATAATTTTCTGGAAGATTATTAGACATTCAGCCCTTATAAACAGACGTGTCTTCAAAAGGGAAAGTTTTTTTTCGACCCAGCTTTCTTTTTTGACTGTATGTTCGATTTTTTAAAATGTAGAGGAGTCCCTCCAAACTAGTGTGAAGTAGACAGAGAAGAAATAGGTGCTAGAGACACTTAGAAAGAGCTACCCATGGTTAAGCTACATAATTTAACACAGAAAAGAAACAAAAGACGGATGGTTTTGTGTCTGAAGAATGACTCAAAAGATGCTCCTTTACGACACTTATGTTTACTTACCTTGTGAACAAGTATAAGACAAGAGAGGTCATCTACACACAAGTGTTAAATTCAGCTACCAATTCTGGAATAAGGAAAACAACACCCCAGTGTAGCTACTTCCATGCAGGCAGCAGAACAAACTAAGAGTGGTGTAGGGCATGTAAATGCACAGTTAATTGCACTGGCTTGGATGTCTTGGTGAAAACCTCAATGCTTCAGCTGAAATAGTTACTCTGGTACCAAGATGTGCAGTGCATAACTTCAGTAAGTGATTTGGAAGGAACAGGAAACCTGAAACATTGTAGTCCTATGGCTGTATTATCTCCAACAACCTCTTCCATCTACATTCTTTCCTTTATGAAAAGCAGCCCACCAAATGTAATTTCAGGGGGGAATTCCAGATTTTGTGGACATAGCTGTTATTTGTTAAAATACAGAACAAAGACTTCCTTGTAAAGAGTTAGCTTCAGTAGTCAATACAGTAGTGTGGCTATTTTTTCTATGTCTGCTGGACAAAGAAAAGAAACAAATTAAAGAAGCTGTCAGGAAGAAAGCCTGAGCGTATAGCGGGGACGGGCACGGACAGAGATGAAGAGAGAGATGTACTATGGATAAGGAAAGAGAGAAGTTCGAACTTCAGAGGAAGCTGAGGATAAACCTTGTGAGAACACTAAGAAAGGAAGTTTCTATACGTGCCTTGAATTGCACCTGCTAATCTACACAATGCAAACCCGCAGGAAGTGACTCAGTGACACAAAAGGAAGCATCCTATATTCCAGGAAAAGGTATTTGGCTTGTACATGAACATAATGTCTTTGTTCAGGTCTTGAACCACAACTGCGTTTGGTTGTGTTTCTCATATGCAGTTGCCCAGTTTTTACTAACTATTTTTAACTCAAGCCAATCAAAGTAGGAAGAACAATTTTGGGGGAGGATTATCTGCATTTATATCTTAGAAAGACTGGAGCCGTAGTGTTCTGAGCACCTAATCTAGCCCTGTGTATTCATCTATAATGTAGCAGTAAATAAAAATTAAGAAAAACTCACCTACTTTATGTTCCAGGTATGAAATGGGAAGACTATACTACTAACACTAAAAGTGGTTTGTGTTATATCTTTATTCAACCTGATTGATACAACAACATCACAATATAGTGCTGTCATACCAAATAAACAAATCCCAAGGACAAAGCAGCAGGTAAACATCATGGCTACTGAATTCCCCTAACTCATGTAGTAAACTAAAGGGATTTTAGTGTCTAATTCTCCTTGGCTCCTCTATCAACAATGGCTTTGAAGTAGAAAAGACAGGATAAATTAGCTGAAGTACTTCCAGGTTACTGCAAAGTGGTACAGGCTGCTATCATCATTTGCAAACAGGATATACATAACTGGAATTTCCATCCAGCCAGTTGTTCCCCTATTACCTTAGAGCCCCTGAATGCACCACCTGGTGGTCTTTGTCTTGGGGTCTGGTTGGACCAATGTCCCGTGGCCTCAGGACACAGAAGGAGCAGTGGTCCTCAAGGTTTTGTAGTTTTTAAAATGCAGAAAGTTTCCAGCTCTCTTTTGATTCATATGGCAGAAGCTTAAGGTCAAAACATATCAATCACATCTTATTCAATTGCATTTTCTATCTGGAAAAAGTAAATACAGGCTCTGTGAAGTCTAGTACACTGTACATAGACAATTAGAGGTTCCTGTAAAGGTTCACTGAACTGTATTTCGAGTTGGTGTTAGCTCGAGGATGATAACTAGTCACTGTTCTTGTGAGACGTGCAAAATGTCAGGGGAGTATAAAGCAGTCTTGTGTTCAGGAAGTGTGTGATGTGACTAATAGAGGATGACCTGGGGTGTGGTTATCATGGGATACCCACCTCCCTTCAGTGTCTTTGTGAGACGTGAGAAAATAAGTATCTTCCTCCTCTCCCTGTCTCTCAGTGCCATGTTTATCCACTTAGAACTAAGCCTCCAAAGTTATCATACTTCTTTTATTAAAAGCCCTTTTGGGGCAGTTGCTCACAAAGGAAGTTTATTGCAGAGAGTCTGAATTGCTGTTCCAGCTGAGTAACACTGGACACAGAATTCAAGTTGACTTCACGGCAAATGGTTTATGAAAAAATTCAGTAAGTTCTTGACCAGAACAATGTGTTTCAAGCAAAACTACAATTTCTTTGTTGTTTGAATATGAGGTCCACAAGTAGGATGAGCTATTCATCTCTGATTCTCTCAGGGGACCACCTAGGTGCCCATGTCTCTGCCTTGGTGTGACGTCTCAAGGCAGGTAGGAAGAAACGTATAGGCAAAAAGCCAATTGACATATGCATGTAATTTTTTTTTTTTTTTTCTGGATGTGAAGGCAAGAGGAAAGAACATACTGCTCTGAAAAAGCAGAGATGAATGGGTAAATCCAGGAGAGCACTGGAGGGGTGTTAGAGCAAGGGCATGAAAGATAAGTGCTGGCCAGAACAGAAAATGTAATCAAAAAATGCAGCAGTAGTAGAGGAGAGAGCAAGACAGAGAGAGAAAGTGAAACGAAATGGACTTTGGGAATGGAAAAAGGGAGACCAGAGTCTGGAAGTTCTGTTGTTAGAGAATTGAGGAATAAATTCAGTAACAAAGAGAAAGATCAGTGACAGGAAACGAATGGAAATTAATGAAGTAGGTCTGAGGGGAAAAAAAAAAGGGGGGGGTCGTGGGAGGGAGAGAAAGAAAAAGAAAAAAGATAATAAAAAGCTGAAAGAAAAAAAGGAACGAGAAGTAGATAATGTATTTTATCCATTACTATTTTCTTTTTTCTTTTTTTTTTGTCTTATATGTCTCCCAGAATATGTCATGATGAAATGAATGGAAATCTAATTCCCAAGGAAAACAGTTATTTAATAAACAAAAAGTGTTTTGTACAGAACCCAAATGCTACCCTTCACCTCCAGCCCCCATTCCCAGGAGTGACCCTTCATTTCCACTAGGTATTCACTATGTAGACTCTAGTTTAGACAGATTTATAATACACCTGTAAGCATCTCAAATCACAAAGTACAGCTCAGCTCTTCAGAACAATAAAGCCAGCAAATTCATTAGTTCCCAGCATTCCCTGTAGATTTCACATAATGATTCTGCAGAACTGAAAATTAGTTTCTGGGTTTTTTTGTTTTTTTTTTTTCCTCATTGCAACATCAGGAGACACTTACAATGTGTGACAAAATGAGGAAGCTGTTGACAGTGGAGGCAATCCCATCTGCATCTCTCTCCTCCTCACACCTCTTGACAGAATCATTCTCATCACTATCATCACCACCCACATGTTCATATCCATGTTAAAAAAAAACAGATGTGTCTATGTAATGTACCCAGTTGTTGCTAAAGCTCAGACACAACAGCCAAAGAGTTGGGCTTTGGGACCTCAGGCTTATAAATGTGCAAACCAGCTGCAAGATTAAAACATTTAAATCGTCCTTGAGTGAATAACCATGACTTCAAAACCCTGATAATTGTCCCAATCTTCATGTTAGAGGTTGCACTTGTGGAGGAGATCATGGGATGTTCCAGATCAATGGCTGCCTCATAATTACAAAGAGTCTATGCCACTTAGTGTCTGTAGGCAGTGTGGCCAGAGCAGTCCAGGCTTTTGGGAAGTCTCTGCTCAGCTGCAGTTAGACATCCCATAACAACAGGGTACGTGTTTCGAGCGGTGACCAGGTGACAGCATTAAAGAAGGGCTAATTCTGTGTCAGAATATCATGCTAAACCTGCACTAGAAAGGCCAGTAGCATCTCAGCACTTTGTCCATACAACGTTAACAAAGTACTTCGGGAAAATTTAAATAACCATAAACTGGGATAAAGTACTTCCTACCTGAATAGTTTCTTGAAATAAAGACTGGTCTTTTTTCACTGCTGCAGAAACTGGATGGGAACAATATTGGAACCATATCCACCACAGGAGATTAAGCACAAGTGTGAGGCATGATGAAATTTCTAAATGTTCCTCAGTCTAGGAACAGACCAAAGCTGGGGCAGAGAGCAAAGGAAAATCAAGGAAATCAGATGACCAAGAAGCCATGAACAAACACGAGCACTTAATGAGACATTCACTTTCACAATAGCATGAAGAACTAAACTTGCAAAAGCAAAGTAAAAAAGGGAAGATGCACTTGTTTAAAAAAAAAAAAAAAAAAACCTCGAATGAGAAATCTTATTTCTCTGTTTTATTAAATGCTTACAACAGCCATTTCCCTCAGACATGTTCTTGAGATCTGTATTTAGAGCACACAGAAATAAATCATGAAAACATTGGTTATTAAGGGGAATTAACTCAATGCCACGGGCAGGCCCAAACAGTAATGATTCAGTGATATAAACACTTCTTACAGAACTGCCTTGCACAATACTGTCTGGTCACATATTCAGCTCTCTAAATACAATATGACATTATCGCCTGAGCTAGAAACTCCCACTGGCTCAACAAACACATGGGACAGGGCCTAGTTACCTGTTTAGATGTGATCCTTCAATAAAATATGGTAGGGAGAGCCATGTGTGTGTGTAGAGACTCAGAGACTTCAGAAAGACTCCATGCAATGAAATATTTATGGAATTGGACCTGAGTGATTTAATGACTGTGATGTGTATTTTAGGTTGAAAGACAGTTTTTTAAACTCTTCTTTAACCAGGCAGTTGACTCATCAGGAAATGAAATGCCATGGTAATGAGGGGACATGACAGATAGGCAATAAACAAGCTTGCTATTATACTTCTACATGTTTAATGACACGGAGCAGCACAACAGGTGGCGCAGATGTTTCTGGCTGAAGTTTCTTGTGTCTAATATTGTGCAGCCTTGGCCTTCAGTTTTTTGCCTTAGGTGAGTACTCAGGAAATCTTCCATACAGATGGATTATTTGATGTATAATAGTGTTAAGCTCACACTGAAATCCTTTCTTCTGCAGGCTTATCGATAGACTTACTTGGACTTTAATAACCTTAAACTTCTACATTCCTCTGTTCAAACCAGTTGGTTCAAAACCTACAGTGAGCACTCTCCTGTCAGAAAACTAGGCTAATTCTATTTTTTAAAATTGTCAAACTAAGCTGTTAATTCCTGAAGGGATTCCTCTCCGTAGATTCTAAGACCTTATTAGAGATAGCTATTTCCTAACACAGTATATACTGTAGAGTTACAGCCATGGACATCCATATTATCTATATCCCCATCTAAATAATCCAGCCTTCTTAAGAAATACTTTGTAAAGAGGATCTAATTTTTTACAGGGCCAGGGTGGCTTCTACTGGCAGGAGACAAGGTATCCTATATTTTTAAAAACCATTGCCAAAACCTGCTCTCAGAAACATTAGGCATGGATGGAAATGAAAGATATACGTCTTGTCCACAGCTTAGAGTTTCTAAAGAAGTGAAACAGAATGGTTTAGACAGAAAGAGAGAGAGAGCACGCAAGCTGTGGTTTCAAATATTAGACACTGAGTGTGGAAACTCAGTTCCACCGAAGCTGACCCCGTGTATCTTCAGTTCCTGGAAAGTCCCACCAACAAACAGCAAGAAAACATTCCCTCTGATAAGATTCAGTAACGTAGCAAATATTTATCTTTGTGACCAACAGTTTCTGCTGTTTGTTTTACGATGTTATAGAATACTTGGCTCTGCACCTGAATTGGGGCAAGGTGAGCAGCCTCACTGCCTGAGCACTAACATGCTTTCATTGCATCATATACCCCCCAATTCTCCTCTGTTTTAGTTGAGATCCCACTGAAGCTGCTGCCCAAGCACATGGAGGGGTTGGCAGCTGTGCTGAGGGTAAAGGTTGGAGATAACTTTCACACTATCACCATCATCAAGAATAAGGCAGGAAAAAGGCTGTTTCTTAAGGTACCTTTTGTAACAGCTTCACTTGTTGCAGCATTCATTAGGACTGTAACCTGAACTTTGGTACCATGATGGAAAGCTTCGGAAGCAATCCACTCTAAGGAGGATTGAAACAAATACTCAAAACCAGGTATTTTTTTCCTCCATCAGAAATACCTTTTGACTAAACAAATGAACTGGAGATACATATTTCTTTGTCAGAATATCATGAGAAATGGACTGAGTTTGTAGCAGCTCTTTCCTACCTATACAATGACGAATTCTGACCACACCCAATTCCAAGGCACAGCAGTTGTCTGCCATTGAGGTGAGGAGGTACTCACCCAATTTGAGACACTGCCATTTCTACAGTCAGTGAAACAGTTCAGTAACACACAGAACGAACTACATAGCTATTAATTCATTGTTTTTAGAAACGTTCTTCCATGTGTGCCTTTTCCTTACCTACACAAAGGTGCAAGAAGCAGAAGCCTGAGGTAATGTCATGTTTTAACAGGCTAAATTTGCCCCATGAAGTCACAGCCATGATTCTCATTTAAGGTATGTAGTTCCATGCATACCTTAAGGCTTTACTTTGGTTTATAATAAAAGATTACATTTCCTCAGGCTGAATTGTGCAGAGAAAAACAGCTTCAATCAATACCTACATTACTTTGACTGGGTCAATCAAACAAAGGGTTGATTGATTGACCCACCTTCCCTTTATTCAGGTAACATTGAATGATATGAGAAGCATCCCTCAAAATAAGTGAGACTTGGTCACTCTATTCCCCTCAGCCTTCATATTTCTCATTTCAGGGTTAGGATAAACAGTTTGGTTTATTTCCCAGTTTAAGCTCTGAAAACTTGTAAAATCTACTTACTTCATAGTAACTGTAGCTGGAATTATCAGAATCTCAAAGACTCACACACCTCTGCAGTTCTAGATTTAGCCCCTGTGAAGAATAAACCATTCTGATTTTAGATGAAGACAACAGGAAGATATTCTCCCACAACCACATCTCTGCTGCTTCCTCAAAGATTCTTCTCTGCGTCATTGTTTAACCTTTCTGACTGGGTTCCTTTGACAAAATCTTTGATGTAATAATATGGTCAGGCAAGAGAACGTCAGAACATTAACATGATGAATGTATGATCTTACAAAAGAACACAACAAAACTTTTCCCTTTTTCACTTTCATCCTAATAATTCTCATGATTTTTCCTAAGTTAGAGGAAGTTAGTGTAATTCCGTCCACTACAAAATATCAGAGACCAAAAGAGAAATAGTTTACTGGTCCACTGTGCTTTCCTGGTATAGTTATCATTCCAAATTATTTAAAAACTCATTTTCTGCAACACCTGAAGATAAATATATGGGAAATCGATATTTAACATGAAACTAAGTGATAACAAAGAAATCCTAAATGATGCAAAACTAATCTGACTGTGCTACAAATGTAGGAGTGAAGACTAAATTTGCCCAAATACTTGAGGGCCAGCTTTACTTTGAATGCTAAAACTTTTGTACGACATTGTGTTATAGCAAAAGTAACAGAAATTGAGGGAGAGAGGGAGGGATGCACACTTAGGGGTCAGAAATTACCTAATTGTTTGGGTATTTCTACAGTTTTTCCACTTCTTTGCCATCCCCAGTTCCCTCATTGAAGAGCATTTGAGGTCAGCCATGTCCCATGGTCAAATAAACACCATTCCTGTCAGCTATTTTGCCCAGGTTAATGTTTGGCATCAGAATTAGTCCCATTCTAAGTTGTTTATTACAATGACCGTGATAACAATACTTTGGCAGTACCTATGGGTTTTCATTTGCATTTCCAATGCACACAACAGTCTGCATATAGTTTGTCGAAAAGGAAGCATGTAGGTTCTGTTTTAAAATTCAACATGGGAGCTTTGTTTTAGCAAAAAGTAACAAAAAGTTTAGTGTGGGTAGTAAGCACAAGTAGGTCTCAGTCTATCTGCTTATCTGGTTGCGCACAAACAAATTTCTCTTTCAAATACTCTGCTGCGTGCACTGTAATCAAACCAGTGCACAAATAAATCAGTGTTGTTCTTGATTGTTTCTGTCCTCTCTGATTCCAGATATGTACCCTTCACGGGGACCTGAGAGTGTTATGGCCACTGATTTCAGTGGGGCCCAGATTTATCTTGATCTTCTCTGGTCCAAACAAAAGAGCTGAGAGTGTCTTCAGGGACCCAGGTACTCACAGAGAAATTCAAAACACTTAAAGACACTGTGGCAGCACACGGGGTTGTCAAAGTAGCAGAGAGCCTTCCATATTGATTAGTTCCATGTTTAATGTATATGATACTCTTGCAGTGTTTGCAAATAACCTTTTTTGTATGAAAACAGCACTGGCTTAGTCAAAGCCAGATCAAAGAGGCACACATGATTCGCATCCACTAAATAAACACTGATGCTTGATGGCAGTAATACAGCTATTTATATTCATTGCTTGATTTAACCAGTGGCATTCCTTTAATATGATAATAAGCACAGGCTGTTTGCTATGAAAAAAAAAAGAGACTTTTGTGCTAAACTTGCTCTTAACACCAAATGAAAGTGATATTGGTGGGCAAGTTGAGATGTGCTAATTAACTTCCACTGCAGATGAAATCAGAACTTTAATTTTGGACTATGCTTTGGAATTTCATATGAACAAATAAGCAGGCAACTTCAGTGGGAGTTAAGCATTTGAATATATTGGAGGGTCTGGTAGCCGGCTTCCATCAGCAACCTCTGTGTTTCACTGGAATAACTATCCTGCAAATCTATCACTTCATCTCCTTTGTAGTACCTGGTGTTGCAAAAATGAGGGCAGAGTGCTCTCTTAAATAGCGCTATCACAAGTGACTACAGCCCTAACACCTCAAAAACCAGTACTAAACTGGTCTACAATCAGCAAGAAGCTCTCAGGACCACATATCAGGAAAGCAGATGACAGACATTCTCCTCTACTGAAAGGGAATCTAAGCTGGCCTTGTGCCACAGACAGTCTCAGATGACCCGCACTCAGCAGAATGGCCTTCCAGACCTTGCTGTTCCGCAGCCACTGCTGGTTACTGACATTTTGCAGGAGATCCTCTGCCTGTGTCAGTCATCCCATGAGTTGACCAAAAGAAAAAAGAATATATCAGTATGAAAATGCTTCACAACACACAAAATAAACTGGAAGAACATGCTGAAAAGCTGTCATCCTATTCTTTCCCCATTCTTATACTTTTCCCCTGGCATAACTATTAGATCAGTGCTAGGGACAGGATACTTTGCTAGAAGAAATTTTGATGCGGCCCACTATGGCTTTTCCCCCACTTCATCTCTTATGGTATTCACATGATACAATTGAGACTATTGTAAACACAGTTTCAGCTTTATCCAAAATTATCTATGCTGCAAGACCATGCATTCTTCACCGTGTTTATAGTAATAACTATCTGATTTGCAGTGGTCAGTTATGTCCTTAGGCAACATGAAAATGATGGCGAAATCATTAAAACCACACAAACAATGAGACAGTATCAGAGGAACCACGGGACCTTTTGAATTTGGCCACAAGACTCATAAATACAGCAGGTTCTTGTAGACAACCAACAGTGAAAAAAGTCCCTGAATGAAAAAATCTGAGGGACATGGCATCCAGGACCGTATGCAATTATTTTGAGAAAGTCCAGAGCTCTATGGACCTCTCTATTACTGACTGGGAGCTAACCCAATGTAAACAGAGCAGGCAGACTCTCTAAATCTACTAGCATCATCACAGGAATAAATGGGGTAAAATTAAAAACAAACAACACATTTTCATGTAGACAAGGCTTCAGACTTTTCTTAAAAAGCATAAGTTATATTTCTTTTCTTTCACTATTCCACTTTAATAAGAACACTTTCTCTCCTATGAATATCTGAAGATTTGTAAACATTGTTTCCATTTGGGTTAAAGAAGAATGTTGTAGCTTTGTTTTCATTCGGTTCTTTTGTCAAATTCCTTTTTGAAACTGTGACATGTCACGGCAGAGGTATGTTTGATTTGAAATCTGGGACTTTTTCCTCCACTTTCATGTACATTTACCTTTCTCCATAATTTACTATTAGTTGCTCTATTGGTAAAACTTATCTGATTTGGGTAAAGACTGTTCTTTGATGGCCCCATGTGCCATAAAATAGCAGCAGAATTCTATTTCCTGTATTGCAGATAAGGCTGCCTCAGTTTTTGAGTTGTGCTTTGACTTATTTGCTGATTTGCTTGATAAACAAAATGGCTTAAAGCCTTGAAGAAAGATGAATACATGGTGTCTCAGAATAACACAGGAATAACCGGGCTGCTAGTACTTCAAAGACAACTTGTACTTCCTTATTAAAGAGCTGCAAGAGAATTGAATTCATTATTTCTCCAATAATTAATAAAGAAAGTAGCTATTACTCTAACCAGCAATTTTGAAAGAGATTTCAAATACTTACGTGTGTCTGACATACCGATAAAAAAAATTAACTGCAACTTGAAGAAAATACCAATCTCTTGAGAGATTATTGCTTGTATAATTGAGAGTGCTTGAACTAAGGCACTCCTTATAACTCTTACATCCTCAGCAACACCTAATGACTAGACCTGCTTCTTCAGAGGTGGATTTGACACTGTCCCACAACCCCAAATATACAGATGTAACTGTAGTTGCGAACCACAAACTGTCACCTTGACTCATAACCACATTATCTCTTGCAAAGATACTTTGTAAATCCATCTGTTTCTGTGGCTTCTGTCACCTGGCTGGGGCTAGGGAGATCCCTATTGCCTCAGACAGCTGCAGTTTCAGGTAACTACTTTCATTTCCTCCGGTCCCTTTTGTGAGGTTTAGGATCAATCACAGATTCTTTACAGACCTAATGCTGAGCTGGACTGCAAATTAATTTTAGGATACTTGACATTTAAATAGTTTGGAAGGTAGGTAGTCATGTAAATGAATTTTATTTGGTTGTTCCCCCGATCTTTTAAGAGACTCCATACTGGCGTTTCTCTATAAATGCCTGAAGACTGTTCTCATGGTCTCTATGAAGTTATTCAAATTGAAAAATGTCTGTAGGCAGTAAATGCCCTCCAGTGTAACTTTGAAAATACATTATATTCTCGAGGAGTCTGGCTTTTATTTGTCTTTTCTAGTATTTGTGTGGTGTTTTCCAACTTCTATCTAGCGCTACTTTGAGATGGATGATTATTTTACTGAAAAGAGTTTGCCCATCTATGATAGTTTACCTGTCTCTTCCAACAAACCTCTGTAAAAGTGATCCTGCTTTTGTTAGTATAAACTTGAGCTGCTCCCCAATCTGAGATGGTTCATGCTGAGTGTTGGCTGAATTGTTTGCTTTGATGGGTATACAGCATTTCCCAGAAGTGGCTGAAAAGCCCTCCATGAATGTGAAGACTGCTTGGGAGTCAGCAGCAAGTTCTCTAAATCTATGAAAAAGTGTTGGATCACAGCTGTTGCCTGTGCAGGCTGTTGTCTGTTCTCACAAAAACACCTGAGATCAACTGCCATAAACTGTTGTGCCTAAGATAAAAAGTGGAAGCCTGATTTTACTAGCAACATTCAGCCTTACCACTCTTAAGTAAGAGAGGAGACCACGCAAAACTTACAGTGATCAGAACATTTAGAGCTAAAAAAAGGTGAATGTCACAAATCTCCTTCTAGAAGAAGAGATGTAATATGCAGCATTGAACAAAAAATGAATCCATGACAGGTAGCAGCTGTTTGTCATGCTGGGAAGAACCATTGCCCGCCTACAGGAGGGCAGTCCTAGACAAGTCTCATGGATAATTCTCAGTTTCTATTGCTTAACTTCTTGAGAGGACTTTGCAAAGTTGCAGATATGATTATTCGCAGTTTACAGCTTAGGAAACCTAGGAATAAGGAAAGTGAGGCAATTGGCCCAAGGCAAAACAACAGAGTTGTGAAGAGACCTTCATTACCCCACTCTTATTCTAACCACTAATCAGCACAGCCTCCAGTCCTAAAGGAAGAGAGTATTTTGGCAGCGACAGCCAGAGAGTACAGAACATGAGTGAGGGCCTTATCTCTGTTCTGGCACTCTTCCATCTGCTAAAAATCTCCTACAAGCCCTAGTTCCTGCCAGGGCAGGTCTCCTTGCTTCAGGCAATGCTGGAGAAAGACCTAAGGCTCCTTGTTGAGGACCCTCCCTACCTCTCCAGTTTTGGTTCCCAACAGAAATACAGTCTTCCACTCTTCAACAGGACTGACTGGGGAAAAGTCTGTCTGGAACAACAGAGCCAAATCGTAGAAATCACCAGGAAAATGCAGGTTACATTGCTGAATGTATTACCTAAGAGTGACCTCCTGTGTCTATACCAAGTGTTCTCATCTCTTTATGGAGAACAGCTATCAGATTATCAAGCTGAAAAAAATACATTAAAAAAAAGGGAGAATTCTAAGGAAATGAACACTTTTCTTAATGAATTCCCCATACGCACAAATCTTAGTGTCTTAAAATTTTATCTGTACTGCACAACACATCCAACACTAAACAGACAAGTAATAAGTTCTAATAATGGCCTCTGCTATAAATTTCTCTTCTGCAATTTTGCAGCACTGTGTGAGGACAGGAAAAAGTGTATGACATGCATAAATACTAAGGACTCACTGCACACCTGCATTGGACTGAGAATTCAATTTTTAACTTGGCTTCAGCTGTTTCTCTGCTGCATTTTACCTCCCTCTGAGATAAAACACAGAAGAGGAATGGTAAGAATTCTTGCAGATGTTACAGGCAAAATAATGACTTTAAAAAGCAATACTGAAACGCCTTGTGTGTGTGCTCCCTCTGAACAAGTAATCATCAACACTATACTACTTGCTAGATCAAAACACTTTTCTACCTGCAGGACAGAAGTGAGGATTCATTTGGATTCTGCTGGCATCCAAATACAGCAGCCAGATGAATGCCCACCTGAAGAGGCCCTCCCAGGGCAGGGTGGCACCCTGTTGTATAATGAACCTCTCTCCTGCCAAAGCAGTATTATCTTAACACCAAGTTCCTATAACAGCAAATTTCTTTGCTGTAAGATAGAAGAATTCTTAAGTCTGCTGGACTCAAATTCAAAGAAAAGCATTGGAAAACTTTGATATCTGAGGACATATGTTATCTGTCAAACAGAGCTTGGGACTGCTACACATTCACAACAGCTATAAACAGCTGCTTCCCAGACAGACTTCTCTGTTTTGACAGTTTTTACCAGCATGAAATTGAGCCAAAAGCTCAGTGTTCTGCTCTTCAGTAAATCCACACAAGAATGGGATTGTGGTTTAGACATTCCTAAAAGTTTCAGAGGTTGTGCATGTAGTAAAATTGACAAGGCAGGCAATTCTGTAGACCAGTGGGAACTGGCAGCTCCCAGCTCTCCATTCTAGAGTTACGTGGTGAGCTGGGGTCAGCACTTCCTCAGTTTCCCAGCTCACCATGACAGACATCCAGCTCTTTCACAACTGTCCCTTTGATTCACCCAAAGCACAGCAAACCAGAAGGCTCTAAACCAGATGCTTCCTGCTCAACCCTTTGTTTCTTGGGAAAACTTTTGCCCTACTCCATCCACCATCTCCTCCTAAGAGCTCTGGTGCTTGTACCTCTATACTTGGCACCTTCTGATTCAACCCCCTTTGCGATGCACAGTGTTAGGACCTAAAAATAATGGTGCAGATGGCAGCCTATGTGCTCAACCATGCGACAGCTCATGCTATTGCTTTTCTTCAGCTTATGGGCGAAGCAGGGAAGGGAAGGAGGGGACACAAGGCCTTTGTTATTGCTCTGTGCAGCCTGGAATCCAGAACTGAACCTTGTTGTGTTCCACCGTGCCACCCTAGCCAGATCATGCCCCAGGGTCTCCAGGCAGAAGCTGCAGTGGAGACAGTGAGGTCTTAGCCTTCGAACACAGGGCTGGTTAATGAAGCAGAGGAACCTGCAAAGCTTGGAAGAGTGGGACCCAGAGGAGCTAAGCCAGATAACTTTTTATTTTCCAATTTTCCTTTTTCAATTAAATTTGACATTTTTGAGACAGAGCTTGGTTACAGACTATTAATCTGTGGCTGAGAGCCAAGGAAGGAAAACACTTCAGTGAGAAGAACTGATCACTGACTGAAAAGCTTTGTCTGCATACAGCATGCTAAGATAAATTTAGTGAGTTTTGAGAACTCAAACAGCAGCAGTTTACTCCTGTGTAACGAAGACACATTCATGCAGTGCTTTCAGAAAAGGAAATGATGACATTTTCAAGCCCATTTTCTTCCTTCCTTTTATATTCAGAAGGCATACCAGTTAGTGAAAATGGAGCGCTAACTGATATTTGCTACCAGCTGGGCAAAACTGTCATGATCAACCTAAAGTGAAAGGCTTACAACAGGCTGAGAACATCTAACCAGACCTTTGGAAGAAAGTGAATTTCCAATTTCAAGTGTATCAGAATTGGATGACAGATTCAGAGGATAAATATGAGAATTGTCATGATTTTTATCTGAAACCTGATTATCTACAGCAGCTAGAAGAGGTTTGCATTTGAGAACTAGTTAATACCTGATTCTTCGGCATAGAAAACTAAAAAATGAAAGCAAATAAAATATTTTATTACTAAGTGAAACTACTAAGTTGTACAGTGTACTTCTGAAGCCATGGTTTTGACACCTAATCCTTAGCATTCTTCACTTTTTACTCAGGAAAGTAAAATTCCATTTCAGCAATGAAATAAAGCAAAACATTGAGTTGCAAATTCTGGAAAAACTGAGGATCTGGTTTTGAATGTTATGTCTTGGATACATCCCTTGAATCAAATAAACAAAAGGAAACTAAAACCGCATGTGATGGAAGCTAAACAGGCACCTGTAATCTCAGAATGAACAAGTGTAAAATGAATCTTTCATCTGGAAGTTTTGGAAGCAGTTTTTCTATGACGTCTCTCGCGTGCAGGAAGAAGTCCTGGAAACGATTTCCAGTCAAATGGGAAATGGAAAGTGTTTGGCATCATATGGAAGGGATCTTTGCAGAAAATTTTCATTGCATGTTCAGGCTTTGATACCAACCAGGCAGTAGCAGAATATAAATTGCTATTAAAGCAACTTATCAGTGTGAGAATTGTAGAGCAAAATGAAGGCCAAAAAAAGTGACCTCACTAGTAAAGATTATAATGCTCTTTCAGTGCCAGTCTATTCTTGACAGTAGTTGTTACAGCTTTTGATCAGTGTCTTAACTATTTAGCTTAAGCTGTAATTGTTCATTCTCTTTGGAAGTCGTTCATGTGCCAGTGAGGAAGAGCTGAAGGAGTCCTTTTATATCACTGAGCCAGTTTGTGGCAGGTTTCTGTTTAATTGCTGCTCAGTGAATCATGCTTAGGTACATTAAGATAATTACCAGTGGTTTTGTTTAACAAAACAAGAAATAGGGTTTCTTTTTAAGCACTTAATCACTGTTGAAAGCTCCAAAATCAGAAGTCCACCAAGCTTGTTTCTCCTGTGCCTGTTTTCTGTCCCTGTCTGTCCTGCATTTTTGGCAAGCAAAAAGAAATCTTACAGGGAAAGTCACTTCCGTTTCTGTGCAAAACTCGTAAGCATGAGCTCATAACGCATTGCAAATATGATCAAAGAGCACAGATGCAGGAAATAAAAACACACGGTGGGCTTATACCCAGCTGATGTGTTCCAGCACTGCCATTGAAGAAAACCTCCTGAACTTTAATGCATTACAGAAGTGAAAGTGCTGTCAGTGCAATGGGGCTGTTTATTGTGGAAAGTACTACTCCCCTGAAGACCCATTCCTTAAGCATGTGCATTTAGCTGCACTGATAATAACTACTAAACAGTTTTAAAGAGTAGTCTCATCTACAAAGAGAATTCCAGTGGTGCAGTTACAAAGGGACAGGCTACAGTCAGCTCTGTACACCAGCTGGGTATTTCTGTACATGTCCTAGGTTCAGTTTTACAACAGCAAGTGAAGGGGAAGCAGGGTGAGCCTCATCTCACATACGGCAAATGAGGGCATGGAGATTCTGAAAAGAGTCTAATTATTTTTGTGCCCAAGTAGACATCTGGGCAGCAGAGCTTTCCAGAGAGCTTACCATCATACAGGACTTTACCTGTTCAAGAAGCACTGGAACCACTGCCTTGAAATATAGTTGTAAGTGTCAGCACACATGAACGCTGGGACAAAAGCCTAACACAAGGCACAAAGAGAAAGAGTAGTCACTTATGTAAAGTTTTCCATGATACCATATTGATCTCTTTGTCAGTAGTAGGAAGAACAGACTCACTTCTTCAGGACATCTTCCAGTTTTCTTAATCATGAAACTACACTGTATTTCTTCAAGGGAACTCTGTGTCCCAGCACCCAATTCAGTCCCAGTTCACCCACAGAGCAAGCCCACTCTGTATGGTATGCAAACAGGGTTTCACAGGAGAAAGAAAAAGAAGGTATGGACTATGTAGTTAAAGACTGAGACAACCTGATTTCAGACTTTTCTAACTTTTGATTCTATATCCGTCTTTTTTTTTTTTTTTTTTGAGCTTTTCTACCCAGACTCAGGAAGCTTGTCATAGTTTAAGCCGAGCTAGCAATACAACCACGATAGCTGCTCACTCACCCCCCTCACCAACCCCCAAATAGGGAAGAGAATCAAAAGGCAAGGGAGACAATTGGATTGAGATAAACACAGTTTAATAAAATATCAAAATACTAATGCACTACTAGTAAATATATATATAAAATAAAAATATAATATAAAAGATAGTCAATGTAATTCCTCACAAATTCTGTCCCCACTGAGCAGCCAGTCCCAGGAAACAGCACCTGGTCCCAACAGCTGATTCCAGAAAGAGAAGAGAGGAAAAAGGCAGATAAGGCCCAGAGGCCTCTGCAGAACAGCAGGATGGCAAAAGGCTAAACTAACGAAAGTCCCAAACAGACCTGCCCTGAACAGGTCTCCAAGAGCAAAGAGAAGAGAACATGAGAGAGAGAGCGGAAGACCTCAACTCTCCTTGAATACAAAGCATGACGCTAATGGGATAGAATACTCCTATTGATCAGTCTGAATGTCAATCAAGCTCTGCCCCATCCATGCCTCACTTACTCGATGCTTCATACCTGTGGGCAGAGCACTCAGAACATCCTTGGCTCTCAGACCAGAGCAATTAAAAACATTAGCTCTGTCCCAGGGTGTAATCTTCTTGTTCTCAAGCTAAGTTTAAATAATCACCATGCTAGCTGTGAAAAAGAAATTTTTCTAACTGCATGAAGAAAATTAACTCATTTTCAATCAAAGCAGCACAAAGCTGAAGGAGAAAGGAACATGATAAGCACATCATAAGACTGTTTAGGTGTAGCAATTTGAAGACTCAGAATGCTTCAGTAGTTGGAAAAGATATACACACAGTCAGTCTGAATTACTCTGAGATTTGTAATTTCAAGCAAAATTTTGCTCAAATATTATATTTAGTTGCATGCAGGGAGAATGGTTAAAACCTCAAAGATGAATCAACAGCTACAATGACTATTCATTAACTATAGATTAGATCATTTTAAGGATGTGAAGAGAATACTGCGTCTGCACTCTTCAAAGCAAAGTGGTCTGACTTGGATGACCACAACCCTCCCATTGATTGCTTGCTCACATGCTCATCTGGTCCGATGATACAAACATTGTGTTCATCTCGCCTTTCTCCCTTGAGCAGCACCCATTGCCAGCCTCCCCATTCCGACCTGCTGCTTTATAAGTAGACAGCAGGAGCTGTGATCAGGATAGGCCTGGAAGAACGACAAAGGCAGAAAGGAAGACAAACAGAGGGGAGAAGGGGAAGGAAGCTGAGAAGGACAAGCATTGCTCTGCTGTGACAAGGGAAGGAGAGGTGCCCAGTTTTGAAGGCAGGAATAGTTCTGAGCAGCATTTGCAGCAGTTGTGAGCATTTCATGGGCTGGATTTCATGAAGGCATTGCACTGACTCACTGAAAAAGATACTACATTAAATGTGCTTATGATGAAGGGCTTTTTCATTACAAGCTATAGGAATCAACAAAGGGCTCTGCTTTCTTGCTTTTTTTCTTTAATTGAAAAGTTTCTCGCTTTGTTCTAATTCCCAACAGGTTTTCATTGCATTTATAGGACTATTAGAGCCTCCATCCTCTGGCTATGTTTAGTACCTATAAATTCACATCAAAATCTTTGCAGGAGAGTAACAAAAAAAAATAAATCTGCTTTATATTATTAAGTAGGGATTTGTAATCCTTCAGGAGTTGTATTTTTTTGACAAATTATTCATATTTTTTTATTTCAGTATCAAAACAACCAGTACATTTTCAGCACCTAATTGTGTGTCACAGTTGTAAGTGAAGTTCAAGCAAGACAAAAAGTATTAAGAAAAGAAGAGGAAGCCAAGGAATTTTCATTCTCTTCACTTTTTTCTTGAAAGATCAAAAAGTGTAATAAGATAGGGTTGAATTTCATGAAATTTGGGATTGTATAAGCTAGGGAAATAATTTTGTTTGAACTTTATGGCTCTTATGTTGTTTTAAAATAACATACTTCTAAGCCTCTTACAACACTAAATACAGGCTTCTGTAATTGGAGCTTCTGTCTCCCTGATGTTTCCATGACATTGTGTCCAAATCCTGATTATATTTCATTTAAATTGTTAATAGCTTTTACCACAGATCAGAGTCCTTGCATGTGAGTTTCTGAACCTAGATGAGTCTTACTGATGTATCACTCTGAACTCTGGAAAATACACCAAATTCGGATGGCTAAACTACAGAAATCACATCTATAGGACTGAAATGGCCCAATTTTACTTTGTATTTCAAATACACAGTATCTGTCTGAATGTCATATTCAAATAGGCGTGCAAGTAGGCTGTGTCCACCATGATCCTGAGAGTACTAACCAGCTGTCCCTGTCCAGCCCCCTAGGGCTCCCCTCACCCTGTCCATGGCCCAGGACCCCATGTCAGCCCCCCAGGGCCACCAGCCCCTGCCCCAGCAATGCTGCAGCAGGGCCGGTCTCCAGCTCCCCACAGCCCTGCCCTGTCTGGCCACAGACCCTGCTGAGCCAGCCCCATGTCCTGGCTTTGTCCTTGTCCCCGGGAAGATGCCTAATGCCCAGGGCTGCCCCGGTCTTTACTGAGGCAGTGAGAAAGGCCCTGTCTGCCAGCCCCTGCTCTGCCACCCCACCACAGCAAGCTCTCACCACTCCTGGCCCCCTGGCACCCTGACACAGCCTGCATTTTTGTATCATTTTGGGCCTACTTAGCTCAAAAAGCCTTGACATTCATTTCACTAGCTGTTGGACTGAGTGTTTATGTAAGATAAAAGCTGCCCTTTTGCAGAAAGAAAGCCTTTGTGAAAATGTATGCCCACACCAATTTACATATCAAAATTGCATTTCAGCACACTACTCAAGAAACCTCCCAATCTTTCCTGAGCTCTTTGGGTAGGGGTTGCTTGTTTTTCCTCCTGTGTCTTCACATGCCTTCCTGGACCATGCCAAGTGCTCTGAGGCAATAAAAATAATAAATAAGGACCATAACCTCAAAGTTAACTAACTCGCTATTAATTATTAGGCTTGGATAGGGGTCCAAATGAGCTAATTGGAACTGAGCAGGAAATCATCCTATCATCCTGAGAAAATTCCACCATTTCATAAAGTCTTCAAAGTCCCAAACTGGAGCAAGACAAATCAAGGCCAAGTAAAATCTTTTGTACCCAAACTTGATCAGGTAGTCCCAGGACTGTCCTGTCTTTCTTCTTCCCATTCTCTCCATCCCCAAAATGACTGCTCCATTCAACTTACTTTAGCTGAGATTTAAGAAAAAATTTCTTTCATTTTTATTATTTTCTGATATGGTTTTATATTAAAATTCAAGATTCAACTACCTTGGAAGTTATTTGAATGTATTATTAACAAATCTACTAAGGAAATCGAGCTGTTTAAGAAGAAAAAACTTTTTTCCTTATTGCTTAAGAGATTGAGGATTTGGGACTACATTTCATAGAACTGTAGAATTTACATAGAACAGTATACGTTTGCATAGAATAGTATACATGCAACACTAGGCAAAAAAAAAACAAACAAAAAACACCCTGTTTATTTTGCTTTACTCCTCTCTATCCCTTTAACAAAATGTTAGAGAACACTCCCAAATCATCTATGAGCCATGCAAAGAATCCTCAAAAAACTCAGGGAAGGTAAACCTTCAACAAGATACAACTTTCAACACAACATCCAAGCAGATAAAACTCAGTGATCTAATGTGACATCTTTTCAAGCAGTAACAAACAACAGCTGCTTTGATGCCATGGTCTTTCTTTTGCCAGGCATTTTAAAAGGCAAAATCTGAAGGTTACAGAAGTCGAAGCCTTATGGGAATAATTTTGTTAGCATTTTGTTAGAAGTCAAACAGAATTAGACTGTGCATGGACATTCTAAAAGGTAACGATGTAATGCTCAGGCATATAAATAAAGAGAAAATACGGACAGGCATTGAAATTGTGGTGGTGTAAGATAGAGATTAAAGATAATCACAATTTAGACCAAAACCCAAGCGCTCTTATGTCAGTTACATCAAGTAGGACAGAAATGCTGAGTTGAAATATAAAGGAAGAGTCATTAAACAGAAAAAAAATAGGAACTGACAGTACCTTGTTAGAGCACAAGGAGGCTGAATACCTCCAAGCGTTCCAATTTGTAGGAGGCTGCATAACCTCCAAGTCCAAAAAAGAAATTGCTTCTGAAGTTGCAAGTCCTCTCCACAAAATCCTTGGTCAAATCTTCCAAGAGGTCATACAGCCAGAGACCGGCAAAGGAGGAAAAAATATAATGTGGTTAAATAGATGATCATTAGTCTGACCACAATTGTTCACAACTTTTTAGAACAAACTTTGATGGAAAGCATAATTAAAGACATGGAAGGAAATGGAAAGAAATGCTGCCCAGGTTTACTAAAAGCAGAATATGCAAGACTAAACACATAAGAACTTATTAAGGCTTAGCTGAGGCAGCTGATTCAATCTATCTGGACACTTGGACAGTACTTAGTGTGATGTGGCATGAGAGAGAAATCATCAAGTCAGAAACAAGAGATAAATATAATTCTAGATTATAAATTAGAAGAATTGGCTAAAGGGGCAAATTTGAAGTCTGGAAATAAAGGATAATTAGTAGGCAGTTTCTCAGGACTATGTCTTAGAATAAGTTTGATTCATGTTTTCTTTAATGAATCTGGTGCAAAAATGTGATTACACCATTAAAATTTGCTGTTATCTCAGAACAAAAAGACACCAATACAGAGGAAGATCATATTGTTATTGAAAAATAGTTGAATGACCGTGAAAACTGGAGTGAGACATATTGGACAAAAGTGATTTGTATCAAGCACAAAGTCATGCATGCGGGTCAAGCAGCCTTGCTATAAATAGATCTGTTGGGAATAACCAAAGAGCGAGAAAGTTTGAGAGGGATGGAGATTCCTGGATGATTATGAACTACCAATATAATTCAGATATGAAAGAGTCAGATTGTACACCAGGATTTTATCAGGCAAGATATTTCAAGGAGATGCAAAAAACTACTGAAAAAAGCACTAGTAAGATCTAGCTGATCCATCCCATGTCTGAAGAACATTAACTCCAGATAGGGCAGGTGCTATTTATTTGTCTCCCCATCCCCTTATCATTCAATCCATCAGAAGAAATTTAAGTTACATCTGTACTACAGGATCTTAAAGCATGCTCCACGTGTTTAGCTTGTGAGCTGTTCCCCATCATGCCCCAGTTCCATATCAGGACAAGGCCACATTGTGCCTTGCTTTCCTCTTCTTTCCCTTATGTCCTGTTTTCCATGGAAAGGCACCTTAGATGTCTGGGATAGAAGGACACACTGCAACAGGTTCTCCAATTTGAACAGAGGAGGGATATGCACAGCAGATGTCGCAGGGAGCAGTATACATATTGGTTGAGAGAGATGACTGTTTTTTCCTAACGGTGTGAAGACTGAGAGGTACACTGCCTGTAAAAACACAGCCACTGAGCAGTGGGAAAAGAGGAAAGATAAAGGAAAAGCAATCATCAAAAAAGAAAATATTAGCTCAAGAACAAGTTGCATAAGCTAGCAACACACTTCAAAAGAACACATAAGAGAGGGCAGCTAGGATAGAGTATCGTCCCTCTAGCCTTGGAAGCAGTAAGGCCCTGGTATAGCCTTCTAGTAGGAATAAAATCTACAAAGAAAAGCCGGATTAAAACTGAGCTCCATCAGCTGTTGGAGGAGCTTGCATGATCTGGTTGTCTGGCTGTAGCACTTCCAGTGACCTAGGAGTTCCCCTCTGGAGCTAATTATTAGGAATTTGTCTAATTTTATCACACTGTGAATTCTTTTTAAACAGAGATGGACTTCCAGAAGTAGGTAGTCCATAGGCAGGATCGTTTCTACGGCTCTTGCTCTGCAGTGTTGCAAAATAAATCCTTGTAGTGCAAGTCACTTCCTTCTACTTCTAATGCACAAAAAAATATTTCCTATTGAATAAAATGGCAACTATTCTCTTGATCCTAAAGAAAAGTACATCTGCTTCACAGAGAGAAACTATAAAGGAAAGATGGAAACACTGAAAGCAGTTGGGGAAAAAAAAAGTCAAGGACACTCATTTCAAATTGCCACCTTTGACTTTGCTTTAGTAATTTTTCAAATATTATCTCTGTTCTTCCTTTTACAGCATCTTCAAAGCCATCAAAGACAATACAAGTATAACAACAGTGTTCAGGAGTCCTTTCAGAGGCTATATTGAATTTTGTCAGCTACAGATTTTGTAGTAAGGGACAGAAAGCCTGGAAATATGAAGTAAGGAGTAGGAATGAAGATTTCTGACCCTGCTGCCAGAGAGCAGCTGACTATTTTAATAATTCAATGAAGGCTACAATTTTGTGTGTGGTTCATGTTCCACTTCCTTTGAAGAGGATCCCTATAGAGGGTCAGGGGCTTTTCCCACTGACAGGTAAACAAGGCAGACAGCACAACTGGATTTCAAAATAACTGTTTTACTATTCATCTTAGAAGAAGCTGTACATTTCTGTAAGCTTCAGCCCTACCAACTTCCTGGGAAAATCCATACTATTTAAAAGGCTGTTTAGGAAATCGGCAATCAGCTTCAAATGTATTAGAAGGAGAAAGTAATGAGAAAATAATAGATATGTTGTTATAACTTAGCATACCATACAACCCAGCGTTATCAATAACATGCTCCTTTAGAGGAAGAAAAAACGGAAAGTAGTGGCAAAACTCTCATAACTTATTATTTGTTGCACATGTGCACTTAAAGGGACCACAACATAGCCTGTGACAATATGTCAAGAATTTTCTGAGATAACTGAAACTTGGTGCCCTGCTATTTAGCTTGAAATCATTCTGCCCTATGGCACCTGGACAGATGTTTGAATGTCAGGAACTCTTCTGAAACTGTCAAAGGAGGACAGAAGAACTGTAATCTTCAGCTGTACAGCAACTGGGAAGCATGATGTAGTTTCTCAGGGTAAGATTTCTATATGAAAAGATGCTCCAGGTTTCATTCCCATACAAGTGGTCAAGGTAAATGTTGGCATGGATTGCCCATGGCTAGATAAAACAAGCAAAAACCCCTGAGTATTTCTGTGGCCTGTGAGATTTTATGTTGAGATTATTATCTCAATTAAAAAAAAAAAAAAAAAAGAAGTAGTACAGTTTTTTCTGCAGGAAAGCTTAAGGCTTTTTCTTTACTGTAGCAAAAAAATAGATTGCAATAGATCAAACAAAATAATAGAGATCTTAGCAGGAGCTGAAGGCTTGCAACTGCTAACAAGCTGCTTGTGAAGTCAGTAGCCTTTTTTATCTTAGATCTGAGGTACAGAATATTCATTTATCCTTATAAGGGTTCCGCTGCTCTCTTAATGAGTGAAGGAGACCTATTCTCTGACTTCCCTCAGGCCTGCTCTTACGATCCTGTTTAAAATTATCTGGTCTTTCTTGGGCTGGGCAGCTCTAATGTCTGTTTGGGAACCCTGCGTGAGTTGCTGAGCTGTGGACAGTTTGGGACAGTTCCATGATAAATTGCTCTTATTCTAGGGTGAAAAAGTCTGACTTCACTTTTAGACTTACGCACGATATTTCTTCTGAGTCTGAACCCTCTGCTTGTTTGGATAACGGTAGCCAAGAACTTGGGTATAAGCTATCCAGGTGTGTAGTAGCCTGTGGGAGTTTCCATTACTGCTCCAAGGGCAGGAGGCAGCGCAGGGAAGCGAGCACAGGTAATTGAAGTGAAATTCAGTAATTGCATTGTACAAATGGACTGTTACTACCTTGCAGATAGGTGAAGTCTTCTACACAGGTATGCATAGTGCTCTTGTCAGAATACACATCAACACAGAGGTGAGGTTTTAATCATGGAATAGATGCTACAAAGTATATAACAAAATCAGACAAAATTTAGAGTGAGTGGGAGTAGAAAAAAGAATTCAAATCTCAGGAGAAAAGGAATCTGTAATGCAACTTTTTTTTTTTTTTCTGACCATGCTGTTGGACTAGAAGATATTTGGAGGTAACTTGTCAATTGCCCAATTCTCTGCTATTGCCCAGACTTCTTTTCCCAGATTCCAGAAAGGACTCATTATATCAAGTTTTAATATCTCATTCCAAGTTAATTCACCTTGCTTCTTTAATTGCAATTTCAATATGAATTTAGAAGACTAACGTATGCTGGAATACACCATAGATGTACACAGTCTTTTCCCCTTTGACCACAATGCCAGGTAAAAGGATCGTGCCTGAAGTGCTCCTGGTGTATCTCAGTTTCTTCTTTCCCAGCTGCAGTTGCAGTCACCATTCCCATAGGATGGCAAGCAATGGCAAGAAGGAGGGATGTGTGCTCCTCAGAATAAGGGCTGATAAAGTACAAAATATGCAAATAGCAGGTTGCTCTCCCACTGTTTTGGTATGCTTTTCCCACTTAAGGAACTGGAAGAAAAATAAATATGATCAAAAGCAAGGAAAGTCTGTGTGAGGAACAGTTTTAGCTGCAAGTGAGAACAACATGGCTGCAGAGTCATCTGTCATGTGAGATTAGATAAAATATGGTCTGATTGCAGTAGATGAAATGCACTTCACTCTGATGAGGAAGTGAGATCACCCAAGTGTCATTGTTATCTGAGTTTAGGGGAAACCCTAAGTGAAACATGGAGTTTTATCTGAAATATGAACCAGTCCTTACAGTATAGACACCCATATTTGAGCTTCTTAAGCAAATTCCTCTTATGGCTAGGGAAAACACATTTGTTTCTAGTGTACAAATGATCCTAAAGTAGATTTGTCAAGTAGAACAAATGAGTTGTATCTTAAAAGTGTTCATTCCTCATCACTGGACGAGTTTAGATATTGTAGATTGTGAAGCTGCATATGCCTACAGTGATATGAAATGACTTCAACAATTAAAATTAGCCCTTTATTTACTCATTGTTCCAGCAGAAATATGAAAACAAATTCTGTCTATGTCTACAATATTAGACACAGGCTCAGATAATGGTGCACTATACCCAGAAGAACCAAGTTTCCCTATGTTGAGAGCAAATTTTTAAGAAGGTGAAGTGAATCGCTTTCTCATGTACTATTGTGCAGCTCATCAGAAACTCATGTAGGCAGAAGCTCTTTGAAAATATGTTGCTTTCCACTGCTTTTGATCATTACCCTTGTCACAGGTCTCCTCTCTTGTCCACAAGGCTAAGAACAAGTCCTTTCCACTTTGCCATACAAAGGCCGCAAGCAGTGATAGACAATCACCACAACAGAGGTTTTCTGCAAAAAAAATATTTGAGGTCTGAAAAAATAATAGCAAGCTTTCCTCTCTTTTCTGTCCCCTGTTGTGGTCACAGTCAGTAGCACTCACTTTCCCTATTCCCAGACCACCTCATCGTCTGGAAAAACATCCAGGGTTGTTAGAATTGCTCTTCCCAAATCTCTCTGCTTTCTCCATGAGAGAGCTGTTCAATATTTTAACTCAAGGGCAAAATCATCAGGAATAAATGAAGGTCACATCCCCATGAGCGACTTATCTGTAGCAGCTACAGCAGCTCAAAGCAAAGCAAACCCCATTTGTAGAGGTGCTTTCTCTGGCAAATGGAGCAGACCTGTATGAACTGCAGTGCCTGGCCATCTGCCTGCCGGGCACACCAGCTGGGACAAGCAGATTGTAGAGAGAGTTTACAGCTTGCTGAAGTCTGAGTCTGTAGAGAACAATTAGACTGTCTAGTCTGGCCTCTTGTTCCCCATGTAGCTTAATGTTTCACACACATACTCTCTACTAACCCCAAAACCTTAGTTAAACCTAAACATTTTACTCCTCCTCAGCTTAGCTCTTGTGTGCTACAGGTAAAGGTAAAAAAAAAAAAATAACACCACACCAACTGGCTCCAAAAAACTTGTGGCAACCTGCAAGCAATTGCTTAGGTAACATGTAGTCAGTGATCCAACAGGTAAATCATCCAACATGTAACAGAACAGGGAAAAAGTCCAAAGACACAGATAATCCAGCTTGTGGAAAAATTCCCTAAGCCTGACCCTGAGCATGTGAAGACAGGCAGCTACGAGGCCCCAGTGCCACCATCTACTGCATTAGTTCCCACCACAGTCCAGCTAATCTCTAATTCAAACACAGAAAGAAACTTCACTCTAGAACACATCCAAGCCAATTGCAGATGAGGAGGAATAGCTAGAGCAGGCTGATCTCCTTTCACTGGATCTAGGCAGACAAGGCATGAAAGTCTGAATGATGAGATCTGGTGACAGTTACACTGTAAGGCTACAAGGGTTGAAGAATGTTGAGAGATGTGCAGATGGTCTTCCCTGTCATCTCCTTCTCAGCATGCTAGAAACACAACTTCAGAGACTCTCAGGCCAAAGTGGACAACTGCCTCTGCAGATGTCCAGCTCACATCCATGCAGAGAGGCTGGAGGATGTCTGCCAGAACCTGTATTAAAGCCTGTGTAGTCCGTTTAAAAAATAATAAAGTTTAGTGACCCCGAAGGTCCTTTGGACAGTAGTTCAACTACTTGTTACCTTCCCAGTTAAAGTAGCACATCTCATTTAATGGCCGAATCTGTTCAGCTTCCAGCCACTGGATCTTCTTACTTGTGTCAACAAGACTGAAGTTCCAGACATCTTTTCCTAGCAAAAATATGTACACACAATCACTGCAATACCTTCCCTTTGATTATTTTAATAGTGCCTAGATCCAGCTCTGGCTTTTTTATTATTGTTATTAGTTCCTCTTCCACTTCTCTCTTATTCCTCTCCATTGAAAGCTGTCTGACTGATGGTAAAGGGAAAATGTGAACAAAAATAAGCAAATGAAAAAAAACTAATCTGCACAATCAGCTTTTCTGTTTTCAGACTGGTTAGATTATTTAAGCATTTTTATTACCTCTGTACTAGTCTGGTAGATTTTTTTGGTATTAGAATTCCCCAGTTGATATATGTTTATTTTATTACTATTGCTTACTGATAAACTCATAACCAGAGTGAACGGAAAAGTTTCCCTGATAAAAGAATGAATATAACCTATCGGCACAGCTTGAAAAGTTACTTGTGAATTCTACAAGTTTGTAGCCCTGCACAGATAAATTTAGAAGGATTTTCAATGGCTGACCAGTTGCAAATTTTATTATAAGGATTCAAGAACAGACATTACCTATTCAGTCTGTCCTCCTCTGTGACTACAGAAAGATCTTGTCTTGTGCTAGAACGAGGATCATATTTCTCTTAGCACAAAATCTCTGAGTGTGTTAGACTACTAGCTTATTTATTGAGTCTATTTACTGCTGTTGATGGATTGTATACTAACACAATAAACAGTGTCTTGAGGGAATGAAAAATATTTCTGCTTTCATTAGGGCTCTAACTTTTCTTTTTCTGGAAACGTTTTCCTTCTAGGGTCCTCAAGGTGAAAGCAGACACCATTTGGTGCCTTGGTATAATAAAGTAAATATTTTCTTTTTCTAATCATATTGACCTTGTGATCTGTTGCCACTGGAATTTATATTCCTGGGAAACTCTGAGAAGTTATAGTTTCCCTCTCTAGGAGTACAGATATGTTGCTGAACTCTACCCATTTCTGAGCTAGTTTCAAACGAATGAAGAATTTTCTTGGTATCAATTTCTGTATCAAGAACGAAAAAGGTGAAATTAATAAGGTGTCAGGAATAATTGATATTGTACCCTAAAAATGTTATTAAACTGTCAAGCTTCTGATGAATTCACATAAACATACTTAAAACCAGGCTGAACCTTCCTTGTTTAAGTTTGATGCCAGCTTTATTTCTTGTTTGAGAACAGAAGAAGCTATTGGGAGAAGCAAAAAGACATTCCTACACTGTCCAGCAAGAGGTCTGACATCAGTCATGGAGGAACAGAACCAGAGTCAGGTGAGAGAACAGGGTCCACTGGGAGAACTTCTTAGTGGGAAAAGCATTGCTCTCAAGAGGTTAGTGTCACAAGAAGAAAATGAGCTAGCTGTGAAGTCAGACAGAGCTGTGCCCCAGTGTTTACCCAGCAAGTCTCAGGACCCCAGGGTCATCTGTTCCATATTCCCACAGGCACTCGTCCCATCTGTTTTCCCATGCCATTCTTACACCCCTTCCTGGCAGCTTCTGCACAGAAAGAGATGAAAGCAGATCAGATTTTAACCTCTCATTCACTGGGAAGTAGGTCTTACACTGTGTCCTGTGCAGAGGTTGTCGGAAAGCTAATGAGGTGTTCAAAACATGAAATGGTTTAAGTCAATGTCAGGTACTAGATGATAAAGATTCATCAACTCTCCGTGGAGACTGGAGTACAGTAAGCTAGCTTATCAACCAGAGGCCTTAATGCCCAATAGTCAGTCATTAGTATCTGTAATAATAAGTGATCAATGTCAATGCGAATTTCCTGTACAGGAGCCTCCAAGATTGCTGCAAGGCATTTCATTCATAAAACAAAGAAAGAAAACAACAGTGGGAACTCATTACTTCAGAGGTTTCCTAAACTCTTTGGATTGTCTAAAATAAATATTCAAAAGAAATCATAGATGCAGTTTGATCTGTACTGAAGTTGCAGAGAAGTCCATCAAGGATCCCTCACAGGCACAAGGAAGGACGGCATCACCTTTACATCAGACTTGTAGAAAACACACTTGTTTCTGTTTCAGAGCCTAACTTTATTTTCTCTGAAGCGTGGAACCATTGGTGGCAGACAAATCCCTCTTATTGCCCCTAGGCATTCCTCAAAATATATCAATTATCCTATCCAGTTGCATTTCAGATGAATTATTCTCTGGTTACCAAGGCAACCAAATGTGTAAAATGAGAAAGAGCCATATTTTTTTGTTCATGCATACCTGGGCTGCCAGAGCAACCTTAGAAAATGGAACACCTGAGAGATGTGCATGCAGTCACAAGGGGACACAGTTCTTATCAGCTGTGGGATGCCCGTCTGCAGAGCCTCCCACCCCAGCCTGTGCAGTGGCATTTGCAGCACTGGAAAGACCCAAGGGCTTTGGAGACCATTACACTTCCCAAACAGCACGTAAGGAAGTAGAAGGCAAGCACTCTTGTCCTACATAATAAGGGAAGGAAATGAAGAAAATGAAGTTAAAAGCTTCTTGAAATAATCTTTTATTCCTAAAGTGAAGAAAAAACTAACATTAGAATGGTGACCTGGGTGGTGACCTGCAAGCAATACATTTACTGTGAACATCACTTGTCTATCTCCACAGTAATACTTCCTTTCTCGGATTTAAATGTTTATTCACTAAGAAATTCAAAAAATAGTAAAAACCTTCCTGTGACAGAACACTACAACAGAGTGTGGAACACCAGCTCTCTAGACCCTTAAATGAAGGCATATTATTCAGGATCCCAAGTTACAACACAGCTGAATAATATTACACACATACACACAAAAAGTGTAATTTATAATGTATGTGTATTCTACATTTCAAAGGGGTTTCTGTTTTCCAAAACAGTCACAGTTTAGAAATAAACTCAGCAGGCAATGAAGGCAAGAAGTAGATACATTTCTGCTTGATATAAGCAGAAGGGCAAGGCTCTACACCCTCACTTAGGAAGGAGTTTAGAAAGCCCTTTCTGCCAAAGTTGGCATGATTGTTATTCCTTCTCACTTCCAGTTCCATGTGTACTGTTGAGCTGTGGTAGGTGCCACAGTGACATCCCAATCAAACAGCCGCCAAGTATCTCTTAGATACTGACAAAAGAAGAAACTGTATTAAAATATACATCTTAATTAAACATGTCCACAAAGTGCTAATAGAAGGAAGTCATGGAGTACATAGTCCAGGTTACAATTCAGTTCAGTCATGGCACCATGTGAAGCATGTACTGTGACAGCCTGTGACATACACCACACGTGGGATGGGAGGTGAGGGCAGACAAGGAGCCCTTTCCTTTTCCCACCCCCATAAGCTTTGAGCCAAGCTGCAGTGTAGAAGCTGATATAATCATGCTGCAAACCGTCATAATCTACTGCAACATACTTGCTGCATAAATGAGAACCCTAAAGAGTTTATAATCCAAAAATGGTAATAGAAAAGTAGAGGCTATAGATTAGAAATGGAAGCCTAGCAAAGAGTTAAGATCTGGGTTGAAGATGGGCCAATGGCCTAATATGAATTACTAGAGGAATAAAAGGAATGATCAGCTTATCCTTACAGCAAAATGTTAATTTTCCTTATGTATAGTTATCAGCCAAGAGAGTCTATCTGACTTGCAGACTGTAAAAAGAATAACAGTAAGTTTATGTGTTTGTGCAACCCTGAAGGTTAAAACACCATCTCTATCCAGACCAGGGCAAAGGAAAAGGGCAAAGAAATACATTAACAAAGCATAGGAAACAGTGCGATACAGCATCAAGCAGCAAGCACCTCAGGTACTTCACGAATTGCTAAGTAGAAAATGTCCTTCTCTTTTGCAGTAATTTTCAAGCTTTTTTTTTTCCCCTCCTCAATGGAAAAAAATAAAATCTGACAGTCATTTGCAGAAACCAAAAGTGGTTTTATGTCCTTTTTCACACAGAGGAAAACCCCAGAAGAAGATAATTGCCTGGGGAATGACCTGCAAGGTTGCTGAGCCAAGTCCATGTCTCTCAGCATCTCATTCTCAATAAATGGTGTCTCACATCCCAGGCCAGTGACATCGTTATTCAACTGTAAAACACTAGAAAAAAAAAGTCAAAGTTTTCATCCTTTTATTCTTATTAAAACTAACACACTTCTGAAGAATATGCTGCATTTGACAAAACAACATACTACTCTGAAAATATACTAATAAGGTCTACTTGGTTGTATAACAAACCACAGAAAGACTCTTCAACAGCATCAGTTGAAGCCAGAATCAGCCACAGAAGTGAATAGCTAGAGGAGCACCGTATCTTCCTGTCGCTGTGGATTTAGCTAGGCACCAGAAGGTTTCTTAAAAAGATGCCCACTTGCTGAAGAAAACAATTCTAAAAGGTGACCCCTGAATATGTACATTTTCTGTGTCACTAGCATTTACTAGAATTGATTTGTTTGCAATTCTTAGAGCCCCTCTGGTAAAGAAGAGATTGATCTTTGCTGTAGTCACCTCTAGAAACCAACCATATGCCACAGACTGTCACTTTGAGCAGCATTTGTTATTCTTCAGAAGGAAAGTGTTAGAGATGCTCTTTGACTTGGAAACACATCTGTTGTACAACTGGGAAAGCAAATCAACTCTGATCCTTTTGCTGTGGTAGCAACAGCTGTGGCAATCGCATGAACACCAGGTACAAATCACAGCCCCATTCCTGACCATGAGCTTCAGAGGACACTAAGCCCATACCCATTCCTCCATTCCAGCACAATCAGTCCATTTCTCTATGGGTCTCCAAAGCTCTTCGTAAAGCCTCCAGCGACATGGACGGCACAGAATCCATTCCAATATTTCCAATATATTCTCATAGCTTGAAAAATAGCTTTAATGTCTTGTACAAGAATCCCTTGCAGTTCTTTAGCCACACTGCTGCAGCAGACATGGACATGTATTGGTCCTGTCCCTCCAGCACTTGTACCTGGTTAAATTTACCTCAAGGCTGTCACTCATTGCTCTAGATTAGGCAGCCTCATTTCTTCCAGGCTTTCCACACAGACCATGGTTTCTAAACCTCTGAAAGTTCTTGCTGTCCTCCTCTAGTCACTGTTGATCATCCCCAAAAATGTCAGTTGTTCAGCACATACAGGGACAGATTCTGCTTGCAAGATCTTCTGGTATCATCTGCCATTCATGTGTGCTTGCTCCTTAGCTACTTCTCCATCTAGAATCCCCAGGGTGTAGAATGAGTTGTCTGAGCCTGGAGGCCACAGGGAGATCTGATCACACCTTTTCTATGATACCTGATGTACTCCACAGTTAAATAAGAATCACTTCAATTAACAAGATTCTCATTTACTGTATTGAGCATAGGAGTCTTGGTCTACAACAGGTCTCTGCAGGGAGTCATATATTGTGGTAGCATAAAGTGCCACCATCTCATTTGCATTTAGGCAACAAAAAATATTACAGCAATAATCTGCTGTACTCAACCTATATTACCCGGGAATCTTTAGACATTAAGGACATAGATTTATGTCTATGTGTGCAAGGATTTTTTTCTTAACATAATAATGCAGGGTACTTAGGAGGGCACAATGCTGCTTTTTAGATTTCTCCCTTTCCAAGAAATTAACATTTCTCTAAGCACAGATTGCACTGAAATCAGCACATCTTATCTGCAGGATATTTCCTCACACTTAAAGATTAAACTATATATAAAGGCCCTGGGAAAGCACGTAATATAGTTGTGTGAGGAGGAGATGGCAACTGTGCAGAGGGAACAGTGGGTCCAGTGGCATGAAAGGGGTCCAGTGGCATTTTCTTCCTAAAGCACGCACTAGACAAGCAAGCACAGCATGTTTCATTAGAAACAATGAAATCTCCTTTTCAGCTAGCTGGCATTTTGGCAAGGCTGCTGATAGATCAGGAGCTCAGAGCACAATTTGTTTGCCATGCTGTAGCCTACTTTTGTTTAATCAGGCAGCCACTGTTGAATGTGTTCCTGCTGTCAACAACAAACCTCCAGACCCGCATTCACGCGTCAGGGTTGTGTGCATGTGTATATGTGTGTACGTGAGCTCTTGCTCATTCTGTGATTAAAATTGTAAGCACCTACTATTTTCAGCCTGAAAGGCAGCCAAAACCTTTTTGTTCAAGTTGGCACAGGGAAGTCTCCCCGTGCCCATTCCATCGTATTAGCAGCACTCCATAAAATCGCAAAGAAGAATGGATAATTTTTAAACTTTTTGTTCCTGGAATGTGATGGTTTCACTTGCAGCTCAGAAGTAAAGGCAAATCTTGCCTTTGTGCAGGATGCATTTGTGAGGTAACTGCAAGATCTTCAAACACAACCAGTCTCCTTAGCACTGAAAAGGCTCAAAGATTTTAATTAAGGGCCTGATCTAGCTCCTGTTAAATAAACTGAATCAAACCCCACCAAACCTGCCTCTCATTAAGGTCCAAAGGTTTGTTTCACCACAACTCTAGTAGGAGCACAAATGAGTCTACCATTGGACATTTGGACATTCGGACATTCCGTTTGCATCTTTCAGAAAACATTCTCAGTGGTAAGCTGAAAAATAACACTTGCAAACTTAAAAAAGGTGGTGTGGAAACATTGTCTCAGAAATCAATTAAAATACTTTGTTGTCCCTTTGATCTTTCATGTTTTGGAGTCCCTAATAAGTCTGTTTTCTGTGGTCCTCTGTGTTAACTGAGCTGACAGCACCTTCCAGTTGGAGACACCCCACAGTACACCAAGAGCTGCAGACAAGAGAGAAGGCACTGACTGACAGAGCAGGACAACACAGAAGTTCAGGAACCTCATAAGACAGCACAGCAATATTTCTAGTTGTTCAGAGGAAAAAAAAAAAAAAAAAGAAAAAAGAAACAGCTTTCAGTTTGTTGAATTTTTAAAACAACATTTTCCACAGAAAAGAGATTTTTTTTTTCTTTTTTTATTTTAACCAAACCTGTAGGAAACTATTCTTTCTTTTCATTTAAAACTACATTTGGCCAACTGAAGGAAAGATGATACATTTATCCAATAATTTCTCTATAGGGACCACATAATAATGTCTTTTTCCTTCTCCTTTTTGCCCTCAGAAAGACCTGTGAGACTCTCTGGATGCAGAACATAATATCAGAACTACTTCAGCAAATGTTGACATGTCTTCATAAATACGAAGTTCATGCAAAAATATGCATACATTCAAGTATGCTCTGTGTACTGTATTCAGTAAACATATATAAAAGTACTGACGATTATGAAACCGACTTAAATATCACAATATAAAAATATCAGCATGACAGCAGAAATACAACCTGTGTAACTAGGAAGTGAAAAGACTGTTGAATTGAAGAAAGTTTACAGACTCCTCCCTTGATGTTATTGTCAGTTTCTTTCACTCCACAAACACATTTTTAAAAGCATTAAAGTAGTATAAAGTATCAAAGGAAACCAGGAGTAATAGCATGTTTAAGAGATGTGCACTGACTTTGTTACCAGAGGTTTCTTAGATCACAGTTCATACATTTTGCAGATGCCTGTGCCTCACTTGGAGGAATTTGTAGCATTTGAATTTTAGTTTATGTTCCCAAAGCTATATTCTGTTAAGAAAATAAGTGCAGAGGTTTGGGGTTATGCTCTGTGTGTGTGTGTAACTGGGGCAGGAGACTGAGAAAAGAGGGGGAAGGAGGCAAAAAAAGGCAAAACTTTTTGGAGAGGAAGGGAGCAATAAATACATTAAAATATTGCTGTTTCCTTTTAATATTGTAAATAATAAGACTGCAGTCATAATACCCAGAGACATGAAGACATCTAAACTCACTAATCACACGGGCCTGTAATAGGTTGCAGAAACCTTCGCAGAAAGCGACTTTGGTTGCTTCATGGGTCCAAGCAAGCCCAGCATCTCAATGGATACCACCCAGCACAGTTAAAAACCTCAAATTTCACATAAACCATTTAAAATATTAAATGAAACAAGAGGATCCAGAACAAAAGCTATGAGCTTCCAAGTACTTATAGCCAGGTCCCAGTAACTCTACTGGATTTTTTTTTTTCACATGCTCAAGGTATAATCCCTTACAATTCAGTCACATTCTGTTTGGAGTAACAGATATTATTTTCTGCCTCTCTAAATCGCCCTTGAACTTCAGCTGTGCAGCACGTTCTGCTTCCCCTCCTGATTAGGACTGTTTAGAATTGCTGTGTCCTGTTAAGCAGCTGGCCTGTTTCCCCTCATAGCAAGCAAATTGTTCTCCTTCCAACACTAGCTATTTTTACAAACAAGAGCTTCTGGATTTAAAAAAATGTTGCATATCAAGACATCACCTTTTGCTCTCAAACTTTACTTTTTTTAACCCTTGTGGTGAATCCGACTCACCTTTCCATTATCTTCACCTCTCCCTTTTACTTCCCATCACTAATTTGGTCGCACTAGGCCCATCTTAAAACAGCTCTAACGTTTTGCGAACAGGAAAATTAGAAGATAGACAAAGGTGAGCCTGTCAACTGTATGGAAGTCATGAGTGTTTGGATGTACTGTTACAGCTCAGCATATTATACCAACCAGTTTTCATCCAAGACTAAATCAGAGAACGCTGTTTTAAAACTGAAGGTTGTATAAGGTCCTAAGATTTAGCTTTATAGAAGATCAGACTCTTAACACGTGATCTGCAGAGAGGTCTGTGGACTACTACTAAGGAATTTGCATGATAAGTAAGAAAAATAGCCTATTTTTCTTTTAAGTTGAAATGTGCACTGCTACTAGAGAGCAGTGAAACAACCACAAGCTGGAAAAGACCACCAATGAGACTGTGACCGCAGCTTACCCACTGGGGAATCACTGCCACTTAGCAAGATCAGATTTACAAAAGTGTTTTTGCACCGGTACCAGCACCTCCCTGAAGGTTACACTGCAGCAATATGCTCTCAGACAGATTTTTAAGTTTTCCTTCCATTAACTCTGGAGCAAAAGCAGACTTAGAGGGAGACAGAGATAGAAAGACAAAGCATTAAGAGGAGAAAAATGAAGTCAGATTACTCCTAGCTGTTTCCACTGACTGGAATCAAGGAATTGCTAATAAGAGCTGCAGTTTAAAGTGAGCTGTGCTTATGTTAACACGAAGTTCCAATGTGCATTTTGCATCCTGTATTACAGATCTGAGTCGAGGAACAGAGCCAGAGCTGGGCAATTTAGCACTCTGTGGAGCATGTATTAAAAGGGTCCCAAAAGTAATTAGACAAATTGAATGAAATCTGACTTGATAAGTAGGGGTCATCCTGTTCTTTGAAGGCTCAAGATGGAGACCAAGGAGCCAAACAACTAGTGATTGAAAGGCACAGCTAATTAAAGTGCCTGCTATATTAATATTTATGTTAAAGTTTCCAGCAGGTCTGGCCTTGACCTGGCAGTTGAGTATACAATGTATGTCCTTAATTTTAATAATTTTCAACATTGATTCTCCTATGTTTATGAAAGTACTTTAAATGGGATGTTATACCTGCCTCTTCCACACTGAGACTAAAATGGCCGATAAATGGAAAAAAGACTGGAAAAGAAGTTAGGTAACAGTAACTTTGAAAACCAATCTCTCTGATCTAGTTAACAGGAAAAAAAAAAAAAAAAAGGTAGGAAACAGTACCATTTATTAATGATTTCTATCCAAAGCTGTCAAAAATGCTTTTCCATCTTTGTGATATTTTATCTTCATTTTATGGGTAAGGAAACTGAGGAACAGCTGTGAAGGCTCACTGTGAGATGTAATCACCAATCATTTGAGAACCACTACAGTCTGCGATACCTGCACATCAGTACTCCAGAGGTGTGGACCGCTCCAGCTGAAAGCAAGTGGAGCTGCAGAAGCTTCCTATTTATGTGCAGAGAATTACTTCCTCAGTTCATCAAGAAAGAAAGGGAAGAGTTCATCAAGAAAGAGGGAGAGCAGGGGAGGAATTGCTACACATCAAGCACTGTAAATAAACACAAAAAACATCTTCTCGAATTGCTACACATCAAGCACTGTAAATAAATACAAAAAACATCTTCTCGAATTGCTACACATCAAGCACTGTAAATAAACACAAAAAACATCTTCTCTTTCCTTGCTGGAATTAAACAAAATGGTTGAATTTAATTTTTCATTGAATTGAAAATGGAGAATACTAGATGCACTTGAAATAACACAACAGAAACCCATAGGTACATTCAGATGGGAAGGGAAGAGAGGAGAGGTCAGTGAGGCTGTGAAGAAGACACAAGGCTACCTCTCCCTCCACTAACCACCGCACGCACTTGGACTGACGTGGGTGGACATGACCCTTTCCTGATCATGGCCTCCATCTCCTCAACCCCCCCCGAGCCCTCCTTCCCTGCAGACGCCTGACTTTGCCCACCCCTGCACACACTCTGCCACATGCAGAGGGATCTCACCCTCAGGTCAAACTCACAGGTGCACATTCAGGTAGCAAAACACAGGCGAGTGGCCTGGAAGAGCAGCAGTCCACAGTGCTGGGGCTGCCCCTTGCTGAAGCCACTGCCATAGTGCTGCCAGCCGTGACACCTGCCAGCTTTTTCTGTGGGAAAGCAAGCCTCATGCCCACCTCGTGGGAGGGCCCCACCACAGTGCATTCTCCTCCCAGCACTCCTGGGCAAAACCAGAGGTTTAGTGGCTGGCCCAGGAACAGAGCCTGAGGCTTCCCTTCCAGCCCAAAGGCTGAAACCGCCCAACAGCTGCAAGTAAAAACTCGTTTCTTTCACCTCACGTCTTCCCCTTCCAGAAAAATTTAATTAAATTTGAACTAAAATTTGGCAGCTTCAGCCCAGACCTATAATGACCAAGACATTATCTTTCAGAGAATAAACTTCCGCAGGAGGAAAAAAGAAAAAAAGGCAACTAGTTTAAGTCACCTCAACTTTTATTTTCAGAGAGGGAAAAAGACTAGAGAATCTCACAAAGTGCTGCTCATTCTACAACCCTACTGCTGTCAACGAGACTGTTGACATGTCATGCTAGACTCTTGAGATTTGAAATATCCACAGGTAGTAAGAACATTGACTTAAACAATTTGCCTATGTTAAGACAGACTTGGGAGTTATGTCCTGGTCCTCTTTACCTTGCTTTGTTTCTAACAGAGGTTTTGCAGTGCAAAAGGTTAATCAAGGGGGAGGATGACATTTCCAAGATTCACATGAGAAGTGCGGCACAATCCAGATTCCATTTAAAGTTATGCATATAGAGGGATGAATAAAGATTTTCCGACTTGGATGATTTCACCGCCAAATTTCAATAGTCCTTTTAATTACATTATTGTATTTCTATTTTAGATAACAAGAGGGTATCTGGTATTTTATGTACAGTATGCAGAACTAGATGCAACTACTGGCTTTCTGGCACCTTGCCTCTGTGTCTGAGAGAGTTATAAAGCTTGGGCAGCCATGCCAGTACACACCATTGTTTGTACCTGCTGCAATTCAGTTGTTACAGCAGCAGTTGTAGCAATCTAACAAGTAGAACACCCACTTTACTGCCTGTTTTATTACCAAGACAGATAAAATTTGTACAAGTAGTGCTCAGGGAACCAGTATATAACAGTACATCTGAATTAAAAACTAAAGTATTATCTAGCTGAACTCATTAGCATTTACAGGAATGGGTAAAGAGATTTGTTTCCCCCATCCATTATGTTGCTCCTTGCACAACAGCCATTTGTTCTGAGCCTCTCTTAGCAACTTAGTGGAAGAAAACAAACAGATAAGATGGCAGTACTGACTGGATGAACAACACTAATACCCCTGGAGAACATGCGAGAATACTGTAAGATTTGTCTACTATATACGTTCCAACAGTTAGCTCAGCAGATTTGATGTTTCATGTACTAGAGTTCTTCCCAAACTTTGTAAACAGTATACAGGAAAAGGGTTTTTCAGTCTGAGACCCAAAATGGGACTTTGGCATCCCTAACTCCCACCCTTGGGTGCCACTCCTCTCCTGGTAACTTTTCAACTTACCTTTTTTTCTGAAGGTGTGTCTCAGGAATTCGTGACAGTTTTGAGTACCTCAAGCATATTTCTTCCATGATCAAAGACCTAGCAGCTGTATCTACCTCTTGCTTGAGGTGCTGTTCTCATTTTGCACCTACAGCTTCCTGCAAGGCATAGTTCTTCTATAGACACGCAGAGGACTACAGCAGGTAGTGCCATAACGTGAGGATAACATCACTTACAAACATAAGCTGTATCTAGAACCAGCATCCACAATGCAAACTTTAGAAATCTCTCCCAGATCTTCCCTGGACACAAGTCAGCATGAACAGTGCTCCAGCTGAAAAGGGAGCTCAGTAGACTAGGGATGGCTAGAAAGCTAGAGCCCAGGATGGGTGCCAAATAAGTCTAGTTATGCATAGACTACAGAGACATTCAGGTCAGTTCAGAAACAGCGGAGGAGGATCTGAGAGCTGATTAATTAATTGACTTTACATAACTGGATGCTGAATAATATTCTGTGTAATAAATACTACTACCTCTTCATGTGCCGCCCGGGTGCAACACAGGCCAAAGTTCTGTTTTCTCAGAACCACATGGGGTGTTTTCCCTCAAGGTAGAATTCAAAACTGTTGCATATAATATATTGGTAAGGAAGCGCTTCTGCTTCTCAGTATGATTTAAAGCCCCCTGACTCTTACTAAACACTGTACAACATAGTGAGTAGTATTTGCTATACTGTGGGCAACTTTTAATCAAAATTTTTTTGTCAAAAGGAATTCCACATGTTGTTTCTTGTTAGTACTATATCCTCACATGAATTTTTAGTATTTTTTTGTGCTGAAAGAGAGATACATTATTGATACAAGCTCATTAATGAGAGATGTCTCTTTTCAGTCATGATCTAATATGTAAACCACATCATCGTGCTGCTTGGAACCCAAGGAAAATGGTATCTCAGCCGTTTCAACTGATTTGCAAACTTTTCCAGCAAAGGGCCTTCAATATGAAAGTCCTTGGGACAGCAACTGGCAGTTCCCTGTGACTGCAGAGACAGACCTGCAGTCTGTACCTACACACAGTGGTGCCAGCACTGGGATGCAGCAGGCACAGTTTGGTTCTGCATACACCGGTAGCAAGGTCAGATTTGGTTTTCAAAACCTTTCCCCATCCCAAGCCTGGCTCAAGCCCGTCCCCAGTCCTGTCAAAGGAGCTGAGTCTGGTCTCCCAGGATGTTTCTTCATAAAGCTCCAGAACAGATCCATACAACCCATGGGCAATAAGATAACACCCCAATTCTCTCTGAGCTCCCTCCTCCACATGTGCACATAGGCACTCACACAGCTACATTCTCACCACCTCCTCACTCCTGCTCTCCAGCTATTTGGGCCAATGAACCTATATATTACAATATTAACATTAGGGCATTACACATGTAAAATCAAGTATAGCAGTTTGATTTTAGATAAGAACTAATGAGATATTACAGCAAAGATTCCCCTCAAGTGCAAGCCCTACGCACAAAGTACCTCTCTTCCAGGAAAAAAAAAAAAACAGAACTGCAAAATAAGCTGCACCCTTTGCTCTAAAGGAGTAAAAATACTTTGCTAAAAAAGTCTTTTCCTTCCTCTCTAATTTCATATCCTTTCCATATATTAAAGTATCTAGACCTGACTGACTGATGAGCTCCGATGCTTGTCTTCCAGCTCCTAAATGCTTGCTTTCATTCTGAGCTCCTGCAGACAAGCACAGAAGGGGTACGTTGGATTCCTTCAGGACCTCAGCATGCTTTCAAGTCTCTGCAGAAAATGCAAAAAGTGCTGCCATAGATATCAACGTCAAGTCACTGGCATAGCACCACTACTCAAACACAATCTCTCTTCTTGTGAAAAGCCTAAGAAGAAATGCAGGGAAACCTAAAGCAAGCCGTTCATTCCTTGGTTGAAAGCAAGTCTTCACATGTGTTGAGCCAGAAATAAGATAGATCTCTAACTTTTCCCACTTAGAGGTTTCCTTGTCTTGTTTTTCTTTGTTTTAGGCATTCTAAAAAACTTAAAGACCAATACCAATTCTTTAATTGGTGACATAAATCATGTAAGCGTCTACAGATATCTAAAAGAGCCAAGCCCCCACTGCACACTCGCATCTGATGAGTATTACTAATGCTTTCCACAGGCTGCTTTTTAGAATTAGATCTCTTGGTTATAAAAAAGAAGAGGAAGGATTTAAATCTGTTGCTGAAGAGAACAAATAGCATTCTTTAAAGATTAAAGAACCAAGTCATCTGCTCAAGTACTTGAAGCTAAATAGTCCTGGCTATCAAACAACATAATTAAAACCTACATGGAAGAAAGTCAATAGGTTGAATGTCAAGGGAAAAAAACATATCACTAACGAATGCACATCTTGTGGAAACTGGGAGCAGAATATGCATAGATTGATCATTTTAAGGCATTGAGTGCTTGAGTTCAGACACTGCCTGTAGAAGCATGTGGCACAGCATTGTGGATTCAGTGACCTGCGTGTTGCAGGCGGAAGGTGAGGTTGGAACAAAAGGGAAGGTATCTGCCTTTATGTACAAACAACTCACAGTCTTGTCCAAAAACTGTATTTCAATGTCAAATTTGACATTTCCTAATTTTCTCACAGAAAAGATTGCACTTCCACACCTTATGTCCTTATGTCCTTCCTGGTCCATTGTGAAGGCCAGTTGTTTGAATGACAACACGAAGAGTGACAAGTGGGAGGTGACCAGAGCTGCAGCCTCCCTGCTGGATGTTTCTGCAGCTCCACTGGCCATCTAACTGTGAAAGAGAAAAGGAAAACTAGCGTTTCCTATGTGTTACATTTTGAAAGGTAGGAGGACTCTGTTTCAAGTATTTGTCAAGAGTTCTGCCTCATTACTATGACATTTCTTGCCTGCTAAAATACAATAAGTTTTGAACAGCTGAAAGTAAACAGCAGACAACCAGCACATGAAAGTACAACCTGCAATCTTAAATGAGTAAGTGTTGCAACCGAGTTGAAGATTATGTGAGAATTTGGCCTTGTTTCTTTCCTCTGCTAACTATAAGATGATAACATGCTAAACCCCTACTAAGTTAATAATTAGTTCACTTACATATCAATCACTTACCAAGCAATTTTTCCACTTTGGGCATTCATTTATTTAAAATTGGCTCTTTAATTCATTGGTGAAACTAATAAGGTCTTGGATCATATCATCAGTGTCAGATGTGGTCCAATTCACAAAATCTCTTGGAACAAATCAAATACTCTTTTTTTCTGCCCATATGACTCAGGTTGATCTCAAGGGTTCATGTTTCCATTCATGTCTTCATGCTGAAGTTAACATAAATTAACTGGATATTTAAGATCTTGGGTGGAATCCCAAATTATGCAGTGCTGGAGTAGGTAGAATTTTTAACAAGTGAACATTTAACAGTTGTGAACCAGCTTGCGCAATTAGTCCCCTGGAAGAAGGGAACTGAACTTCCACCCTCGCATGGCTGTAGCCTCCCAGTTGAGCCGCATTCAGATTTCAGGGTTGGGCTGATCAAAGGGAATTCCTCTTACCCCTCCACACAGAACTTGCTCTCTGCATGGCTGACGTGCCTCCAGTAGCATCCCGCAGTGATTTACAGCCATGCTGCAGGAGACAAGTCAGTCAAACCTGTGCTGCAGCTCAACAAAATTGCTCGAAGCTGAATAAACTGGCACATTCATGCCATAAAGAAAACAAAATCTCTTCACAGGTAAAACCACAATGCTTAGACAGAAACAAATGTAAACATGCACTGAGGATCCTCCCCTAACAGGAGCTAAGTGTTCAGTGTGGAAATGTTATTGCACTGAAAGTAGACATTTTTTCTCTTTTCTGTGTCATGTAGAGAACATGTCTCAATACTACTTTTAAAACTGGTAGTTTACAATAAATTGCCAGCCGTTTTTTCAGCAAGCCAAAAGGTCTTTCTGAAGTCCACAGAAAACAGCAGTAAAACTTGTGTCAACTTCTGTCTAAGCAAGATCAGTTTCTTGGGTAAAGATGTTATATTTTCCCCCTCTCTACCTTTCTCCTACAGCTTATGGCCCAGGTTTGGACTCCCTTATCTCCTTCCTTTGAGCCAGCTGCTCAGACATCCCAATGCCCCTCAAGCAGCAGCCCAATACTTCCATCTCAGCGTGTTTCCCTGGACGTGTCTGGTGTGAGATGCAGAGGAGCAGCCTGTGTCTCATGCCAGTGGAGAGAGGAGAAGGGTAATGAGGCCCAGCCACCAGCTGGGGAAGAAAAGGTGATTCCTGGATCAGAGACAGGAATTTGGGAGGGAAAGCACCCCTCCCTACAGCACTGCCAGGTGGCCTCAGCCCTGCTGTGCTCTGCAGGTGCAACAGTCTCTTCCCTAAAAAGCTGAATCCCTGGTGCAGGACACACACAGCTTCTAACAGAGCTTCAGGTCTCCCCATTTCACAAACACCTTTGCTCCCTAGGAACAGGCAATGTGCATCCCCAAGCATGCTGCCACACAGAGATACTGGCCCAGCTGCCAGAAACTCTACAGCCTCATTAACATGTGGCTGTATCCAGTTAATTAGCCCTGACTGATAACTGGAATAATCAGCCTTGCCTCAAAGGAGAAGTACTTTGGCCAAACACTGCTCTGTCGGGGCATAGCCATCCTGCTCTAATCCCAGGGCTAGCGCTGGTCTAGCTCTGTGGCATAGCTGCAGATATCCTTGGGATGTCCTTGGTAAGGAGGTGAAGAAGAACTAAAAAAAAAAAAGCACATGATAGGATGCTGCGCACTCATCTACCATGCTTAGCAGAAAAACAGTGTGCACCTATCCCAAAAAAAATACCGGCTTCTTTCACACATACAAATGAGAAGTTTCCAAAAATGTTTAAATTCTTATTTTTAATCCAGGGAAAAATTCAGAAATGCTGACACTCCATTTCATATTTTTTTAAGAAAATTTAAAAGTAAAGATCATTTTGGAAATTGAAAGTCTCACTCAAAATATTACCCTAGGGAAGCCCTTCAGTTTGTTGCACTTAAGGAGTACCAGTTGATAATTTCTTCTTGGCTGCTTCCATCACCTACAGCAGCTTCAGAAGCCAGAGCCAGACACTCCTCAGAAGTGCACAGCAACAGATTTGAAGCAGAGGTCACAAACTGCAACAAGAGAAATGCCAATTGGGTAAGAAAGTGGAAAAAAAGTCAACAGAAGTGGTGTCACATTGGAAGAGGCTGCCTGGAGAGGCTGTGGGATCTCCCTCTGCAGAGATGTTCATGTCCGATTGGCACAGGCTGAGCAACCACGGCTATCCAAGCTTTGAGCGGAGTAACGGACTCAAATGACCTCCACAGGTTCCCTCCAGGTTACTCTGTGGCTAAAATATGGTCCATTAAAACAATTGCAATGCTGTCAGCTGAACTTTGTTCTTCAAATCATTCTAGGCAGCTTTTGCTTTATATTAACTAAAATACCCAATCACTTCTGTACAGCAAGTGTCTCCTGGTGGCTGAAAGGAAGAAAGCTGATGTTTTCTCAAAATGGATTATGTAAACTGTAAAACTGAAATGACATGAATAATTGCCAGTACCTTCGTGAACTTTCAAACAAAAGTTTTCTGACAACAGTAAATAGATTTCTAATTTAACAGAAAATGTCTGAAATACTGGTTATATATAACACGATAATAAATTCCAAAATGTCAATGCTTTCCAAATTGAAATACCTCTAATTGTAATTCCCGTGATGTAATTAAAAACTACAACAAAGCATGCAAAGTACTGATGAGGTACAATACGCTTATAACAAAACAAGAAGTTCAGAATATAGCTTCCAAATTATTAGGATGCTTTCATTATTACTGTTGTCCTATAATCATATATTGTTGCATGGTAGTTCAGAGAAATAAAAAAAGTTAGCACTTAGTGAAAAAAATCCCTATTTATTTCCTGTTTAAATATACTTTAGGTATTACATATTAGAAATCTCTCCTTGCTTTAAGTATCTTGCAGACATACTCGTCCTGACTCCTAGAAAATACCCGATTGGTATTCTCTGTGTTTACCCATGCTCAGACTGACTCACCGCCTCTCCCCCAATTACAAGTTGTACTCCAGGGACAGGCAGATGCTCAGCTGGGGTGCACTAGCTTCATACCCCTAAATTCCCTCACCTATACCAGCTGACAGTCACACTATGACTCATTAAGTTGTGCCACTGTCACAACATTAAAAAACCCTTTTCGTCACTTGGACCCTACCTTCCCATTTATAACTCATCACTGAGATTTGGTTTCGGCTTTATTTCCACAAAAAAAAAAAAATTAGTTCTCTCCTTAAATCAGTATTTCATGCAGCTGGCAGCCCTAAAAGTCTCTGGCATACACAAAAGACTGGGTGTCTCCAGAGATTTTATTCCTTTCTAACAGACCCCCACATCCATGCTCACAACGAACTGCATCCTGTATCATCATTTTACCCAGAAGATTTCTGAGCAGTGAAGGACAAACATTTCCAGGCTTCTGAAGCAGCCAAGAATCACCCTGTGAACTCAACAGGCTGTATGTTTTTCAGGGACTTGTTGCAGTAGCATTTTTTTTCCAGGAAGATTAATTTGAAAAGCAGTCCTTACTACGTGATTTCCTCAAGAGTGGCAATGGAAAAGACAGCCTCAGGGTGGCTGCAATCTGCCTCGTTAGGATAGGACAGGGGCCACAGCTTGGCCTTACTCATTGTTTGCAGGGAGTACTCAATCTCCAGAAGATACTACATGCTCCAGATGATGTTTTTAAAAGTGCTGATAGTAAATATAGATAGATATAAAACTCTAGTATCTTTTGTAGGGGAGGAAGGAAGGGAAAACATAGGAGGTCACTTTTTAAAAGTGTTCTGAAATAGCTCCCCCCCTTTTTTGTGTATGTTTTTTTAAATCAAAGCCACATTCTTGCATCCTGATGCAAGGGCAGCATCTGTTGTGTAATTGAACATTTCTGGACTATCTGGACTTTCATCCCCAGAATCAAAGGTAATGAGATTATTTTCACTAGAAATCTATTAATTACATCAAGGCTCATTAAAGACTTGAAACAAAAAAGGCTTTACACTCCAAATTCCCAAGAGAATCACTTACCAGACCTTTGCAGAGACTTGTCACTAGAATCAATCTGCAAATGCTGTATCACTGCGACAGAAACAAAAGTCCTGCTGAAGCCCTGACAGAGCTTGAGAGCACCTCTGCCTCGCTGCAGCCCATCGCCTGCAGGCTGCTCTGGCGCCCAGCAGCCCCCCCAGCACAGACACACACCCACAGTTTCACACTCTTGCCCCAGTCACAGCAGAGGGTAAGGAAGCCCTGAGAGCCTCAGGTGGGTCCAACTGCAACATATCCTCCTCCTCATGCTTTCTGTCTGCACGTTTGGCTACCTAGGATGAAAAGGTAACACAAAAGGTCTCTGAAAAGAGTATTAAAAGTAGTCTGCCATTCTCTTATTCTTGATGAACAAGCAACAGAGGCTGTTTTCTCCATCACCACACCTTGCAGAGGGGGCCTGGCTAAAATAAAACTCCCAGGAAAGGGCAAATCTGCATCTGACTGAATGAACTCTGTCTTACCATATGGGCTCGTCATCCAACAAACAATCAGGGAACAGACATTTCTTCAATGTAACACTGAAAGTGGACACACTTATTTTATAATGCCTACATCAGTAGCATACTGGATACTGTGGAATTATCACAAATTGTTGCCAGCACTTTTTGTTCAAGAAAATTGGGAACTGGGAGAAGCGTATCATGCTGACATCTAGAAGCAGAGGGTCATAATTCTGATTTATGGTGAATAAATTCAGCTAATCTGTGTTAGAAGATGATCTGTGTGAGAAGACAAGAAGATAAGTATGCTGTTCCTTACTTGGCTGTGACAGCACAGGATACGTGTTCATATCTGCTGGGGGCTAGAAAAATCAATGTGTGTGTTTTTAAATCAAATTCTGCATGGATTCAGATCAAGAAGCCCTACTGAAGTCGTCGGACCACACCACTCCTTGATGGAAAACCATAGATTTTCCACTGATTGCATCAGTAAGTGCAGATTTTTCCTATACCTGAAAAAGACTCTGTACATTTAAAGCTCTGTAGTGTTGACCTCCTGAATCAGTTCCACAGAAACTCAGCACAGACTAGAACACAGGGACAGAAGTCAGGAGAAAAAGAGGGAGAAGGAGGTGAAGGGGAGAAATTATTGAGCATCCTTTGAAAACAGACTAATTACAGGTAGGTGTTGCAAAGCCCACTCATGTTTTTGTTTGAAATTTATTGTTAGAGGCAATCAAATCTGCTGTAGCAGCATGGTTCCTTCATTCCCTCTTCCTTGACCCCATAGGGTTTTCTTTGGGCCATTGGGAGCCACTTTTCTGGAGCTGCCTTGCAAGCACCTGCTTTGCTGCTATTGAGCCAACAACCTCACCCTTGGAAAAAAAGGAGGAGAGTGGAAGAGCTGCAAAAGATTAAACTATACACAATTAATTGTAACTAATGTTTGCAGTTGCATTTACGAAGCTATATAGTATTACAGTTCTGAGGGTGGATATAAAATATCCTTTTTATAGCTGCCTATAGCATGCCTTTTTATAGCTGGTTCAAAATTCCCACTAATACTGAGCTTTAAACATAAGAGAGAGACGTACTATACTTACTGATAAGTACAGGAGCTCACAAAATGCCATTGTACATTTTAAAAATGAGAAGTCAGTAACTCTTAAAAAACCACACAGTCACCCTAACACCTCAGAAAGCAAGGAGGTGACTGTTTGTAAAAGAACGTCGATTTAGCACGCTTGTCCTGAAAAACTCCCCCTGTCCTGTTACAAGCAGCTTCATTGCAGGGTGAACGTGCCATCTTCTCATATAAGAACACAAAGAAAAAGCACAGCACAGCAAAGCAAAATAAGAATGCACATTACTTCTGGTCCATGAGAACAAATGTTAAAAGGCGAGGATTGTGCCAAAAATCCCTCTTGCTGTCACGTAAAGACTTTACTGAACAAAGACTGTTTGTCTCCACTAAACTTTTTTCCTATACCTCGTACTTGGCAAGTCAGAGGTTGGGGGAGGGCGGGAAAGAAGAAAAAGAAAAAAAAAAAATCGCATTCAAGCTTTGGTTTCTTCCTGCTTCCTTTTAATCTTTAAGATGTTGAAAACTCAGGTACTATCTCTGCATACAACACTATTCATCTTTAATTTAATAAATGGTCTCTTCAACGTATTAATGGTTAGCAGTGCATATAAATTAGCATTTATAAAAATCAATTACATTGTCTCATAAGACAGAGGAGAAACCAAGACCTTCATCACTGGATCATTTGTATTTATCTGTTAATTATAAACCTTAATTGTCTCTTCTTATCAGATTAATTTGCATAAATTGCATAAGTTTAATGTTTAACAGGTTTTAATACCAGAATACAATTATTCTTTAAACATTCTTTCTTGAAATATTCATTATTAATTATAGCATTAAAATTAGAGGTTCTGATAATTGACCTTGGCTTCTCCTTGGCTCATCATCATCTGTCCATGGAGGTCATTTATCTCGTGATTATACATGCTTTGTGACTTCTTATTACTGATGTGCTCAGTTTTAATTGTACTTTATAGCCTGTCAGAATTTTCGGATTTTTGACTTAAAGCAGAATATTATGCAGGGATCCACAAAAGCGGACTTTTTATGATATATTTATCCTCTTAGCATATCCACACATAATGACGCAGTGGTTCATAGGACTGTGTATCTGGAGTATCTGGACTATTAGGTACAACGGTTTCTGTCCTGGTAAGGATGGCCTTGTTTTCATTGGATCATTTAGGAAGTAAGAGAGATACATAAGCTCTTGGGTAGCCTTGGGAGGCGAGAGAGGGGAAGAAAAATAAAACCAAACAGCTATTATGTTTGGCAGATCCTCTAATAGGCTTCTGTACTTCATAACTGACCAGCTGCCTCTATTTGCCCTTTTCACCAGCTTTTTCTTGAGAGATCGTGGTTAACTGAGCCAAGGAGGTAATGAAATAACAGAAGAGGTGGCCAAGACCAAATACTGACAGATGTATTCAGTTGAATTTGGCTGACTTGAATGTAAAGATTTTCTGAAAACTCATGCAGTGCAGAGGTGAAAACAAGTGGGTTTTCTCCTCTGAGAGATCATTCACTAGGTATAATATGCAGGGATTTACTGTACTAGATTTTTCTGCTAGTTAAAATTATTCATATTATTTGGTTAAGAAAATATTTTAGATATCATCAGATATGCTTCCAAGGAGAGAGAATAATATTTACAAAATATTAAACAAGGCTTTCTTATATTATATACAACTGCTATTATTAAAATGCTAGAGCTGCCTCAGGTCAGCAGCTTCTGAGTTCACTACATATTCCTCCTAATGAGTGAACTAAGTAAGAAATAGTGAATCCAGTATCTACTCGAAATTACCAATATGTGCTTTGACTTGCCTGTGTTCCCTAAGCAGACCCAAAGCTACTGCACTCTTGACTGAGAAGCACCACTGACATATTTCCAACCAGTTGCTGGCACCAGAGTTTCCTGGGAAGTTCAATTTCCAAATTCAAGTAAAATCTGAGAATGATTCTGTGCAAATCACTTTTCTGCACCAAGGGCTTTCTTCTGCTGGGATTTCCTATGCCAAAGTGTATGTGTGAATCAACGGAAAAAATTCAGTAATGCGTGTTATTGTCACTACACCTGACTTGGTATATCTCCATCATAACCCATTTGTCCAAGAGCTTAGATAACTATATCTATATTTGATGGGAAGCCTAAGGAGAACTGGTGAGATGACTATTAGCTTATGCAAGATAGAATAATAGCGAATAGCAGCAAATTGCCAGTGCTTCATCACATACATGCCTCTAGCTGAAGGAACACATTGATTAATTGTTAGTCAAGTCCATCATCCTGGTAATAACTCGAGGCTCCTTCTTGATCCATAAAAGGACACCAATGCCTGGCACTGACCTGGAGAACATTGACTTTTTTCCTTCATGCAGGTCTAGCTACTATTATCCATTTCATCTCAAAGCCAGGTTGCTAGAAAATGCTTCACTTGAACAACACCTTGATGCCTGACTTACTAGATGGACATCTTTTATGCATTATAAATACATTAACCACCTTGATTTACATTTAAAAGAAGGCTGGCAGTATCTTGGGTATGTCATTCTTTCATCACCTCATCTCAGGAGAAGAGCCTGAAGCAAGAAGCGTTCCCCTCTGCCACCTAAAATGCTTTGCAGAAATATTAAATATGCCTGATGCAGGCAAAATTCTGCAAGAAAAGAGTCCTCAGCACACAGTTACCAGAAACACAGCAGAGAAGCGGTTCCTTGCACGTGTGCTGGACCCTTTCCAGCAGGGATTCCAGTTGGGCTCTTGCCATACTGGAGAGTTCCTGTTCCTGCACCGATCATGTCCCAGGAGCACACGTTAGCAGCGCTTCCCAAGCCAATGCAGGAACAAAAGACAATACGCAGATACCTGCAGCTTTAGCATCTGCTACATCACGAAGCCAGAGTTAAAACCCTTAACAATAGTTCCACCTACATGAACAGTTATAATCTGCTCCCTTTTATTGCGCAACGTGAACATTAAGATGTCACAGAAATCTGCAGGTTGCCAGAGGTTATTTTAAAGGCAGTTTTCTGTTACTCTCACCCTCTATTTGGTTTCCTCCTGAGGAAACCGATCTAACCACAACATGATTGTCACCCAGGCAGATCTGTTATCACTGTCCACCAGCACCAAACACGTGGTAGTGCCATTGAAAAGCCCACATAATACAGAATTGTGGTCAACTTACCAGCTGCTTATCTACGATAAATCTAATCCTACCCCAGATCACATACCATAACATGATACCCCTCTCTTGAGATGCAGGCAGCATGAGCAGTGTCAGGTAATTGTGATATTTCTGGACTTCTCTATGCAAAGTTCACCTAGCAGTAAATGTTTGTATGGTTACATATTTTTGTGATTCTGGGTACTGGCCAGGTAAGACTGAGGCAGGTAGTGGTGGCAAAATGAAGGTTGGCAGACAGGACAACCCAAGTGTTTTATTCTGTTCATGTTCCCTGTGGTTTCATGAGCCCTCTGTCGAAGCTGTCATGTATGTTTTTCTCAGACTACAGATTTTCCCTTCTATCTACAGAGAAACTCACTCAGCAGGCTTTTCAGCTGCTTGAGCTCAGTGCCTGTAATAGCACTGAAAAAAAAAATCAAGGAGAGAATCTGCAACACTGGAATACTTGGCTACTTTTGTGTTTCAGATCTTTCAAGTCTAGGTTGTCCAGACTGCCTCCTGTGGGTATGCCATCAGTCTCCACCTTCTTCCCCTCTGCAAAATATCTCCCTCCAAATGTGTTAACTGAGTCCCTCTGCTGCTGTTGCGGCCTGTGTGCCAAGGAGCTCCAAATGTACCTCACTTTTACTGACCTATTTACCTCCCTTCATCTAATTTCACTTCTTCATCTGTCTTTTCTGACATCTCTACATGGGTGGCCAGGAACCCCTGAAATTGAAAGGATTCTTCTAGTTAAACTGCAAACACTTTTTCCCCATTTTTTTCTTTTTCCCCACTTGAAATGATTCCTTTCTGCGTGTTGTTTTAGACTGGCTACCAGAGCTGTTGCCAAGATGTTAAACCACATTGTCATTGTAACTTTGCACTCACTTGTCAATGCTGCTGGAAACACCAGCTGCCCAAAACATCTCCATTCATCATTGCATCAATTATGTCATTCCCAGCCTCATTTCTGCAAGTCCTTCTGTTGGTTCTTTTCCTCGCGTATCTTCAGTTGTAAGCATGTCATGTTCCTACTCAAAGCAGCTAGGAATATGGAAAGCTGTGTTGTGTGTGTAGTTAGCACAGAAGAAAACATGCTCATATAATCACACAACTTTCCCCCGCTGTTGTAGCTTAACCCAGCAGGCAGCTGAAGACCACTCCCTGCTGCTGAGTGAGATGGGGTAGAGAATTGGTTAAAAAAAAAAAATTAAAAATAAAATTTAAAAAAGTAAAACTTGCAGATTGAGATGAAGCCAGTTTAGTAGGACAGAATAGGAAGGCAAAATAATAGTAACAATAATGATACAAGAATTTACAAAACGAGTGATGCACAATGCGATTGCTCGCTACCAGCCTGTCCCTGAGCAGCAGTTCCCCCAGCCAGCTTTCCCTTGGCTTTATATACTGAGCATAACATCACAGGGTATGGAATGTCCCTTTCGTCAGCTGGAGTCCGCTGTCCCATCTGTGTCCTCTCCCATCTGCTTGTGCACCCCCAGCTCATTTGCTGTTGGAACAGTGTGAGAAGCAGAAAAGGTCGTGAGTCTATGTGAGCACTGTTCAGAAATAACTAAAATATCATTGTATTATCAACATTATTCTCATCCCAAATCCAAAACACAGCACTGTACCAGCTACTAGGAAGAAAATTAACTATTCCAGACAAAATCAGGACACCCACCCAAACCTGTGCGTCAATGTCTTTAACCAGAACTGTTACCTCTTTGAAGCAGGATCTGCACCACTAATTTGTATGGCAATCAGGGTTCAGGTCTCACAGACATTTCTGAGAATAATCACTGACACAATGATCACGCTGATCATGAAGGATAATTGCTCCTGATTTCTTAAGGTTACCAGTCACAAATAGTCAATTTAAGACAATGTGTTAGATCTGTTGTGAAGAAGTCTGGCATTTTTTTCAGCCATTACTTCACACACAAAAACGGCCAACCTTTCATCAAGACAATTAAAATGTGTTAGAAATCTGTTTCAAGAGTTAGTGTGGGGTAAGCCCCTGAAAAAACTAGACCTAGGTGACTCTGGCTCTAGACTGTAGAAGACCAAGGTCTACATTCAATTGACAAAGCTGTAACACTAATTCTCAAATTCATTTGCCATCAACATGATTACATTCATTCAAGTATAACACAGGTTGAACAGATTTAACCCTGAAACCTTATTTTACTAGTATCAATTCTAACAGTTTTTCTTGTTTGCCTCTAGAACATACTGACAAATACTAAATCTGTTTTTTGTGACTGTGTAGAGCCCCATTCATTACATTTATGGAGAAAAAAAAAAATCTTTTACTGATTTCTAAGAAAACCGAGGCCAGGTTTGTTTCCTTAGTCTTACATCTCTGTGACAGAAGACTCTTATCCCTCTCTTTTCCTGGAATACAAGTAATTTTCATGTTTCCTCTGTGTATAATAAAAGTAGTTACCCTCTGGCCAACTCAGATTGTTGCTTCTGAAAATTGTTTTTCTCTCCGATTTTATGGGGCAATGTAATTATTTGAATTGCAAGAGCACTGTCTGAACAAAAGCTGGGATATCAAACCTATCAACTCACAGATTTCCTAGACAGTCAGTGGCTGTAACAAAGCTTTCTATCTTTTTCTTTGCATAACAAGCCAATAAAAGCGCAGTCACTGAAAGAACCAGTTTGTGCTGTTGAAACATGTGCATTTTAAAAGCCAGTAACCCAGCTGTTACGAGGAACTTTAATATTTAACGCACAGATTAAATGCATATTTAAATACTCGTGCAAGCATGCAACTCATGCAAGCAGCAAAACATACTTTGCTTTAACACAAGGTCCCTGTTGTATCAGAAGGATGAAGCAGGGAAAACAGCATTCCTTGGTGACCTTATAATCCTTGCATCTGAGAGCGATATCAGATCCTTGCTACATCACAAGGAAAGTTTACATTCAACTCCTGAAATATGCCTACCTCTTTTTCAGATCCTTAACAAAGAAAACAGTCAGGAACAGAATTATGGATAACATGCTTACCAACAAGTGACAATGGCAACACTGTCCTCAGCAGTGTGTAAAGTAGAAAACCAGTCTGTATCCTGCTCTAGAAAGGCAGGCAAAGAAAACAAGACAGAGAAAATCCAGAAAAGTAGCTAGGTCTTGTTTAAAAGTGGGTAATAAATGCCTCAACAAAACTGTGGTACTTGCCACTTCTCACATCACTCGGCAGCAGGGACTGACAGATTTGCTTTGCAAGAACAGTCATGGTAAGACATTCTGATGCATGGGACACTTTTCTGAGCTTCTCTGGTTCCCCCTCAGCTGCCCATGTGCAGACCCTTTCTACTCAGCAGCTGGCAAAAACAAACAAACAAACAAAACCAACCACACAACAAAAAAACCCCACCACAACATACCACCATTAGACACCTTGTTCCTACTCTTACGGGTTGCTTGTCTAACTAAAACTAGTCATTGCACTCCAGAATAGATCTAAGCATCTAACCTGTGCTTGTTCTCTACACTTATGCTCTTAGCTGCCTAAAACTTCTGAATGGAAGAGACTAAGAGCTAAATGCTGCTGGATGTAGCTCCTTTTCTTAAACCATTTAGCAATAATTAGTCTAACATTTCCAAGAATCCCACCCTAGGCTTCAGAAAAAGGCAGATAAATCTTGTAAATTGTAGTTTTAATACTGAGAAACATGTTTTGATTGAGATAGCTCTGCTTTTTGATTAAAGTATAAAAAAAAAAAAAAAACAAGTGAAGCAGAGCTTGTCAATAATACTGAACTTGTCACCTTACAATGTATGCAATAATTTAACATTGTGTGCTCAGCATGCATGAAGCATTTTGTGTTAATGCTGTATTCATAATGGTGTATCTGAACTGCACAAACAATACATAATTGAGTCAAAACTAAAACAAAATAAACACACTTCTCCAGAGTGCAGAGTTTGAATAGAAGGATTAAAAAGGGTCTGAAGTCAGTTGTCATGACCCTCTCTTTGCAAAAATATCAGGCGACAGGTCAGATACACCCCATGAAAGTTAGCATCACACCAGTGGCTTCAAAGAGATTACACTGATTTAAAACATCTCACGGCATTTGTATTTTGACACCTTATAATAAATATCTGGTCTTTATTGTCCTTCATAATGCATGAACACTTAGGATCAGATTAAAAGCACTAAGGCTTCTAACTCTACTGAAATTTTATTGATTTCAATGGACCCTTAGACACAAGGGTGAAACTCGTGTGAATCTGAGCCTTAGCCAGTTACTACTCCTTGGCACCTACAATTCCATTTATGATCAAATGGAATATAAGGAAGTGTTATATAGAATGCAGGACAAGAAAAATAGAAAAGGAAATAACTTGTATGGATTTTGTTTGGGGGTTTTGTTTGCTTGGGTTTTTAAATAAGAAAAAACTAGGGTCTCATAACAAAGGTGATTTTTGCCAAGGACGTGGATAGGGGGAAAACATACTATACTACATGATGAAATTGTTTAAAGTCAATACAAAAACCAGGTTGACCACAGGCATCCTTTCAAACAGCTATCAGTAGTACGGTCTCAGCATCAAGGGCAAGTAATTTTGGATTTTCACCCAAGAAAACAAGAGTCTGTGAAAGAAAATTTGTTCATCCCATTTAAGTGTGAGACTTAACTGAAGACATTGAGGTCTCTGTCAAAATTAGTGACATCCTAGAAGCTGCATTTTCCATTAGCTGCAGGAAAAAGCCTTTCAGCCGCATTGAATGGCAATAGCTATTATACATGCTTGGATGAGGCAGCTTCATTTCTCATTTATCAAGCTGGTTTCCTCTGTACAAACACCCCTCTATCCAAGTGCTCAGAAAACTACTTTTAAATACTCTTTTATATTTTCAGAGGTGCATGCTAGCTTTGCCATTTTCATCCAAGACAGTAATTTTAAACTGATGAACCTTTAGCTATGACAATCTAAAGGTCATTTAGGGAGTGCTGCTTTCCATGTAGCCAATTCTCACCATATACTCAACTCCTATGCAGTTGATTTACTTCTGCACATAACCAACTCATTCCTTTCCTGTCAGAAAACATTTTTATTTTACTCCAGTCATTCTCACACATCACTGGCTGCTTGGGCTAAAAATTATTTTCTTAGATGTATTCAGTCTTGCCTTTATCATCACTGCTTCAGGTGATAAAGGATTCCAGTATCTGGATAACTTAGCACATTCCCAGGGATTCCTCCAGCCCACCACCGTCTAGCAAAAACACCAAGGAGGGTGGCAATACAGGCACCACAGACCTTCTGAATTGATCACCCCTCTTCCTGATTCACTACCAGTGTGTTTGCCATTCCTGCTAGTCTTGAAAATCACACAGAACTTACTGCCTTAGTGCCGTGTTGCAGCTTCAAAGATCAGCAAAACAACTCTGTTCAGAAAAATGTGTTCCTCTGTTTTCTGAAACTTGATTGATCCAAGTTCAGATTTTTTGCTGTTTGTGTCACTGAAACATTATTCTAACTCCATAAAAGTGTCTAGTAATCAAATTCAAGGGAGGGGGGCAAACCAAACACAGTTTTGAAGGTTCAGATCTATTTCTAACCTCACATCTTATTCAGCAGGATTTTTAACTAAACATTTTGACATATAGTGACTTACTTCTAACTTAAACAAAAAACACAAAAAAAAGTCAGAATGGTGTTGCAGCATTTTCTTATGATCTAAGGCATATGAGCAAGTCTGACTCTTTGGGATGAAGCTTCCTCACACAACCCGAGCTGTCTTTTGTGGCAGACAGGTACATACATTGTTGTTCTCTGCCCCAACAGGATCAAAAAGAAGTTGTACCAGGCTTCTCTACTTGTAAGCCTCTGATCAGCTTCAATCCATAACCCATATTTGATCTTCATTCTGCAGACTAAAGCTTGCCATATTGTCATCACATTCGTTAACATGTTAAATGAGGAAAAAAAATACTGCTGCGTTTTGGAAACAGAATGAACTTTTGTGCTCTCAAAGGAAGAAGGAGTTTTTTGGCTCTCACTTCATTCAGCTGCCAGCCAGCACTTGGACCCTCTGCTCAAATTTACACAGCGATCACCTTGCTTGGTTTTGGAGACCTCTTCTGACCCTACTGCAAATTCTGCTGCTTCTAGTGGCATCCAGCAATGAGAGCTTTGACAGGGAACCTGGAAATGTGCCCCATCACAGAGCAGCAGTGGTAAAGGCTGTTCTCCCCCAACTGACTCAATACCTTAAGAATTGGGAAAATCAGGGTGGATGGGAAGACAATCCAGTCATCTACTCCACTCCTGATTGAAGCACATCCTCAAATTTCAGCCATTAGAAGACCTCTATCCATTCTTGTCTTGTGTCCTTCATGGGCACAGGCATCACTTTCAGATGCAAGATCTCTCCTTCTCTCACTACAAGTATCTAGAGCAACTTGAACGCTGAACGTTTTCAGGGAAACATATATATCGAATGGTGGTGCAAAAGCCTTCAATTTGCATAATTTGTTATTTTCTACACACGGGACAGCCTGTACCAATTAAAATTAAATGAAGTCCTGCAAAATATCCTTCTAGCGGCTTTTCAGGTCCAAACAGCTTGGCACCTCACATGGTATCAAACCACTCTGTCTACACAGAGCACAATTTTGATGTGTTGACTGAACACAGCACAGTGCTCTTTGCTCTCACCCCCAAGCTTAAAAAGAAATCCTATAAAAGATGCAGCAAGTTTGGGGGACTTCATTTCTATCACAATTTACATTCAAATCTCTGCAGTGTGATTAAATAACCCCTCGTTTTCCCGGTGCTGTATGGAGGCTTGGGTTGAGGAACAGTTGCTGTTAAGTACATTTATCCTGCTCTTTCTCCTTTTGCTTGAAGGAGTTCTTGGTAATATATAGCTATTTTGAGGTCAAATCAGTTACTGTAGTCTAGGGTGGCATTTCTGGACTGGAAGCAAAGGCATCCCCAGTTTAACAAGACTTAATAGAGGTTGTTAAGGGTGTCTGACATTTTCGACCTTTGCTTTTGTGTTTCAGAGCTTGAATAGGTCTGACTTAATCAGACAAAAGCAGTATAAGAACGCATGCAAGTGCAAAGGCTCAGAAAAAAATACACTTATAGGAAAAGTTACCAGTTTGGTAACTTCAAACCTCAGACAAACAAATTATGGATCACACTGATGAGGACACGTAGAGCCAACAGGAGAACTTTAACTGGTTAGAAATCATGAAGAGATCATGCCAGCACCATAGTTTTAAGGGCATGGAGAACCCCACCCCCACACACACTTTACTTTCTTAAATAAAGGTTAAGGAAAGTCTAAATGTGAACCCAGTTGGGGTTTTTGGTTGGTTGTTCTTTTATGACATAGTCAGGCTTTGGAAATGTCCACACAGAAGCACAACAGTTTTCTCTGTGCCTGGCTGTCTCCTCTTTCTACACTGGGGATGGTTTTCTCTCTGAAGGGGGGAACCTTTCTTCTGAGGACACAAAGGGCAGATAAATTCAAACCATCCAAAGTTCCCAGACTAGCAGAAACCTTCAAGGTCCCACATGTAATCTCTCTCCAGTTTGGCTAGGAGCCTGAAAAACAGGCACTGACATCAGTTGATATGCATTTTCTGAAGCTAATGATTTGTGTGACCCAGCTAAGAGCCAGCTGGGGGTGAGGGGTTAAAAAAACATGTTCTTTTCTCATTGGGTTCATTGCTCCTTTTTGGAGCGCTAAGTGGGTAGTTTACTCCCAAATGTCACTTTTAGCTCCCGCTTGGAGCTGGTGCACTGTGTCAGGACCCTGGTTTTTATTATTTTCACCTGCCCTTTTTCCACACATTATTACTACTTCTATTGTCTCCTCTCCTAAAAATAAAGGGACATTGACATAAAAAATTCACCACACTGTGCCTATGGAAATATATATCACACAGACTGCCCCTGAAGTTTCATAATGTCAAAGCTTTGATAGGAAAATTATACTGTATCCCAGGTCTAAGTTATTCCAACAAAGGTAAACATGACATTGCGACTTGTAAAGTCAACGGATTAGTAGCCCACACCCTACCACCAAATAGCTTATCTATCTGCATTGCTGACAATCCGCCCTTTATCAGAACAACATTCATTTTGTAACATTAAGGTCAATATCTTGGGAAAGAAAAATAAATCATAGCAGACACAGTTCTATTATAATTTTCAACAGCTTCTGGAAATCATTACATCATTTGGGGCTGTAGGTTTGAATTCTCTAACCTAATGGCACTCTGTCACCCAGACCCAAGATGCAGGTGTGCTGATTTACAGCACAAATCATGCAAAATACATTGCAGCAAACTTGTACAGGTGGAGACAGACACACACACAGGTATATAGAGCTGGAGTTGATGTAATCAATAGTGGCAAGGATAAGATTCCTCCAGACATCAGTTAAAGAAAAAGTAGTTTATATTTTAGAATATTATCTTAAAATGCTCTTGGAAATACAAGCATATTTAGACAACTGATAGGAAAAAGTTTCTAAAACAAATGAAGCTAAAAAATATTTATCTCTAAATCAAGATAAGTTCAGAGGAGGGGAAGAATAGGAAGATAGTTATCTGAAAACCCCAGGACATAACAGTATAGAACTGAAGGATAACAATTTAGATAAATGTAATTAAAATATTTTCTGCTGTATATTAGATTTGGACTTCCTTATACTTCTTATTTTGGAGTCCAAACTGATGTAATCTAAAACATAATAGAGACAGCCAAAGCAACTGGGAGAATTACATTTACAAGTAAGAAAACAAGTAGTCTAGCTAACATCCAGGTTCTGAGGTTATTGATCTTTTTCAATCTCAACCAGATACGAATTAACCAAGAATGAGCTTGAAGGTAATTCAAGAAAACTGAATAGTTAGGAAGTTAAGGACTTGAGTGGCAAATTTATAATTGCTTTTGGTAGTTTCTGGCCTGATGATTTATTTTTGTTTTGTGGGCCTGTTTGGCAATGGCCATTGTAACCACTGACAAAAGAAAATAAGCAAGGAACTGCTAATACCAAAAAAAAAAAAAAATCCACAAGGTGTATTAGTAAATACGGGGTTTGGTCAGATGAGAAGGTGGGCCTTTTTGTATGAGTAAAGCACAGCACACAACATGGGATAATGCACCAGATGTTAGACAGTAAATCTTGTAGAAGATTCTTCCTCATAGACACCTAGAACGAAAGTCAAGCTGCAGGCTTTCAGTGACAGTTGTAATGAAATGTTTACTGCATAGCTAAAGAAAACAAAAGACTGAAAGATAAACAGAGGAGCTTGGCAACAAATTGTATCTTTGAAAATCAAATGATAGGTGAAAAATGGGGAGTTTATCTTAGCCAAGTGCTCTGGAATGAGTGTAGTTAAGATAAAAGAAAGATTTAGACACCTTTTGCATGGCTTTGTGCCAAGAACCAAAAATTCCTGCAGTCCTTTTAATGAGGCCGTATATAGATGCGATTTATTCCAGGGGGGATAACAATTCAGTCCACATTTTTTGAAAGAAAGTGCAATACTCAACGGACTCAAAATGTCCGTTAGGAACAAAACTGAGTTTTAGACAGACTCTTCCACACCTCCTCTGAAGAAACATCAAGGTTTTGCTGCCAGCAAATTACAGCTCGGGGATCTGGGACTTTGTTTGACCTACACAGAAGAAAGTGCGCTAAAGCTATTGAAACTTAATATTTGTTTTTTCCTAACAGCCATAGGAAGCTGAGACTCTTCAAAAGAAATGTTGGTCTCTGATGTATCTCTGGCACTATTTGAGAATTCAGAATTGTTCCAGACCAACAATTGCAGTGTATTCAATTTGATATGCTAAAGAATTTATTATCATCCATGACAAACTCCTGAAACCCCATGCCTGAGACCAAGTTTCTCATGTGGTTTTTTTTGATGCTTTGTCTGAATATTTTCACTGTTTTCCTATTGTATCAATTAATACAATACTAATACTTTCAGTTTCCCGAGATACTGGATCACAGCCATGCAGTACGTGCATGCATGTAAATACAGACCTTAATTCACATTTCTTCTCCTGGTCCTCAAGAGAGAAGATTTCCAGTTCAGGGGTATTTGATGATCCAGCAGGAATACCTAATAGAAATTTTGGCTTAATAGCTTCCGTAGCTGTAAGGCATCTTCAGATAGTTTATTTCTGTTTACCACAAGCTCAGTTATTAGCCAAACCCTCTAGCCATCAAGCAAATTATCTTATGCTCTTGGGAAACATGGATGGTCATGTCCATTTAATCTTCAGATGGAAATTAATGAACTAATTTAAGCAACTGAATTCTTGCACCACTGCTTATTTCTTCCAAAGAGGCCAAAATATAAATACTGAAATGAAATTAAACAATCTGAAGTTTTTTATGTCATGTTACAAAGAAGGAAAAGTAGACCCTGCTCTACTCATGAGTTCTTGGACTCTAAAGCATCCTGAGAATGGAATCACACAGGATATGGGTGGAACACCAAAACAGTGATCTTTAAACAGAAAAGTAAGCACCATCTTCAGGCCACAAACTGCTGCCTTTTAGGCATGCAGATAGCATCCACTCCTGATAACTTCATTAGAGTGACCATACTTAGGTCCAGGCCAAAAGTCCTCTCAGACTTCCCACAATGGTTTAAACTCCAAAGGAGCTACAGAAGTGCAACTCAGTATTTTGAAAATATTATTTCATGGCTTGACCAGAGAGTCACCTGGGATGCATAGCTCTGCAAGTCAGATACTTTGACAACTGTGAAATGCTCTTCTGTTCCCTTGAGATAGGAAGTATCTCTAGTTGGAGATTTACTCTTTGGCCTTTCGTCTTACACACACGGCTGCTAAAATGCTGACTGGCCAGGACCTCCAGGCACAACATTGGGGGGAAAAAGTAATCAAAACACATTCTTCATCCTGAAAGATATCATAAATAGGCTTTTAGGACACTTAATGCCATTTGTGGTTCCTTCAGAAATGTGTGCGACACTGAGCTATGCCATCTCATCTAGGTGTTCCTGCTCTGGCAGGGGGATTGAACTAGATGATCTTTCGAGGTCCCTTCCAATCCCTAACATTCTGTGATTCTGTGTGATTCTGTGACCCTTTCTGCTACCACAGGATTTAGCCATCTGGCATATTTATACATATAACTCGTGTCCTGGATAGCCAGCCAGAAACAGACAAAGGTGATGCCTTCTACATAATTAGGTTCACTGTGTACTTAAACAGAACTCTGATATAAACCACCTTAATGATGTCACTGCTTTTCCTATGTGTCTCAACTTAATCTAGATTAATATTTTACACTAGCTATTCCATTCACCTGGAGACACACCTCATCTGATTTCATTCTCACCCTTCCTGAGAAACAAGATTTCCTTCCCCAGGCTTCACAAATAGCAACCATAGGCCAACTTTGCAACGCCCACTAACACAGCATCAAAGAAGATAAGTATCTGTTGAAATATTTACAAGCTCAACTTCCATGCCACAACACAAGATGAATCTTTAAGAGGCTTCCTTCTTCTACGTAAGATAAGCACGTATTTGAAGAAAACGTATCTAAGTTATTCCGTGAGGTGCAAAGTAGGAGAGTGAAGGATTCAGGTCCAACTCAGTCACTCTGAGGCTGTTATGAAGACCATGACAAGAACACACCTGTGACAATTCCAGTTAGCAAACCTACCTATCTCAATGGAAACCAACAGGCTGATGACCAATTCATCTAGAGGGCTGAATTTGCAAGGACCTCTAAAACAAGGGCATCCCTGCAGAGAAAGCAAAGAGAAGTTTGTACTGACACTATTCACACTATAGACAAAATGCACCAGTTTCCACCAGCAACACTCTGGGGTCTTTCAGTAACCCTTAGGAAAATATCCATTTACTTATTAAACTACCGCAGGAAAGCTTTGCATTCGGTGCAGGCAGGAATTAAGGAACTGAGTCTCTGTCAGGACTCCTTGGCACTGTTCTGAGACAGACCAGCATGAAAGACCTAACCAGGAGGCCCATACAGGTATCTGGCTAGAGGAGTTTCAAAGGCAGATGTAGTGGGGTGAAGAGTGTATAACAACCAGCACATCACACAAAGAAAGCCTGCATTCCCCTTGGCAGTACCTTGTCACCCCTCACATCCCCATCAACACTGCAGCTACATGCAGCCTCATCTCACACTGGCTTCCAGAAGACCATCTATACTGACAGAGTTTGGCTTAGTGTCAGCTCAAGGACATGATCACATCCCTTTTACCACACAACTCCCTGCTCAGGTAACATGGATATGGCACCTCCAAAAAGCTGAGGATGAGTTTAAGAAGCAGCCTTAATATGGCAGAACATCCCCATTGGCTTCCCTTGGCAGAACACACAATCTTTGCTGCATAACACTAGCTCCAGAACCAGTTCTATCAAGTAAAGCTGGGACTAACAGCATGAATTCCTATTTTCTCTTCCCTGTGCTGAGTATATCTAGCACAACTAGTACATTCACTTCTCTGGGAGCAAAACAGAACAATTTTCACCTGCTGACATGATTGAAAATGGTGAGATGGAAACCAAGATTGTCTGAAAGCTATGCAGTTAAACTAAAAAAATGCTCAAAGGCATATACTGGTTTTCACACCCTTATGCTTTCTTTGCCTCTCCCGCTTTGGCAAACTCACAGACACAGTCACTCACCGTTTAAGCTTACTTCATTTCTTCACTGCTAAATAAGTATTACTTAAGGAAAGGAAATTTATGGGTTTTTCTGGAGTTATCGACTCTGGAAAAAACAGATTGATATCAAAATAAATAAAATCCCCTAATGAGGTCAGAGCTGCCTACATGGGATAGGAATCTGGTTTCTGAATGCAGTACTTTTATCAGTGATAGAGGAAATCACAGAACGACACACATCAAGACACATAAAAAGAGAAACCTGAGTAAGCGTTAGCCATTCTGTTGGTCAGACTACGCTGGAGCTCTACGACAGCTTTCGGAAGTGCCTCTGGCAAATTCACAAATTTCAGTTTGTTTTAGAGACAGCTTTAAATTTAGTTTAGGTATCACAGAAAAGGGTACCTGCCTGGTGGCAAGGAGCTACTTCACAGCAGACAGCAACCCCTACCTTTAGTGCTCAGACAATATCTGACTGATTGCAGAATGGCTATCCAGATATTTGCATCAGGCAAAGAAGCAGTAGTGGTTACATAATATTTATCACATAGCATTTAGCAAACATAATACTTGCAAAACAGCATGGTCATGTATCATCTTATGAATGTGTATAGAAAAATACATTGCCACTCTATGGGCATCTGATACACCTCAAGAAAATCATGGAAGCAGTAAAGAATGTGAAATGAGATGACAGCCTGAGAGAAGGAAAGATACTATTTATGCATACAAGACATTTCAAAAGTCTCCCTGTGGATATTGCTTATCTTTCAGTATTCTGTCCAGCTCTTGGAAAGTCTTTTGCACATCTAGTTAGAAAGGGGCCTGGACAATATCTGAGGAATAGAGCTGCTCCTTGATTTTATGACAGTAAATATATAGAAGAAGGTAGAATAAAGGTGGTGGTGACAGCAGGGAGGAAAAAAAAATCATTAGATCACCAACAAGGAAATGGCAACTTGGATTGCTGTAGATAAAACTTTGGGGGGTGGTGATATCACTGAAACCTTGCCAGTCAAAGTAGTTCAATACTGGCCTTCAAGATGCCTTCTCATATAGAGCAGATGTCATTTTAGACCTTTCCAGAGTAGGACCTCAACGCTGAAAACAAAGAACCAGATAAGGAAACTCCATATCCATAAAGAAGGTGATTAGAGCTGGACAAGCACTTTTAGAGGTAGCAAAATGTAATATTCATCTCAGGAGAATAATTTGCCTGGGTAGAGCCTTCCTGAAGGCTCCTCTTGAGTCCACTGAGTCCTCTTGTGGAAGGATTTACCGGTAATTTTTCTTTTATTCTGCTCACAAAAGCATTAACTGAGACGTGTTTTACTGAGGCAACACAAGACATTGTGGGTAGGCTTACTAGTAGCCATGACAAGTTCACATGAATGACAGTGTTTGAAGCACACTTTCAATATTTCTGTACTGTAAAAGCTGGTATCGAGCTTTTATAGGCCCCAAGTAACAACAAAGGCAAAATATCCCTTCAGGGATAAGGAAAAAACATGATGAGTACTTACTATCTGGAGAATTGTTTACACTACACTGTTTATGCTACAAAGGTTGAGTAAGTGATGTGCGCAAAAGTAATAAAGGGAGTTCATTCTCAGCCATGGGCTGCATAAGGGTTCAGGGCAGTGTCCCCACCTTGCCCAGGTGGGAATGAAGATTGGAGGAGACATGGTGCAGACATCATGTCAACATGTACTTTGGATCTGTGCAATCACTCAGAGTGGTTGATTTGCTAAGGAACACAGGAGGTGCAAGAGTTCAAGTACCTTGAGCACGGGTTAGACATGCATACAGGCTTTTAGAAGTTTTACTTCTCATGCCTTAAAATTCTTCTGAACACTTGCTGCCCTGCAGAGAGACTGCCAACAGGTTTTTAGAACAGAGCTACTATCACAGAGCAATCCGTTCTTTATTAAGAAGAGTTCATACAATACGATTTCATCAGGAAACCCATCAGTGATACAAAACAACTTTTCATGGAGTATTCCTTAAGTAGATTGTTTCAGTGCTTTTGCCACAGCTCTGCTTTGGGTGGCCTTCTTCACAGGCCTGAATAGTTTTGTTTTCTGATGTGTAGTAGATTCGCAACTTAATAAAGTGGGAGATACATGTTTAAATAGCGCTTTCAAAAGTTACTAAAAGTGTTTTAAGTAAGGGGCAAGAATCTAGTTAAAGTCATTTCCTAGAGGCAGATGATTCTGCATATTTTCTTAAAATTACATCAATTACCTTCATATGACTTGAGACAGTGGTATATACAGTAAATATAATTTTAAGTAAATACTAAAGGCTCATATAGGAAATTTTATATATAGTCATCTCAATGGAAGAGGAGGAAGACTTGACTCGAGGAAGTTAGGAAGACCTGTTCTGTACAAAGAAGAGCCTCCAGTCCAGCTAAGGGAAAAAAAGAAACCAAAACCCCAGATGTTAACATGGAGTTAGATCTCCTAGTGAAGCAACTACATCAGGGGCTGCCCAGTGTAAGGGTCCCACACCACAAAGGAGACTTTCTCCCTACTGACTTCAAGCAACCTCTAGGAGTAAAAGGCATGTCAGTCCCTCTTTTCAGTTAAACCCTGGTTGTTTTCCAAAGACATCTCCAGAAAGGATAACTAATGTTAATCACAGGGTTTTAATTTTTAAATGAAGTACACAAGCCTCCATCTCTATAAAATGGGTCTTATTAAATGCTTGAATAAAGAAATTAAAGATGGCATTTCTTTTACTCATTTTCTGAGCCATTCAGTATATCTTGCATAAAAAATCAATTGTCTTAAAATTGAATTGCTTTTAAAGCAGCAGTGGTCTTGTGCTTGTGAGCCAACCTACAGCTCTGGACTTCTGTCAGGGTTCTCAAAGACAGGCAGGAAAAAAATTGCAAGAGAAATAGATTTTTCACTTTAAAAAAACCCTATAAAATGCATTTATGGAGTGCCTGTTGAATTGCTCTAAACCAGCGACTAAAACAACATAAAATATATGATCATTCTCTCTTTAAAAAGACGAAGTCTTCAAATAGAACTAATTGCTAACTGCTATTTGTACAATATTTACAAATATTATATTGTTTTTACTTATTCTAATCTTATACTACATCTTCCTTTTTCTCTTTATTTACACAGCATCCATCAACATTTCATCTTATTTTCTGGCAACAGATTCTCAATTTCTTCCCCTCTGACAGATGCCTCATGTAATAAGTTTTCTTATGCACTGTGCAACACTTCTGGCACCCATGATGGTATCCTGGGGTTGCCCGAGGCTGGGATTGGGTACATCCTGGCCATATTTTTGAAGTGTTCCTTCAGGTAGCAATGGTGGGAAAATGAGTATTGCTGTTCATGCTACTATGCATTATTTGTATTGCGGTAGCTCCCAGATACCTCAGGCAGGTGGAAGCATCCTATTGTGGGAGACACTGAGGACACAAGATGAAAAGATGTTCCTTACTCAAAAAGTCTGCAGTCCAAGCCAGATTGTGATGAGAATAAGAGTCAGGTTTAAAGAAGTCTGAATCCACAACTAAGTTGCCTTCAGTCAAAGAGATAAGAAAAGTACAATATGCAATACTGTAAAGAATAGGAAAAAGGGGCGGGGGGGGGCAGGGAATATTTACTCAGAAGCAATTTTTTGTCACTTTATAAGATTTTTCATGTCCACTACAGAAGGAAGTAAGAGACTCCTGCTATACTTTTGTTTCAGTTTCTTGTCCTGAAGATGCTGTCCACAGGAAGCTCAAAGCTGCAAGGTGGGGATTTTCCCCCTCCCAATGGTCGAATCACCGTTCTAACTAAGAAGATTTGGGTAACAATACAATTTGAATATAAAGTTCAAATCTGTTCTTGTGTAAGTTGTGTATGAGGAAAAACAGCAGCTGATTCCAGTGGAAGTAAACTGAAGCAGTGCCAGGTGAAGTGATGTGAAGAGCAGACCTATGTGTTGTATTGTAGAGCTTTTTTTGCCAGACCTTCCTCAAATAATCCTGTCCAGTGGCTTCCAGTGCCAAACCTGGCATCTGAGTCACACAGAACCAACATAGATTAATAAAACTAATCCACAGGTTGCCCATAGCAGGGGTAGGTCAGGTCTTGGTGTACATCTTGGACATGGAGACTAAGACATCCTTTCGTAAATGGCAGCTCTTCTCTTGGAAAATGGTCGGGGAAAAGAGAGCCAAAACATTTATTTTCATTTTTTTTCCTCCTATCACAGCCATTTTAGATGGCATCTGAGCAAACAGTTGTTTGTCTGTCTTCTTTTTAACAGAGAAAGTTCACCCTAAAAAACTGTAAACAGGCAGTCTTGATTACCAACATCCAAGCGCTCGTTTAAATGTTCATATTATGTATTTTCCTAAGTCACTTCCAAATACTGTGAGAGCAAAAAGGGATTCTTCCAGTCATGCAGAACAGCCAGAAATGGCCTACACAACACTGCTTTGGTGGTTTAAGAAAACATTTTAGCTTCAGTTGAATGCTGTTTATCTCTGAAGGCACTGTTTTTGAGAATCTACATTATTTCACCTCTGAGAAAACCTTGTAAATGAGATTATAACGCAATATTACTAACTTCATGGATTGCACAGGTATTCAGGGTCAAAAGCAAATAACTTAATCTGTTCTTAATGTTGTCCTTGTTTTTCTTCTTCCCACAAGCTCTAGAACATCCCTAAATATCTACTTTTATTCCCAGTTCCTCAGTTGGTCTTTCACAGATGTTTGCACTTATACCAAGTGAAGGTGATGCAGGTGGAAAACTGGACCACTGTAACTGGAGAACATGTTCACTTTGGTATGTTTACATGACAAAAGGGACAAAGGCAAATACTGAAAAATGACTGCCCCTCCATGCCAGATCTCAACATGTTTCCATGGCCTCTTGACTATCTGCTCTGCTTCCCTGTGAGCAAGATTTGCTCCTCTTTCTAACCCTAACTGCCTTGCCTCCTACAGCTTGAGCAAGCTTAGATCTCCTTGAGCTGCTATTCTTTTGCAGATATTTCCTGCCAAAGTTCACATAAATCACAGAGACAGCAAGGGTCAGATTTGTACCTCTTCTTCTAAGAAAACAGTTTGCTTTTTGCATTTTTTTCTCATAAATGCAAGAGGCCAACCTAATCCTACTTTTCATCTTGGTTTTCCAAATGCATACAAAAATAAAATAACCTACTACTGGTATTCTAGCATAGAGTATTTTTCTGCATGACACTCAACACTGTTTGCATTCAGTTTCTTTTCTGTCCCCCACACTGTACACCTGACCCTTGACCAGATCACATCCCCAACATTATGAAATATTTTTATGATATATCTAGTCCTTCCAAATCAATCTTTGCTCGCGCCCAAAGGTTCCCTAACGGTGTATTTTGAAATGTTGGTTTTTTTCTCTGCTACTTATTATTATCCACTTTAGGAAGCCAGTCCATGAACTTAGATAACTTTTTTACTCCCCTGAGATGATTAATGAGGTGATCTTAAATATCAATAGCTGAACACCAGCATTTTGAAAAATTGTTTATATTACGCAGCAACAAAGCAATTTTTAACTTCCACAGAAAACAACTTCAGAATGAACTCCATCCAGAGAGGATATTTCCTCCAGCTAGATCCTTGTTTATCTTAACCACGATGAAAGCAGACCGCTTTGCTCAAAGTCACATGCTGTAGGTTTCCGACACGGAGTGGTTTATGTTCACTGGTTTCAGAAGATAAACATAGAATATTTTCCTATGAAGCGAAGATGCAGCTCCATGGAATTCTGTATTTATACAGTAAGTTTGTAAAGGAAGCAGCTTTCCTGGAAGGGATTGAGACACTGGAGTGTTCCTTTTCTGAACATAGTGAGATACTATAAGTGTAAAAACTGGTATATTAATGGGTTGTATACAAAGTCAAAGGCAAGTTGTTTTTATTGAAGTCCACTTTTGACAGCCACCATCCTAACCCTGACAACACGTTGTACACGGCAGAGTTGGTTTCCTCCTCCAGCTATTTACATCTCTACTAAACACATAGGTACATTTTTTGCATAAAGAGGGAATTAACCTGAAACTTCACCTGTCCAAAACCTTAAAAGAATAAAGTTGGCAGATGTAAAAAAACCTGGGTTAAGAGGGTTTTATAGCTTCGCCTTTTTGTTTGTTTCGCAGTTTCTCTGCCTGTGTCCTTCCGGGTCAGGCTACAATCAGCAACTGAAAATGAAATACCACAAAGAATGGCTATTCTCAGAAATCCCAGCTAGGCTGAAAGCAGCAACTACCAAAACCACAGTGACAGCCTCTCTTGCATGAGGTATCTCAGCTTAAACAGCTTGGGCCATTCAGCTAACGCTTACCAAAGCCTCTGGATATGATTTTCTAAGCCTCCATTGCTGTCCACTGTTAAACATGTACTATGCAGTAGCTTGTTCAGCAGTCATTTGCCATCCTTTCTGCTGGGGGGTGCCAGTTACACAGATGGCAAACTTTCATAAAGCCAACTCTCAGCTCTCTAAGGAGCTTCCCAGGAGTAAATGTGCCCTTTAAATCTGGCACCCAGGCCAGCCTCACCTTCTTTCTTTCCCAAGGAGGTTGAGCAAGGCAGTGGCAGGAGGTCTGAACAGCCCTGGATCTGGGCAGGACAAAACAAGCGAGAGCACCAGGGAGTGTGCCAAACAGAAGTATGGTAACAATCAGGAGTCCTGGCCCAGTTGCTGCTGAGCTGCTGGCAAAGCTGCCCTTATACCCCCCCGTGGCACTCCCCGTGATTGCAGCCCTCCCAATCACCTATGATCAGGGCCACCTTTTTCTATCACATTGTGAGACAGAGACTGGGTGATAGAGACTAATTAGGATGCATCAGTATGTGAATCTTGCAAATTGATGAGCTCTTCAGCACTCATTGCTTCCCTTTCATGAATAGCTATGGTATTTGCATGCTTTCTTTTACCCCTCTCCAGTGTAGATACTGCAGGAAAGTCCCAGCAATCAAAGAAGGGAAATATAATATATATTGACTGATCTTTACTGTCCAGACCATGTTTTCGAAAAAAAATTCCTTCCTAGAATGTGCACATCTATTGCCCCTACTAGCAATTTCCAAACTTGAACTGTCTATTTATGAAAGGCTGTACAAGTTCACCAGAGGAGGAATGGATGAGAGGTGGAGTGAATGGAATTCTAGTGGTGTTCGTTGTCCTAATTACAGTGAATAATATTTTGGCAGAGTGAGTAGAGTACTGATTGTTCCAGGAACTTCTAACAATCAACAGACTATTACCTCACTTAGTCAAACCAGAGACCTGATCTTCCAGTCCAACAAGGCACGTAGGATGGGCTTACCTTTAAACTTATGAACAATCTAATTGACTTGTTTTGCATGACTAAGTTGCTAAGGAATGAATCACAGAATAGTTTGGGTCAGAAGGGATCTTCAAAGGTCATCTAGTCCAACCACTCTGCAATGAGCAGGGACATCTTCAACTAGATCAGATTGCTCAGAGCCCCATCCAGCTTGAATGTTTCCAGGGATGGAGTATCTCTGGGCAGCTTCTGCCAGTGTCTTACCACTCTCATTGTAAAGAATGTCTAGTCTGAATCTTCCCTCTTTTACTTTAAAATCATTACCCTTTGTCTTCTCATAACTGGCCCTGCTAAAAAGTCCGTCCCCATCTTTCTTATCAGCCCCTTTTAAGTACTGAAAGGCTGCAATAAGGTCTCTCTAAGAGCCTTCTCTTCTCCAGGCTGAACAACCCCAAGTCTCTCAGCTTGTCCTCATAAGAGAGCTGTTCCAGCTCCCTGATCATTTTTGTGGCCTCCTCTGCACCTGTCCAACAGGTCCATGTTTTTCCTGTGCTGAGGGCTCCAGAGCTGGGTGCAGGACTCCAGGTGGGGTCTCACTAGAGCAGAGTAAAGGGACAGAATCACCTCCCTCAACCTTGCTGGCCATGCTCCTTTTGATACAGCCCAAGCTACGATTGTCAGCTCACAAACCTGAGACTCAAGTGCATGTTCTCCTGCTAAAGGCTTTGCTGGTCTTTCGCATATTGAAAGCACTCCAGCCTTCATTTGTTTTCCCCCTAAACCTCTGTGGTATATTCCCTGCTGCGGGTCTGCCTGAGCTTGTAAGAGCAGAGAAGGTTATGGAGATGAGCCCTGGCACTTTGGTTCCCAGGGACTGACTGGGATTTATCAATACACTTCACCATCTAAGATTTCTATTGCTATCTTTTCTGTTTAGCACTCAGTTATCGTTTCAGGTCTGCATTTGGACAGAGGGTTGCAACTTTGCAGTCAGGGGTATATCTCATCACAAGTGTCAACTCCAGATGGGAATAATGCAGCTCAGTGCAATTCCCCATCTGAAAGCCACCAGGAAACACCAACCATTACAGAGCAGTCTTCAAATGTTCCCACCAAGCACTGCAGTCTGACACAACAACCCCCTTGAACAGAGCTGTCAGGATACCCTACCACCCACCAGACTGGCACATTTTTATTTGAAAATTCACATTTTACAGATGGTTTACTTGCACCAGAGCCCAATGGAGCTAAAAGGCACAAGTGGGTACCCCAGTCACTTAGGAATGGTTGGAGGAGGTTGACAGATTTGGCTTTGCAGTGACTATAAAGCTGGTAGCTAGATGAAAGCAGACTCATGAAGTTCACCCCTCACTTTTGCTTGCACCAAGAACCTGTAGTCAAACACAAGCTTTACAAAAGGGTAGAAAAAAAATTTAAAATTCCAGGTCTACACTACAAAAAGCCCCCTTTCCCCGTCTTGTGACTTCCTTCGATTCACGAGTCTTTTAGGGCAGAGAAAGCTAACAAGGAATAAACCTAGAATTGGAAATCAAATAATCCTATTTAATTTTATAGTTGTTGACACAACTTGTTACATGTGTTTCCTACCAGAATAAATGAAATCGCAGTCATCTGATTTCCAAATTACCATATCTATTGTTTCAGAAATACAGGGTGTAAATAATTGCAGTGCAGTCGCCTATGTCTGGACCTCTCTCATCCAGAACCGTTATCAGGATTAGCATAAATTACGGTGCTATCTAATAATGAAATCACTGAACACTGATTGTGCCAGCTATTTAAACCTGTAATTATTGCTCATTAGAAATGTGTTTCATGTTATTTGCCCCTTACAGACCCGAAGTTGTTGTCAAAAGGCTCCTGCAAAGAATTCTACAGAGAAGAGTGTGGAGAAATTTCAAACGATGGCTATGAATTTCCTCTGCAAAGACTGTCTGTGTGGAAGAAACATGCCATGGGCAACATTTATCCACCCTGAAAGACATTTGTATCTGTTGTCAGAAAGAGAAGTTGCAACAGGTGAGAACAGGAAGCCTCCAATGTAATTCAGACACGTACGAACAAGATGTGGTTTTCTACCTAAGTGGACAGCAATTAGCTCACCGTGTTTGTTATCATAGTACACAATTAAGCATAATTCAGTTGACAGAGTCTAGATGAAATAAGCTCCTGACCTAGCCAGAGGGAAGGCTTTTGGCAGATATTATCATGGCTGGGTAAGGCTCAGGTGGGATAGACAGCTACCTTGTATACCATGCCAAAGGCAGTGAAGGACAGATGCCAGAAGCAAGGTGAAAATAACTATAACCTTCACATGCTTCTCTGTAAAGAGTTTTCAGAGGACAGTTGATTGAGATTTGTCTGCTCCCCTGCAGACCGAGCTCTTTACAAGATGAACTGGCTCAAAGGGCTTCAGATAAGTGCTCTTCAGTCCCAATAGATATTTTTAATCCATTTTTCTTAACAGAGAGAAAGTGATTCATTTTTTGCCATCTTCCTCCTACCGCACATACAAAAACTTTTGCAACAGAGGGAAAAATAGTAGCTTCTAGTACTTTCATATGCTAAAGGATACAAAAGTGAGAGGGAAAAGATAAATATGCATCACTTGGAAAGAGTTACCGTAGTTTAAAGATCTCAGCTGACAGCCTGTCCATCTTCCCTGGTAATTCATTCCAGCAGTTGATTCAAGTCACGGTTTAGAGTTTTATTCCTGTGGTGAGTGGGTTCAGCGGACACACAAACAGTGCAGCTGCTAAGGTACACATCCCCCATACAGACTGTAGATCCTCAATGCAACTGGAGACACGCATGTTAAGGCTAGGGTACTCTTAAAATTTTAGCTTGTATTAGTGCTTCACAAACTTGTATGAGCTCATGTCTGCTTCAGACAGGATGCAGAAAGCTCAGGGTATGTCCTTTTACAGACCAGAAGGCCCTTATGTTAAGTACTACAGGCCCCAGGGCAAGGAGACTCTCCAGCCTCTTGTTAATTGAATGATCCTGCCCAGCTTCCATCCATTTGCACCACTATAATGCCCTAGTGCAAGGTCAACAAACCTAATCATTGGATGGGGCATTTAACTAATTGGTTCTGTATCCTTTAATTTCTGACTGTCAGCTGCCAGGCATTACAAGCCTTACCAGAGGTTGTCATCTGATAGGAGTTGGCTATAAAGCCATTGCTGACACTAGGCTCAGATGCAGAGAACAGAAGAAACTATATCCCTAGGTGATATGAGTGCAGCTCTTCTTTTTTGCATACCAACAAGTAGCAGCTTCCAAAATAAAAACAAAAAAAAAAAAAAAAACTTGCTCTTGAATGGCTGGGACATAATACATTCAGGAAGCAAGCCACAACTGTTCTGTTGGCAGATGTTTGTAAATAAAATTAAATAATCCAGGCAAAACCAATCTTAGCCTTTTTGTCCCAATATGATGCTACCTGCAGGCATTTGCTGTCTGACAAAGTTTTGCATACCTGAATATTGCCTTACTTATGTCTGTAGTTTATGGCTTTACTACTACAAATATTAGAAGTTCAATGTCTCATGTTCATGAGCTGACTTGGACTAAAAAAGGAGGTTCTGATGTACCACCATTAGCTCTATTTGTCTTCATGAGTACTCACTGTTGTGAATATCTTTGCAGAGCTATCAGTTTATAAAACACCCACCCTCCAGCCCCCCCAAAAAAGGCACCATACTTGGCTGTTCTGATTTGTATGTCTGAATGATGTAGAGCCCAAGTGCATTTCTTTTTTTATTACCAAATAATCTTCCTCCATAATTTGTTGAGCACTGAGCTGGATTCGGTTATTTGGTCTTTGTTTCCAAGTGTTTGGCTTTGCCAGAACTTGTAGGTTTCTTATTTATGTTTCTGGAGAGGAAAAAAACTCCAGGAGTTTGTTTATTAAAAAGGAAAATAAAGTCAGCACTTCGATCATTTGTCAGTGTCTGTAACCTTCAACCTAGACTACTCTGCTGTGTGGACAACCTCAGTTTCTGTTGCATAGGATGATGGATATGACATACGAGGAAAACAATAACCATCTCACATGGAATTGTTAAACTTCATTAAAACTGTTGAAACCTTTAAATTACAGTTTATGAAATAAATTGTTTTTCTTTAATACCTAATGAGACAAACTGCAATTCTATTCAGCACATTATTCTGCTTTTTCTGTCTGACAGTAGAAAACAGGAATTTTCTTTCCATTTGACTGTAATATTATATTGGGTGGTTTTATTCTGCTTTGTACAAATAGAAATGGTGACGTGTTGTGACAAGAAGACAGACCTCATATTACCATATATTTATACTCGCAGAAGAAAGGATGGTACATGAATAGGTTTATTAAAGAAGGTTGCTGTCCTTTATGCACATGAGAGGATAAGGCATCAACCAGCTTCACAATTATCTACCCACTACCTATTTGTTTACTCAATTTAATGTACAGAGAACTAATCAGAGAGGAGAGACTGGGGAAAGAGGAGAGTTTAAAATAGCAGCAGTTTGCAAATACATCATTGGGCTGCTGAGAGATTTGTACATCTTGAACAAGATAACATGGCTCTGAAGTGACTCCACCAGTTCAATATGGATTAATTGTCTTGCTCATATTTCAGTGCAAGATTTTATTAAACCTTTGATTAAGAATTATTTTAGTATACCTCTGACCAAGGGAGAAAAAGAGCACTGCTACTGTTGTTGATACAAGAGCAAACCAACAGCTGTTCGAAGGAACTGCATTAATTATACAAAACATGGGACTCGTACTGTTTTGCGTGTGTTTTATATCTGCTTTCATCTTCTTAGCGTCTCATACAGGTTAATAGCTAAATAAAATTCTCAAGAAAAATTGAGTAAAAATTCTTCTGTTCCCTAGCTACAGATTACAGATAGAAGTTACAGATAGAGGAAAGCCTACTAGCAAATACTGCTTTATTATACATGTGAAGGGAAAACCAGTAAGTCTTAAAATAGCCTGAGATATCAGACCTTAAATACATCACTTCTCAATGGTCCGAAATAGCAGAAAAAGCCTCAATGGAGATAGAACATGGAGCTAAATGCATCTGTGTAGTTAGTAGTATACAATGAACACAGTTTAGCACAGGTAAGATAAAAATGCTATTATCACATTTAATATGTGTATGTAATTGCTTTGTTGAGAGGTGTTTAAATATTTGTCTATTACAATGTGCGTGTGTTCACATACAGGTATATTTAAATCTGATATAATATATTGGTATAAAAAAAATCGTGAGTAGAAATCCTAGTGTAGCTATGTCTCCATAAAAACCTTCCAAAAAAAACTCCAGGCCAGTGAGCCATCAGCAGTAGATGGCCTGGTTCCAAGCTGTTAGCAAAGCAATGTGGTCCTAGCCTTAAAAAAAAAAATTACACCATGAAAATTGGTTTTATAAATAAAGGAGATGATAGCCCAGATGCTTAGAAGTCATTTCTCTCCACATAAGAGAGTAAGATCTTCTTGGTATTTCCACATGTAAATTCTGAGTTTTAACTTCTCTGGGAGAGATAAATGTGATATCAGACTCCAGAGCATTACATATTCTCTCTGTCTCTGTCCCTTTCTCTCTGTATATATTAATTTTATAGATCTTTTTATTGTCTCAACTATACTGGTTGCGTGAGAAGCAGAACAATAGGCCAAGTACTTCCATTTCACACATGCCACCTCTATAATTCAACAAAGAATAGTAAAAAAGATCTATAAACCTGTTATAAATCAGTGCCCTAAACTAAATTAACCATTGAAATAGATTATCATAAAAATAATGTCATAAAAATATTCTTCACCTTTGTGGTCTGTGTGTGTGTGTGTGCCCATCCATGGGATGCTACGTGTGTGCCAAGGCCAGTGGTGCTGCTAATGGTGAGGCAGCCTGGGCTGCTGCAGCCTGGGAGGAGAAGGCAGGAAGGCAGAGCTGTGAGGATGAGCTTGAATATCTCTGTGTCTGGGAAAGTAACTCATAAACACAGCCACTAAAATCTAATTACTTCATATAACTCACCTTTAGTAGTAGTGAGTCATCTCCACTTTCTTATTAGCAGTGAAACACTAGTCTTTTTGGTTATATTTCTGGGGCACTGTTGGAAAAAAAAAAAAAAAAACAAACTCAATCAAGGCTAAAAACTCAAGGCAGGCTAAAGGATATGACAATTTAAGCAATACATGGCCTTGGCCAAGGTTGGATCCTGCTCTGCAGTCCCTACACACAAACTCCCCAAGCATTTCATCTTTATACATTAAGTTCCATGAGAAAGGCACATGTAAATACAAGGATAGTATACAGAGACAACTGCATGAAGTTCAGTACTGGACTGACAGGACAATGGTTCAAGAGCTGGTAGGTTTTTTCCATCCAGTTGATATTGTCTATAGAGGAAGACATGGGAACAGCAGAGTAAAGGCATCTCTCCCAGAGGTGGTGCTTTCCTTGCCCACTTACTTCCAGGAGTGTTTTCCCCCTGAGCTCATGTGGGAATACACCTGTGTTACTCAGTTGTTGTCTAAGTTTACCCAATCAAAATGAGGCATCTTTATACGACGTGGAAGTCCCACACTTCCAGCCATAGCAAAAGCCACCTCTGAGAACCAGTGGCACCAAGGCAGGAGTAACTCAGGTCCAACACTGGCCTCCGCTCTGAAGCCTGCCATTGCCATTAGACTTAGTATATCTCACTTTCTCAATCTGTATTTTGACAAGGCAATTCTCTCAACAAAAGTGAACTGTGAAATCTTACAGAAAGGCAGTTCAGCTGCTGAAATGGCAGAGCTGGGCGGCAGCCACCTGGCACAGACAGGATCTCATCAGCACTGGAAAGCATCGCCTTTGGTAAAAAGTAGAAACACAGTGCAGAGAGCAACCATGTCCAGACAATGAAATGGGTTAAAAACCTAGAAAACTGCTGTCATTCCTGCTGGTGGAATGGAGAGGAGAATGCAGAGAGCAACAATCACCCTGTAAGAAAGATGAAGCCTGGGGAAAACAGCTAAAGGCTGAACTGAAGGAGAATTATTACACATGAGAGAACTGGAAACTGCCATTTGGGAGGCATGGGTTGTTGTCCTTCCCCATTTTAAAGGGCTGGTCACCACTCCAGGAAGGCACTATGAGATATTTCCTAACTGGGGATTTTAGAGCTGGCCAGGAAACATGGATCATGCTGAAGAAACTGAATTATTTATCTCTGCTTGCTGGGTTCACATGTATATGAACAGCCTTTTTTCTCCACTACAAAATGCTGGTGCGCTGTGTGTACAAGTCTATTTTGTTCAGATGTAGAACATAGCATTGCTGTAAGAGTCAGACAGATCATTGTCAACTAAAGTTCCCTCTGTTTGAAATTAGCTATATATTCACCTTAAAATAGCAAAGCACAGTCTATTGTTCATGGGGCTAGGAATGAGAGAGTAGGTGCTTAACTAGGATGGACATAAATTAAAGCAGCTCTACAGAGCTGTAATATGAATTTGCTAATGTAATTGGCACTGAAGTTAATCCAACCCATGCAGCAGTTCCCTTTTTTATACGTTGCAGAATAACAATAGCATTCAAAGCATCATGGCCCCTGAAGAGGAAGGACTGTGCATTTTGCTTTTAAATGTCTCACTCCAGTAGATAAGACAAACTCATCCTTCAAGATAGGACAGTCATCATGTCATTCCAAATAACCATTGTTAGAAACGCACTGAACTGCTGGGGCAGTTAATAACAACACCACGCTTTATTTATATGGCTCCCCTCTGCTGAAGCCTTCTAGGCAGCTCACAATGGGTTTGATTTTCAGCCAGACCTTACCATAGCTTCTGTTTATATGGATGCAAATAACAGTGATTGGATGGCTGTGTGCATAAACAGGTCTAACTACTAATCTCTGTGACCTCAATGCATGGTTTTATTCCTTCATGCAACAATAAAATCTCCATCTGAAAAACCCTTCTGACAAAGTACACAATGTGTGAAAAAAGCACTAAGTTTTTCTGACTTTTTAATGGTTTCAAACAATTCAGCATTGGGCTTGGCAGCAGAAGGGGACCATGAAAGGGGCATCACCACTGTGACCACTCCTTAGCAAGGACCCCTGACTCCATGCTCCCCAGGACGGGACACAGCCCTGCAAAGGTGAAAGAACTGGATATTCGTTCCCTTCTCCCACCACCTCCTCTCTGGCTCATCACAACAGCCCCTCGTTCAGCTAGCTCTAACACCCTTTCTCATCTGACTCTGCAGGCATCTCCCTGCCAATCGCCTTTCTCTCTCCCTTGCCTTCTTTGTGAGCTTTGTTTCAGCTGTTTCTGTGTTCCTCACAACCTGTTTTTGATGCAGGGCGCTGACTTCTCCCCTGGCCCTTTCCCATGCCACCCACCACCGCTGCCGCCAGGCTGCACCGATGTCTGTGCCTGAGCAGCATCTCTATGCTCTTGCCTGATGCTGCCTCCCACCCACTTGTCCTTTACCAACATATTTCAGCAGTGGGTGACTGGCCTCTCTCTTGGGTGTCTAGATAGGACAGATTTAATCTTTTTGTCTTTCATGCTGAAGAAAACGGAAATATGAATACCCTGTCACGTGCAGTGCTGGCTGTTCAGAGTACTTCTGTCAGTTTCATGGCAGCCAGCGCTGCGCCTGGCAGTGCTTGCAGATTTGGGCCTTCGGATAACGGGTATATTTATAGTACATGCATTGCTTATGTATCGATAGCTGCCAAAGTAGTAAAAAAACAAATGCTCTCCATAAAACAATGAGAAAGTAGGATCATAATCTTTGATAGATGAATGAGGTTGACAGGTTTTAAAAGGCTTCCTCGCTCTTTTATGCAGATCGCTTTTCCGACTGCCTGAATCTAAGCCAGTGTGAGGAGGCTGAAAGTCTGGAAAAGGAGTAGGAAGAATAGTGCCCACCCCACAAGCCACCCGCCCTTGGAGAGGGATCAAAACCTCTGCCTCTGCCTAGTGCCAACCCCGTGGGGCAGGAGATGTGACAGGAGGGTCTCTCTGGGTGCCAAGAGGGGGACCATGCCATGCACCAGCCAAGCTTCACCTGCAGGAGCAGGGTCACTGCCCAGGACACAGCACAAAGTCTGCCAGGCCCTTTGAGAGAGGTCTGATGTCAAGCAGAGACTTCCCAAACTAGTGGAGACCTCAGTGGGTGTGAGAATGGTCTTTCATCAGAAGTCATCTGGAAGAGTGTGTTTTATTGAGGTTTCCAACCTGAACCTATTCCCTGAGGACAAGTCCAGGCATGGTTCATCCAAGAAGTCCCCAGTGGGATGCATTGGAGAGACACGTTAAAAATAAGATGCACAGATTGGTCTGTAATTTGGGGTCATCTGGATCTAAGTTTTAAACCAGTATCAAACCTACCTGCAAACTCCAGATCTGCATTTGAGTTTCCCCTTCATACACCCACATCAAAATGAAGATTTATTTTCTAATCAGATACAAACTAACCAATCTGTGACTCTGATCTTGGCTCTAGACACCTTCCCAGAAGTCCAGAGACATTTAAAATCAGCAGTCTTGATCAAGACATTAAATAACTCATTAAATTCCATTTAGATCTTTGTTAAAGTGCTACTTTCTCAGTAAATTGAAATACACATGGTTTAAGAAGCAGGTTAAATGAAAATGTGGACAGTTGCAACACAATAATCCAAGATAGTTCATGATGTTTTCAAACTACCAGATGTGAATGGCCTGATTTTCAGATTGCTGTGCAGTAATAGCTGCAAGTTAAATCAGTGGGTGTTCACATCTTTGAAATCCAGGCCATAAGACACACTCTCATTGAAATTATATTAATAATATATTAATAGTATGTTAAGATATATTATTAGTGTGGATCCACTAAAATAATATTATGGTCTGTACTACCTGAATAAGAACCATTATTTGTTGATTGAAGTATAGAATAAAATTAATGTTGATGACTCAACTAATAACTTCATATTTAAACAGCAAGTTTCAAGCAAAGGATCCTCAGGCATTACAGAGATAGGAAACATAAACATGCCATTACGGTTTTAGGTAGGCAGAATGCAATTATCCAAATTGGATTCTGGCCAGAACAACAGGCACTGCCCCCTCCTATTCTTGTTTTTAAAGAAGCTCCCTGACAAAAGTGATGGCAGCTGTTACAAGAGAAGAATTCATCAGTTGCTCACACCACCCACCTACTTGATTTAAACAACCTTGATTACTACCAAAGACAGACAGCGAAAAGGAAGACACTGGCCAGTCACCTACATGTGGAAAGCTGCAGGTTAATTTCCTCCTTCCTCTTGGGTTTTCTGCTGGAAAAATTCCAATTTCTTACTCAAACTGGTGCTTCACTTTTTCCTGGAAGAAGTGGGTTCAGAGCTGCTTTGAGTGAGGTGGACTTGCTGGGAGAATTCACCCTGTCAGCCAAGACACACCAAGAGAAAAAATGGGTGTCTCCTCAACCACCTCCTACTCCCCGCCCCATCCTGTGCACACACCATTTTAAAGAAGTGTGCCGCCACATCTCCACCATTTCTCTTTGTACTCAAAGTCACTGGCATCTTTCCTCATGAAGAGATTCGGTAGATACAGGTGGTAACCAGCTCTGCACCTACGAGGCTGGCATGAGGCCCAGAGCTCACAGGAAGGCTCCCTGCACTGAGACAGGGCTGCAGCAAAGTTCTCCTCTGCCATCAGCATCTTCCACTGCTCTAATATCCCAAAATAAATCTCCTCGAAGGACAAGTGTTTCTCCCTACAGTTTCTCCTTAAATTACTGAGCATTACTTAGTCTCTCTGGGATACAAGTATCATCTCAATCACAGAACAACCTCTAATGGTCATTTATGATTTGCAAAAGCTCTATTTCAGTGGAGCACTCAAGCTTGGCTCCAGATGACCAAACACTACAGGTCAGGAGAGTACTTACATCCTGGCAAAATGGGTAGAACTTAGGCGCATGTCTAAATCTTCCCTGAAGATTTAGGAGGAGATTATTCATGCTCAAAATGCATATTTACATGCTTTATTGTTTTGGGGCCCAAGATTTACAGAAGAATTGCACTGGACTGGTACTGAACCCTGCCAAAAAAAACGTTGTCTCTGTCCCTTTCCCCTTAAATGCCTCCAGAGCTCTTAGCAGACCAAGGCTATTCTAGAACTGAAAAGGGAAATTTATTCAACAAGCAGTATAGCAGGTGGCAGCTGCTAAACAATCTGCCACCAATCAGCAGTTTATGAAAGAGAGTAAAGAATCCAATAATAACTCACAGTTCGGGAGGGAGACACCGAGCCTGCAGTTTCTGAGAGAGGCTCATAATTAGGCAGAGTCAACTCTGGAAAATTATTTCTCCTAAAATCTGGTGAAGTTGGCACTCGGTAGCTCCTGCAGGCAGGTTGCTCACAGCAGAGCCTGCTGAGATGTGAGCTGCAGGTTAGAGCTGGGAGGCTTCTTGAGATGGCTGAGATGGTAAAAAAAAAAGAGGCTGGTGGAAAACCCAACTAATCTTATCTGTGTTCTTTGCTCACTTTCTTCTCCTGTAGAAAGTTTGACCTTATCCAAGAGCTCTGAAGTTTTAAGACATTCAGCCCTTTCCGAGATGGAAGTAAGTAGATGACTCAATGGCACAATTTTCTCCAAAATCTCCTGTGGTGCCAGCCTGGTGACGTGGGCCTCAAGCTGTACAAAATACGGGGAAGATGGTGAAGGGCCAGGGCACCTGAGTCCCTCTGCGGGTTTCTGCACCTATTCATCTCGAATTAACTGAGTTTGCCATGGTTACTTAGAGCTCAAAATCCTGCAGGTATGAAACCCGGCAAAATAGACCTGAGTTCAACTTCTGAAAAGTACGAGGAAAACTCCATCCAGCCTCATGGTAAATCTATTTTGTCCAGTTAGATTACAGCACCATCTACAGGCCTTTCCTGATTTAAAACACATCAGACAGGTTGTTCCACTATCTGTATATAAATATTTTGTGGCTTCAGCAGCATGTCTAGAACAGTGACAGACTGCACAGTCCAGCTTAGTGTAAACAGGGCAAAATGCCTTTAGACTGAGAAAATAGTTTGGTAACAGATGACAGGCAGGTTTGCTTCCTCACACCAAGCAGTAACTTTCTGAGTGCCCTTGGATTTTAATAGCTTGATTCTAAAGCACAGTGCTAGGGAGTCCATTGATTTGGTTTTCTTTTAAATATTCAACTAAAATTGCATTTCTTACAAGCAGCTCTGTTTAGCACAGTCGAACCAGAACTGCAAATGAGAAAAGTAAAAAAGCAGAAAATTGGGTTCAGCTAAAACCAGAACAACAGGGTTTTACTGCCATAGTATAGGCTTAAAGTACTACTGTTCATGCTGAACCACATATGCATGTGCAGTAATAACAGTTGATTCACCAGGATTCATTATACTTATCCTTAGCTGTTTGACACAGGTATGAGAACTCTTTACAACACAAGCCAGGTCATCTCGTGTCTGGAGACTATTATTTGCTAAATTGCTTGCCAGACCAAAAGAAACTTAATTGCTCCTATGCATTTAGAAGATCATGGGATAGGCAATGGTTCAGTGTGAAGAGGGCTGTGGTGAAGCAACCTACAGGAAAGCAATTAAGCGTATTAAAATAGCATCCCTACATGGAAATTTACCTGCTGTAATAAAGCAATTCTGTCTTCATCTGAAGCATCAAACCACAAATACAATGCAGGGTGGTCATTCCTGACATAAACACAGTCACTCAAATGCAGAATCAAGCTCCAAACAGGTAAGAGTTAAATGAGACTTAAAAAATCCAGAGATTGGAGGGGAAATTAAAAAAAAAAAAGTCTTTGGGAAAAATTTACCTGTCTCCTGATGTTTTGGCTTTTAGGTTAAATGTTAAATGTTATTTCAAGCTGTTCTCTGCAGCTAGGAGAGAGATGGGCTCTTTTATTTTATTTACAGGAGAGTTGAGATTCAGACAATTACATTATGAAAGAGCCTGGAGCTTTAAGACTGAATATTAAATATCACAAGACTTGTGATACTATCACAAGTGCTGGCAGCACTGTGGGAATCAGAACACATAGTTTACTGGAAGTTTTCTTTATTTAAATCTCGGCCATGAAAATAATTTGGCTTTATACAATATCTATGAAGTTCAGGGACCATATACATAAAAGCCTTTCCCCTCATTCCAAAATTGAGAAAGAGTAAGTGGACAGGGGGATATGCATGTGTCACAGTTACCAGTGAGGATATTGTGGTCTTAAATGCTGTTGTCTTAAACGTTACACACCCTACAGAATTAAAAAGCCATAAAGTTCCTGTCTTACTGATATATAACAGTACAGAGTGCACACCAACTGCTTCCGATTAATTGCACATATAAAAACAGATTTCTTTTCAAAAAGTCTGCATGCAGAGAAAAATCATTAATTTCACTTGAAGTGATTCCCAAACAGGATATGGAGCCTCTAACAGCCCTTCGGGTTGTGCCAATTGTTTCGTGCAGGTGTTTAATCCAAGTGCTCAACCGCACGTAGGGAACAGTCATTCTACAAGCGCAGGGTGGAGTGGGAGCTGCGTGGTGGTGTCACAGAGCTGCAAGGGGTTGATTCCTCAAAATCAGCAGAAACCTTGGGAAGCTGCTAATTCTTGTAAACAAGAGCCTGGGTTTTATGGAGCAAAACAGAGCAGAAAACACTGAAGTACACGAAAACCAAATCCCTTCTGCGAAATCCTCTTTTATTATACTAGTGAAGCACTAAAACCTGCCATAAACAAGCTGATTGCTCATTTCAGCCTCTCTCTGTCTGCAGCCAGGAAAAGCAACAGCAGCCGCAGACTGAGTTGAGCTGCTGGCATAGGAAACATCTCCTGAAGGTCAACACTCCTAGTATTTTTAGGTTTTGTTAGAACTTCCTCATTCACACGGGCTTGCAGGCAATATACACATATTTGTGATAAAAGCTGAGCCGCAATTGTTGTGTGTACAATACATTCCACCCTTTGCTCCGCTTGGTAATGCAGCAGTTTGAGACGAGGCTGCAGAAAGGCTGGATGGCTCCAAGATGAAGGAAGGGGAGAGGTCCCAAGGCATCTAAAGGGCTTTTGAACCTACCACATCTGATTGTGAGGAGCTTGATGAAAAGAGAGGCTCTCTTAAAAGCCAATATGGCATCTGCAAAACAGATTGCGTGCCCAACTCTGAATTCCAGGAAAGCACCTCTACCGCAGGAACCAGGGTGAGTCAGTGGCAGTGTCCTGGGAGGAGAAAAAGGAGGAGGAAGGGGAGAAGGAGGAGGCAGAAAGGCTCACCCCACAGCTTTTCATAATCAAAATATGTTTCAAAAGGGACAGTGACTGCAGAGCTGTCTGTGGGAGCTGAGTCACATTCTGAGACCTCTCCTGACTTTTTGTCTCAGTCTTTTTATACAAGGCTACCTGCCATGGCTTTTCCTGCTCTAGCTGACTGCAGCAAGTCCCCAGCATGTCCCACTGGATCTGAAATTTGCTCGAGGCAGCGACAGTGTAGTAGCTTCTAGATAAGTGGAATCAGGACCTCAGAAACAAAGAAAAAAAAGGTAGAAAACTACTAAATTAGTGTAAAGGCTATAGATGATGCTGTTGAGCAAAACCCAGGAGATTAGCCCCCAAAGGTGAGACGTGGTCTCAGGAGAATCTACACTCCAGCCTGCCTTGATCCAGAGTTAGCAGCAGCTTTTACTCAACCCTATTCAGAAATCCATGTTGCATTACATATTGACAAGCCAAATAGATGAATTTACCAAAGCAGCCAAAGGGCAGAAACTAACAGGTGGCGGCTATGCGACTTGCAGCACCTGCCATGCCTGAGATGCACAACCAAAGAGAAACTCAGGTAGTGCTTCCCAGCCTACCTTGGAAACACCACGCCAGCTGACACCAGCTCGGCCACGCTGCTCGGGCTGGCAGCAGCCCACCCACCCTGCACCAGTACCACTCAGCCTTTCTGCAGTTCTTGACCTGGAAAACAATTATTTCTTCTGCTGAATAGAAAGATTGGTGCCACGAGCAGGGGCCATGGCTGAAAGGGAGCACACAAGCTCAGCCTGGGTTTTGCCAATGAAATGTAGCTGGCATAAAGCAAGCACATTCACTAACAAGTTATTCCAAGATAATTAACAGTCAGAAGGAGACACTTGCAACAGCTTAATGCTTACTGTCAAGGGAAGCTAGTACCAAACTCAGCACTGCCTCACCAACTCACAAAAGGAAACAAGACAAAAACAGAGGGGTGGGAAACATCAAGGAAGAAAATATGGCATCTGTGAGGTGTTAATTACGAAGGTGCACATATTGGAGTAACAAGGATGTTAATGGAGTTTTATTAGGAGACAAGAGAACTGTTTTCGATAGCTTTGTAAAAGAGCCAGAGCTCAGTGGGCCAAATGCTGGGCTGGTGCAAATGACATTTTGCTTAAGCCCATGTGGATCCAACATCAACACTTGACACTTCCTACACTGCACAGCTGTAAATCTGCCTGCTGAGTGTGTGGGGAGCTGCAGGGATCCGTGGCTTCTCACACGCTCAGCAGTCACACGCCTGGTCATTGACATATATTTTCATGTTTCCAGCCACAAAGAGTGTTTTTTTTTTGGTCTGAATACTGGCTGTAAGTGCAGAACTCAGCCTGCTGAGGGGCCGGAGAGTCTCAGCCCCATACCCATAGAGAGCAGCAGCCAGTGTACACAGCCTCTGAGCGGAAGACACCCACATGAGATTAGTAGCTTACCCACGTATAACAGGAATAAATAAATGGCAAAGAATCTGATATCAATCTTACTCTGCTCTTTTTTCTTTTTTTTTTTTTTACCATGCTCAAGGCAACATAATTCAAATGCTTCTGTGCAGTCATTATGCACGGAGCCAAGTTGATCTCCCACTTATTAAGGAATATTTAGCACTCTCACTCTGAAGCTCTCAGATCAATGGAGTCCACATTCTTAATCTCATGTTGCTTTTGCTAACAATATGGTTACTGTAATGTTGGTCCTGATCCTCAAAGGAAAGAGGATATTAGAGCAGAAACCTCTGGTAATGAAATCTCGTGTAATGAAAGAGTGTTTACAGTGGAACGTTTGCATGTTGCCATCAAATCAGAGCCTTGCAATGTGACTTCCGAAAGCCTCTGCAATTATACAAGTGCCACAAAGTGGGGCTGGATGTCAGGCAGGTTGTTTAACATTTATTGCTACTACATCACACACGGTAAGTCTGCAACCAAAAAGGGTGTGAGATTTAGCAGTATTTGACAACACACACAGCACAATTAAGAATCTCAAGCTTGGAATATTTATAAATGCTTTCAGTATATGATACTCCTTATTAAAAATTAATTTATTGCAGCTCAAGAGGAAGTCTTATACCTGTAGATAATAATAAACCATACGGAAGAAATCTTTCCATTGGATAGTAAGAGAGTGAAACAGCCAGATTAATGAAGAGGAAGTGAAAATAAAAAAAACAAGCATGGTAAAGAGAAAGCCCATGTGCTATGGAAGTGCTGCCCCTGTGGAACAAGGTGTTTTAGCGTACTGACACCTGATGACAGGTGAATCAAAGCAATATTGTTGTCACCAGTGGCATCAAAAGTCTGGAGTCCTCACAGTGCTCTAAGTGTGAACAGAGACTTTGCATGTGCAAATCCTCTGCATGTGATAATCCCACAGCATAGAAAGTTATCCATGTTAGGAAGTGCTGCAGGATTCTGTTCTGAAGATAGGAGTTCAGGCAAAGGAGGGAAGAGTGATTGTATGCACAGGTGCTTCCACTTGTGTCAAGAAATGCAGTTAAGATATTTGCTTTTGGCTTGTCCTCTAAGGTAAAACTAAGTGTGACTAAAACCAGCTTCACCTCTTGCAGACCTAATACCTATCATGACACACAGCAGCTTCCTCTGCTATAAAAATAGTAAAACTTTGTATTTTGAAACATCCTTCCAGGATGTTGTCAGCAATATCAGTAGCTTTCAGATAGATGCGCCCACGTTATCTCCAATCAGTGGATCATCCACCTTTAACAACATTCTACATTATTTACTCTCTCCTGAACAAGAAGATTCACAAAAAGACGCCACTGTTTGGCTCTTGGTCATCAGCTGATTTTCAGAGGTGATGCAGGGAGTAGTAAGTCAGCTACTAAGCAAGCCAGAAAGCCAGACATCTCCTCTGCATGAACCAGCATGCCAGAAACCTGCCCATCAGCTCTGCCAGCTTCTGCCAAGATCACCTTACATCAAGATCACGTTCAGGATAGTGCAGGTGCAGCCTGTGAATCCAACATACTGAAGAGTAGGGCCTGGAATACGCGTTAAAAATTGGAGCTCATTTGATCTGGGCACTGTACAGATATGTCAGAGACAGGTCCTAACATGAGGTATTCAATGTCTGAATAAACAAGGCAGATAAAGGCTGGGAGGGAAAGAGGCAGCAGAACTCCCCCATGATCACAAAATAAAGGAAGAACCAGGAACAGAAGTGCTGCAGCCTACCCCATCTGCTGTGCTCTTCAAGGACCTTTTATTTTCTGTTCATTGCTTGTTAATTATTTCTGAACGTTGGAGAAAGCAAAAAGCTAAAGAGAAACAAGCCCCCATGGAGTTAGAAAACATCCCTGCTGTAAGACAGACTCAAATTGGCTGAGTTTTCAGCCAAAAGGGCTCCCAGGAGAGGGAGCAGAGCTTGCTGCTACAAGAAAAGGGTCAGTTCATTTCTGAAGCCCATGGACAAGTGAACAGAGGAGGTAAAGCCTGAGACAGAAATCTGGAGAAAATTGCGCCATGGAAGCAGCGCACGTGTGAGCAGGCTGCGTCTTTCAAAAGGACAGGAGTGTGCCCTGACGGGCTGGTGTGTGCTGGCGTGAGGGGACTGAGAAAACTGTCCCACATTAAACTTGACCCCTTTGAGGTAGGGCTGCCCCTGGTCCTGCACACACAGTTGCAGCTTCACAGTTTTTTAACATCAGGGCAGCTGCATTACTCTAACCCTGTGTCCCCATAAACTCACCAGCAAGCTTAAAGCCGTTGCAGGTGCTCATGAAATCCCACTTTTCTGTACTGAGGAGCAATGCCTGGTGGACTGGATGTGCACTTTGGTGGACAACATTCAAAGCAATTTGAAGAATGTACAAAGTGTGGGCATGTGCATATTATGAAAGATACTCTGGCTCCACATAGATAGTGTAGATGCTTATCCAATTTTCACAATGAACTCACCTCAGACACCAAACTCCAGGAAGTATCTTCCATTTTGAGGTTTTACATCACATCAGGTCATAGGTCAATAAAAATCAAAAAATCAGATACCTGTATAGAATTTTATAGCAATGACACAAAAATTGTGATTTCCAAAATGAGTAGTTTCATTTTTCTTTTCTGCAGACTGAATTTGAGAGGCAGTCCCCTGACTATAAAGAAATACCCTTCAGTTTAAGCCTTCATAAAGATTTTAAAACCCTGATAATGATAAAGGCCACGATTTAAATTTTTTGAACTTGTAATACCTGTGCCTATGTACAGATATTCTCTATGGTTTTATCCAACATTTATCTTTCCTTTTTTTCCCACCTCAATAAAATTCTCACGTAAATTTCCAACTTATATCCATAGCTATTTTAATATAAAGTCGTTTCCAGAAAACATTTGTAGGAACTAATTACCAAGTACAAGGGATCTGAGCAACAGTTTTCTTTGGCAGACTTAACACTAACCTTTGGTCAAGCAGCAGAACCCAACTTTACAGCCGTTTGCAGTGCTTATTTCAACAGTGCATAAATAAGTAACCCGAAACTGCCTGCTTTCACTTCTTGACTGAGCTCTGCCCTTTACACTGTGAATTTCATGATGAATGATGGAGAGCGACAGGCACTCCCTGTTCGTGTGACCTGTGCCACAGAGCAGCAGAGGCAGCGTGCCGGCAGACACCAACACCCCCACCAGCAGGTCCTCAGGCTGGGACCCAACCACCCTCTCTGCTCCTCAGGGTGGGTATTTAGGAACATCTTCACTCAGAAGCTGCATTAGTCCCACTGTGCTTGAGAACCACCAATTGACCCACCCCTCTGAAAGAGTGTCTAATCCTTTTCTGAGCCCATTTAAAATCTTGGTCTCCACCAAGTTCCCAGGTAAATAACAACAACAATAACAACAATAATAATGCACAATTCCATTAGGAACTGAACACAACAAGAAGTTTCTTTTATTTCCCCCTTTAAAAGTTCACAGGTTACTCAAATGGAGCCACTGCACATCTGAGGACTTCCAATTCCCATCAGCTTCAAAGAGCTCCATGAGCTCTTAGCAACTATTGAAAAGTAACCCCAGCATATACATGTAACCTGAATTACACAAACATTTTCTTTCTCATTTGTGTTTCTCAACTCTACAGAAATGTTGACATTTATAATGATACTTTAGACATAGTGGGAAAGCCTGTAACCCATCACATAGCCATAAATATAACTGTGAAATTACACTGTTCTTCTGATCCTATAAAGAATTAGTGGGGACATGAATGTCCAGCTTGCAAAATCAATTTATATATTCAACTCAAATGTTTATCAGTCAAAATTTTTTATATATTCAGTTCAAATCATCATCACGAGCACTGCTGTGATCTTCCTGCAACAGATCTAACTCACATAACAAAACTAAGAGAAAAAGCTAGAAAGGAAATCAGAAAGTGATGCCTCTGTAACAGGAAGGTCAACATATTCTTGAAATTTGAAACAGAGGCAGTAGCATTTATGCCAATATAGAGTCTGTATTACTCATTGCTTTTCCCCAGCTGGGCAGCTATGTCAAGCGTTGCATTCTGCTGGGTTTCAGCTATGCTTGTGCTGGATGTTGCTCCACAGATATAAGATCTAGAACCACAGCAGAGAGAGTCACATACATTGTGCTCCTATACCATTCATTTGGTTGCAGAGCCATAATAGTTGCTATACCACCAATTCTCTATCTTCTTGTCAGGTTTTTTATGTTATGGCTGAGACAGTAGTTATTTCCTTTTAGTGACTTGGTAAGGTGGATAATACTTCACAGAGGTCTCTCGCTCATACACATGCGAGCAGAGTTCAAGCCTGTTTTGGAAACACCACTGTGGTTCCACAGAGTGCTGATGACTGACGTGCAATTCATGGCCACTGTAATGCGCAGACAATCAAAGCAGTGATGGAGAGCTTCCACTAGGTGAAACATGGCCCAAATAAAATTCAGAAAGGTTTAACATACTCACTGCAGATGATGAGGATACTGAATAATTGCTCCAGGGAGTGTGTGTAGTATACAACCATTTCAGTGTACTAAATCAGAGCGGTGATTTGGTTTGAATTAATGTCTCCCTACCACCACTCCTGCATTGATCATGCTGCCAGACACAAGATAAAATGTCTATCAACAGCCTCAAGGAGCCAGGGTGAGATCAGTAGCTGCTGAGCACTGCTGGGGTGGAAGGTTCCCTTCTCCATAGCAATGCCATGGTAGGAACAAGACTGTAAAGAGTGGTAAGGAGGTCGTTTGCAGGCAACAACACAGCTAATTGGTCTGCCTCTAGACAGGCACTGTCCCAAACTGCAGTTAATTTACAGGTTAACCTCTCACCTCCAGACCCCCCTCTAGTTTCTTCTGCAATGCTTTCTAACAGTGGTTCAGCTGCATAGTGAATGCCACTAGGATGAGAAACTGGCACCAAGAACTAACCTCACTACTAGAATAATGCATTTCATGTTCATATTGGTATTTCTTCTACATGGAAAAGGCACTGCATTAAATAAAAACACATGGTAGAATTACTTCCCCTGTCTAAATTTTAATTTGTTGAATAAAAATTATGAACAGGATCTGTGGATGAAGATACAAATAAAGAAATAGAGTGAGTAGAAATAAGACCATCAGTAATTTGATTCAGCTTTTAATTGTGGTCATTAATGGCTGCAGTAATATGGCTGGTTTTAAATGTTTTCTCATCTGGCTTGGAAAACTGGAAAACCATAATCCTTGGAATCAACCTGATGGATATAGTACTAGGAAACAACATTTTGGAGGGAGATTCATATGAGTACTGTTGCTTTCCATGGATCAGCTGTAATATAGGGCACAAAAGACCCTGATCTGTCTTTAGTATAATATTATCCAGTCATACTTTTTGCAGTTTATTTGTAAATCCTGAGCAGAAAGTAAGAGTATTGAATTTGTTCCATCAACCATCTGACAAACATCACATAAAGCCATAATTTCCCTCCATTTTGTACCTTCTGCCCTACAGTTATTTTTTAGAGGGGGAAGAGGATGTGATTGATTATTTTTTGAAGGTAGAGTTGCACCTGCTGCAAATTCAGCATGCCTCTAGAGGGTGGCTAATCTAAATCCTTTTTATTTGTCATTTTCCTAGTCTACAGTCATGTTTCTTGCAATGTGAGAGTTCATTTCAGCTCGAAGGATCTAGGTACCATTTACAGAATTTCCAAAGGTACTTAGTGTTGATCTGGCAGCATTCCTTTTAAAAGTGAACTTTGGCTTGCCATCAGTGTGGAGAGGGCGAACTAGCACCGAGCATGTCTGAACACACCCTTAGCGCACTAGCTGGAAAATTACTTCCTTAAGGATCATCATCTTCTTTGATACCTTCTTTACTCACTCTTATTATTCTACTTATCTGTGGTCATTACATAGGTCTCGTATTTTCAGAAATGTGCCCCTTTTCTCAATTCTAGCCTCTGTTATTTGATCTAATGCAAAATCCAAGTGGTTTACATTTTTTTTCCTTTCCTTCACCACATTGTTTTTCCTCTCAATGAGCTTCACAAAATAACTTTCCTGGCCTTGCCATATAAAACGTATTCCCTCTGAAGGCACACTGGTAACTTTTATCAAAGCACATTTCTCCATATATTTTGTGATCTCAGCTCTTAAAATCTCCAGGAACTTGCCTGCAACTGAGGTCAAATTTACTAGCCTATTATTTCCTATTACCGTAGTGCTTCTTTCATAGACTAAGATAATGTTAGTTTCCTTTGTGTCCATTTACATCCCTCTGCATGCCTACAGAATTATTTAATATAGTAATGCATTCAGTATTCTCCTACCATGACAAACCCAGTGCACTTCTATCCCTCCCACTTGCCAAAGACAAGCCAGCAACCAAATCACCTGAGATCACAGATGTTAAAATTTGCAGATGTGGCCTTTTTTGTGATCTCCTGAAATAACAAGTATCTCTTATAGGTTTTATTTGGATTCCATTTGAACTAAATAATAGCTTTTTAGAAATATACAGTCTAGATTTTAAGAGTTTCAACTAATGGGAAATCCACTACAACCTATATGAATTCAATTTGAATCTGGTTACCTTCAGTTTTGTCTTGTAGACTGTGAGCTAGTCTTTCATTCAGCATAGCTAACCAGATGCTTGCGCACATGGCTCATTTCTGAACCTACTTATCTTTTTACTGCCTTTTTGGGTGGCAAACCTCAGCAGGGGACAAGCGGTCCATCGCAGCAAGGTCTGGCAAAAGGGCAGTGCCACCAGCCTCCTCCTACCCTGCCTTCCGTGGTGCAAGCACTGGGCTGTGCCACAGCATCACTTAAGGAGCTGACATTACACAGAGTATTCATCAATGTTCCTGTGGCTTGCTGGCAATGTGAGCCAACAGAAAGTAAACAGAAAATCCATTAACAACCAGTCCTTCTTTCTGGATATTTCTTTTAACCTTCCAGTCCAAGTTTGCACAGGCCAGTAAAACCTTCATTTTTAGCAGCAAGAAGTTACCTTTTCAATAAAAGGAAGTTTCAGCAACTGTGAATGTTAACACCACAATGTTATTAGTATCTTTTTGTGACTACTACCCTGATGCCACCTTGCTCTAGTCAATGTAAGATTTTACCATTTACAAAATTGGTGCAAGATCCCTCTCACGCAACACCAGTCCAACATCACCATACCCCTACTTGTGTGGTAGTCCTCTTTAAATCAGTGGCATAGAGTTCCAAAGTTCAGGAATAGAGAAGTACCTCTTGGCATTTTTACCCAAAGTTTATATTAACTTCCAAGGTCTGCATAATTAGGTTTAAAATATCCTATATTATATGGCAAGAGTTCTTGAATTTCTAGGGTCCTACTTCTATTAGACCTGAAGTTCAGAAATGCACAGAAATATTAAGGAGCACATACACCAACTCACACATATAATTCTGTAACCTACTCCTTGTAGTTGAAAGTATTTAGTTACAAGGTGGAGAGGTGGGGCTGGTGGCAAGGAGGGCAGACTTTCTTCGTGCAGCAATGAGGATGGCATAACCACTGAATAACAAGAAACCTTTTCTACAACATTGTTTTGCAAAAGGGAGACTGGAGCGTTTCTGCTCTCCATGGCAGAGGGAATGTTCAGGGACACAGTCTGGTCAACCAGATGTTCAGAGGTAAAGACCAGTGAAAGGGGAAACCAGACAGAAGATAATTTACAAAGTTCTGGCTTCAAAAAACACTCTTCAGGAGCATAAGGGAAGTGCAAAGTAGATGTCACTACCTAACCTGTCCTCTCCTGCTCTATAAGTCATAAGGAGATGAATCACACTTGCAGGAAAGCAATGTGACTGATGGAGGCCCTAACAAAATGCTTTCTCCAGGTGCCTGGCTCCCATAACTCGGTCCTCAGCCCCTCCCAGCAGGGTCTGCAGTCTGCCTGTGCTGGTGTGGCTGCTGGTGTGGCTGCTGGCATGGCAGATGCTGCTCACCAGGACAAGGATGCTGCAGTCACTCCCATTTCACAATTCTGGGCCACAAATCCTATTCCTGGCTTAGACCTTCGAACAAATTGACTGTTAACTGCCTTATCTACAAACACAAAGCACGTCAAAACCTGTTGCACCCCGGTGCTCTCAGAGTCACATATAATCGGATTTTTTAATAGGTGGGCCAGCATATGAAAGCCTTCTGCCAATCTCTCCCCTAAGCACTTCTTCACAGTCAAAACTCATGCTAAAGCAGCAAGTAGCTTGTTAGCCATGAGGAAGGGTTAGGTGGCCTTGCAGATTCCACTGACTGGGAGATTCCAGGCACCTCCAGGGCTGTTGGCAACCCCGTGGTGCCTTTGCACAGGCCAGGTGTGCCATGGCGCTGACCTGGCCCTGGGACAGGGCAGGCACAAGCGTCCCCAGCTCACATCATCTGGTCCAACAACAAGTTGGCAGAGCATAAGCTGTGAAACATTTCCAAACTCAAAAATTGGCCTGCCAGTCCTGAGTTCATCTTGAAACATGGGGGCTGCCTCAGGGGAAAAAAGAAAAAAAAAAAAAAAAAAAAAAGCAAGCAAAGCCTTCATGGGCTAAACCACAGGCAATGCCTCAATCCCACCCTGCTTATGTTAACCCTAGCAAATCTAGGTGATGCTTTCCATATCCAAAGGAGCATGAAGAAATATTAAATTTTAACCATTAGCTTCAATTTATGACAAATCCTTTGTTGAGCTTTAATACTTTATGCAAAGAGAGAGATGTTTGCACGTGGGCTTTTTGTGCACGCTCCTTTTGGTTTTTTAATTAGAGGCTGCTTTTGCTAAGTTGTGTGTCTAGTAGGACGCCTGGCTTTTACCCATCTTTCTCCTAAAACACAACCAACGTAACAAGCAATGGATCTGATCCTTAAAAACAACATTTGAGAAAACAGGTGTCTTCCGGCGAGCCTCGTGCTCCACAGATGGGTGAGACAATTAAGTACCATGGGAAGTGCTGTCTCACACTGCAGAAACCACACCAACAGATTGGTAATGGTGCTATTCTCATGAGAGAAGCGGGGTCATTATTAAATGGATGGAAACTGTTGTTCGTAAACGACGTTTGTACAAACATAAACCTTATTTTATTGCTACATTAAATTTATCACAACACAAGGAACTGTCAGCAAGAGGGTGTTCAGTCTTCTCCCACCACCATGAGGCCATTTAAAGGAGATACGTTTGTCACTGGTTAGTTAATCCAAAACTATATGTTCAAAAATTTATCAAAATACTCATCCTCCTCAAGTCCTTTGCACTCCCAGTGGAACCCCTTTCATTCCTGTACAAGGTAAAGTTAGTTCCTGATTGCATGAGGCGCTGGGAGCAGTATCTATGTAGAGTACTTAACACCTTTCCTTATAGAAAAGAGACAGAAAAAGAGATATATCTTTCTTCCTGAATAAATTTGCATGCAGCTATTACTCACTGTAGACCTATGACATTTGGTTTGAAATAAAATGCCTTTACCTCATAAAATCTCGCCTGTGCTTTGCTAGAAGCTCAAAAGAGAAATCTTCTCTCTTCTCCAGCTTCCATTTTTCTGAAGAATAGCAGCTCTGCAAGAAGACACATAAACAGACAAGCAAGCACCCCAGTTTTTTGCTGGGAATTCCATAGGTTGCTGCAGAACTTAGAAAAGTAGTATGGAGACAAAAAGCCTAGCTCTGCTACCCAGCCAGAAGGTCTGTGCTGCGTACAGCCAAACACTCAGACAGAGCAGAACCACTCCAAGAAATATGGGAAAACAGAAAAGAAGACTGCCCTAATTTTCCCTCACTCTGCTGAACTTCACCAAGACTCAACATGTAACTTTTCCAGTCCTATCCATCCCTGGGATAACAGGATCACCTGCTGCCATTAATTTTTCAGTCCAAGTGGTAGCAGTCTTTGCTAAAATGCTTAAGGAGGTGGATGAAAGTCCCATAGGTGACAGGGAAAAGGCAATTCATAGCATCATAAAATACTCAGTTTCACTTTTTTTAAAAAAAAACACAGAAAGTTCTCTTTTTAAAAAGAAAAAATGCTTTTGTTTTTAAAGCACTGTTTTCAGATCCAAGTATTATGAAATATCACTTCCTCTGGAAATGCATCCCTATTCACACATGGGCATACATAGTGGGATCAATCTTAGAATGGCATTTCTGCAAAGGAACCTGTCTCAGTTAACCTACAGATTGAAGAATGAAAACCAGAACAACAACTAAATCCCCCTTTGACAAAGGCTGGCTGGTTTTTGATTGTAGAATTAGCAAAGACATATCATTTCCTCAATTAACAAAACAAAACAAACAAAAAAAATCAATTCACACAAAGAACTAAAACCCTAGAAAAAACCCAGCACCAGGAGCAACCATCAAAACACTGAAGGTCTGAGTGTTTTGAAAACTGTGCCTAGGCAATGGGACTTTCCTGTGGAAATGAAAAGATCCCAGGCAGCTCTCATTTATAGATCCATAAGTGCTTATCAAAACTTCCCTGACACTTCTTAGGGCTTCCAGACAGCTACTTTCCCAGCGTCGTTTTGTGCCTTATACTTAATTCAGTATTTTGTAATGAATTTAGGATACCAAATTGACAAGTTAGTGTTGGAACATATTTTATTTCTCTACATGGCAGAAAGGGGAGAGGGATGTGTAGCCTGGCTGACATGGTGCTAAGTTCCCACAATCAAAACATCTGTACTCAGGAGAAATTATACCCCAGACCTTGCTCCTACTACACGCTGATTACAGAGATCTCAAAACACGCAGGCACTGGGTGTGCAGGGGCTCCTGCCCGGACATGGAAAGCTGAAGCAGACCCCCAGGGCCAGGCAAGGATTGTCACACAGCTGCTATGTCTTCCCACTTCCTTCTCTCTGCATCCCTTACAAGGGATAATAAAATAATAAAATGTCTTAAGATAACCAGGCACAAAAAGCAGGCCCCTAGTTAACATTAATCACAAATACGCTGGTAAAAGCAGTAGGCAAGCATCACAATAAGGTTCACTTATCATGGTCTCTGCACAAGGATTCCTCTCCTCCAAGCAGAAATACACACCTCTCAACTGCCTGAAATGACATCACAGAAAAAATGTACCTGTTTTTAACATTAACCATGCAAATAGCTATTTTAGAGATCCTTCTCTTCTGAAATGAAATCTGAATTAATTCTCTGTGCAACACCAATGTCATGAGGAACTACCAATCAGAAAATAATAAACTCCTCTACCCCTAAGGAAACTCCAACCTGATTTTATCATTTTATCTTCATGCCTCTACAGCTTTCCCTGTAGCACAACATGGGGAAACTGTACTTTCTGTGTGCTTTAAATAGGTACTGATTAGGACAGTGTCTTTCACAAGAAGGCAGGTTACTATGAAGGAAATTAATTTTAGTTAGTTGTTTTTAAAAATATTTTCCCCAAAAAGAGATGAACAGGTAGAGACAGACTGACCTTGAGGAGTTACACTGTTATCTTCTGTGATATCCAGCAAAAAAACCCCTCCAAATTATTTTATAGGCACCTGGTTCATTATGTCTTACAAATTAAATCCTCATTTATCTACATGCACCAAACAGTACCTATTCATCGCCTTCACTTAAAAACACATTGCCCTTCTCCCTAGCCTTGTTAATTTCCAGATGCTAATTAAATTTATACTCATAAATGTATCTGTTTAGCATGCATGACTAGATCATCCTTCAATATCTATTATCCATTGTACATTCCAACATGTTTACCTACTGGTTTTGGTTTGCTTTGTTTTGTTTGGATCCATTTCTATCAGTTTAAAGGAGGGAGCTTATGAATTTAAGTTTCCCATTTCCATGCTGGGTGGCTGGATTCTCAGGCTTAGTGTTTTGGTAAACGCCTTTGCCTCAACCAACTGCATCAGACTCTGAAAGAGCAAAAGGGGAAAAACACTCTGAAAGCAGCATTTGGGGCCCTTTATTTGGCCTTTCCATGAAGGTGATGAATCTTTTTCTCCCCAGCCCTGCCTTGCCAACCGCAAAGCCTGCCTTCACACTGTTTTCTAGATGTCCCATTCTGCTCAGTGCGACCAGCACAGCCCAAACTGAGCCTCATCAGGAAGAGACTGGGACTGCCATGATGGAAAACCATGTCTGAGTTCTGGTCCAACTCGTCTTGCCAGTGGGCAGAATCTGGCCAGAAGGATGAGCCAGTGGCACTGCTGGACTCTGTTGACTCAAAATAACCCCTTGACAGGCAGGCGGGTAGAGGACTCTTAGTACTTACTTAGTACTTACTTAGTATTCCCTCAAGTCCTGCATCCAAGTCATTTATAAAGACATTGAAGAGTGCTGGCCCCTGTGGAACCCCACTAGTGACTGGTCAACAGCCCGACATAACCCCATTTACCAGAACCCTCTGGGTCCAGTCTGTCAGGCAATTGCTCACCCACTGCATTGTGTGTTTACCCAGCTGTATGCTGGACAACTTGTCCAGGAGGACAGTGTGAGAGACAGTATCAAAGGCTTTACTGAAATCCAAAAAGATCACATCAACAGGCATCACTTGGTCAACTAGGTGGGTAACCTTGTCACAGAAAGAGATTAAGTTAATCAAGTTAATCAAGCAGGACTTTCCCTTCATGAACTCGTACTGGGTGGGACCAATGACTGCATTGTTCAGATGTTTTTCAATATCTCCCAGAACAATATCCTCCATGATTTTGCTAGGCACAGAAGTGAAACTGACAGGCCTGTAGTTGCCAGGGTCATCCCTATTGCCCTTCTTGAAGACTGGGACATTTGCCAGGTTCAGACCTCTCCAGATTCCCAGGAGCATTGAAAAATTACAGACAGAGGTCTCGCTATGGCCTCAGCCAGCTTTTTAAGTACTCTTGGAGGGATCCCATCAGGTCACATCAACTCGTAGGGATCTAGCTGGAGTAGCAAATCCTGTACAAGTTCTGAATTGACTGGGAGTTTCATTCTCACAGACATAGTTCTCTAGCCCAGGGCTCTGGGGGCCCCAGAGTCCACCTTCATTGGTGAAGGCCAAGGTGAAGAAAGTATTAAACATCTCTCTCCCTTTCTAAAATCTCCAGTTGTGTTATGCTGAATTAAATCAGATGGGGAGGGTTTCAAACCAGTTTGGCATTTCACAGTGCCAGCTACACGTTGACATACTGCTACCCCAACTCACTGCAATTAAACCTTAGGTCTGTCTTAGACTCCAAAGCATCTCACTCTGGGCTGTGCCTTCTCCCCTCCCACATTCTGTCCCCTGACACAATAGTGAAAGCCCAGGACAATGACTTCAAATGTGGTTCTTGCAGTCAAAGAGCTCTGGAGAGCACGGGAAGTGCTTCTGGCTATGGATTCTGGGTTCAGAGCAGCAGTGGGGCACAATGACAACAAGTTTTCACTGGAAGAGGTTGTTGTAGCTGCTCATTGGGACCCAGACAAATCCCAAAAGCTACCTGATTTGATTGGCATCAAGTGTATTTTAAATTAGACGAGTGCAATGCAAGACAGAACCTACACTCCATTTTTTCTATGTAAAAATATGACTGTGCAAAGCCTGCATTTTTCTGCTGAGAAAATATAAGTGAAAAATTCCCAATGAGGAACTGGTAGACTTGAAACTGTGATGCTTACTTAGGCAAAACTCCAAGTTGGTTTTAACTTATCCCTAATTCACATCCCCAAATATATCACTGCTCACAAATGTAATGAAAAAGATTTCATAAAAAAGCTACAAATATTCCAAGGAGGATCACTTGACTGATATATTTAGCTTTTAAGTGTTACAGAAATGGCCTAGGAGGGAAAAAAAACAAAACAAAACCAAACAACACCAAATACAGCTTTTGTCACTGGGGATGATTTTACTGCCAGTAAGGCAAGGAGACTCCCACCCTATGCTGCAAAGGCAAACAATGCAGGCTACTGGTTAGCTTACACACCACCAAATCAAGGATTTGCTTCAGCACAGGAACTGCAGTGATATTTCATTCACTCTAACACACACAATCATTATGTGCATGTGGGTGCTGAGAGGACGAGGCACAAGCGTGGAAATCAAGGTCAAGAAAGCAAGAAAAACTCCTTCGTTTATCCCATGGAACAGTTATTCTATTCTGCAATAACTCGGGTTAACAAATAACGTAATAAAGATTGGCATGCTGCCAGAATGACTGAATTGATTCTTACGCTGCACAGCACAAATCTTTTGATCTCCCCATAAAGAATGGGAAATTATAGCCACAGTGGGTACCTCACAGGAAAAGCAAATAAAAATGAAATGAACATTTCTAGCAGTTTTGACCTTGCTTTGGGGAATACTGTTTTAAATTTGATTGCCCTGCCCACTTATTATTTCACGAGAAGACACAAGCAAGTCACAAAGACAGTTTTTAGTATTCTCTTTGATGAGGTAGAAAACTAGATAGTCTTCTCCCACCCACTTTTTTTTTTTTTTTTTGGTTCATATATTCAACAGCAAAGATTTTATCCAGGCTTTGATTTGATTTTCAGGATTTCTGGTGGGAAATTCTTACAGCAGATAGTTTGTTTCCATTGGGGTTTATGGTACTATTCTGTCTAATTATTTCTGGCATTTTGCCCATCAAATTGTGAGTTTCTTCAAAGGAATTAAATGACAGGAGGCCTCCTTTAGAGCAATCATGGACGGGGTTTGAATTTTGTTGTCTTGGAAACAAGCTAGTTCTTGTCATTGAATATATTCATAAAATAATGGTTGAAACATCACTGATAATAACGGGCTCTTTCCTTGTCAAAATTCATGTTCTGGGGACTTTGCTAGAAGAGACTGTGTCAAAGAGTTTTTTGCAGATGTTGAAGCTAATTTCAGCACTTCTGTTTAAAACTCCCCGGCTCAGGTGTCCCATCCCACCATACCTGTGGTCAGCTCTGTCCATGGGAGGTGGTCCATGGGGACTGGGAGAACCCCAGCATCCCTCTACACCTGGGGAGTACAGGACAACTGCATTCCTGTGTCAGAGACCCCAAGGCACATACCCTCCTGTCCCCATTTGTCAGCGCCAGATGGCTCCAAATTGTGAGACCGCCACCCAGCATGGATAATTCTGTCTGCATTGTGCCTATTAAGTAGAAAATATATTTTTCCCCTTGCCTGCTGATATAAATCCCAAGGTTCAGGGTATTTACACTCTGTGCCAGGGGTCTTACCCGCTTCTCAGCAGGTACTTCACTTTTCAAACAGATGGATATTGATTGATGAGTAAAATTGAGAGACAGAGATGCAATTTTTTAGGAAGGCTATTCAAATCAGGAACCTGATATCACTCTTCGAGCTTCTGTATCAATCAATCAGCCTCTGGTTTCAGTGTTTCATATATATATTTAAAATGAAGAAAAAAGAGAACCCACATTGGGATGCTGCTGGTTTCTGAATGGTGTGAATTAAGCTGAGAGCTGTGCAGGACTTGACAAACTCCTGTGGCTCCCTGTGTCTGTGTGGACGTGCATGCGTGTGTGTGCGTGTGGCACACGCATATTGGGGGAGGTGGGGTGTGAAGCTATAAAAAGCCATCAGTGGAGACAGGTCATAAAAAGCTTCCATTCTGCCAACTTTTCTGTGAATCGTTTGGCTGGATATAGTAAACCTGTGGGACACTTGAGAAAATTAAAACTCTAAATTATTACTAGAGAGACTAGCCATAATAGATCTGCTGTGAGAACCTTACTAGCAGTTTTACAATCTTTTTCTGTCCTTCTCAAATCACTACATAATGACACTCAATACTCAAATGTCTAACAAGGCCATTTAACATAGCCTGCAGAAGAGGATTCTCCTGTGAAATTTTACTACAGCCTCTTTAGCACAAAGCTTTCTCAGATTATTAGTAATTTGCATTAGGTCTATTTAATTTTGAAGAGTGCCAGTTCAGTGACCACATGCATATTAGAGCTTCACAAGTGTATGTGTCTAAAAAGCTACCAAAAGGTCATAGGAATTCGACAAGGCATTTGGGATTTTTCGAATTTTCTCTTCATTGCACCAAGGAAAACCAGCACGAACCCTTTTACAAGGCCAGAGCCTCTGAGGCATAAGTCGCAGGCATTAGCCCTGCAATGTACACACCCCTGCAGCAGAATCCTTTTCCACTACATACAAGAGTCTTTTGGCAAAACCTTCCCATTTCACCTGTGAAAGAAGAGCCTGATGATGGGAGAATTCCTTCCAAGCCATCTAAAGAAAAACCACAGCTTTCCTTGTAAGTACTGGTAAGAGAGTTTTCCAAACAAGAAACACGAGGACCACTGGCGTGACACAAATGCTGCCATTGAATTGTGAGTCTCTAGAGAAACCCCAGAGTACTTGAAGACAGTGCTACCAGAACAATCAAAAGATAATAACAAATAAAGACAGCATATAGAAAGGTCATTTTTCTTTCAAGAAGGCATTTTTCTCCTTCCAAAACATCCAACACCAGTGCTCCCAAAGCCTACGATAAGTGTAACACCCAAAAGAACAGGCATGACAAACCGTGGGTATAACGTGGCTTTGCTTGAGACCCCATTTGCTTGATAACTGTGTTTCAGCAGAAGGGCCACATCCTGCACCCAGCTTTAAAGCCATACCTCAGTAAATGTCAAAACTAGTCTCAGAGCCATGTAGTCTCCTGCCACAAACAGCAGATGATGAACTGCTTCTTCACATTGGTGGGATGGAATAATGTCCTTGCGACATCTGTTCTCCTGTGCACCAAAGCCAAATAACTGTTCATAGCCTCACTGCTTTGGGAGTATATTTTTATACCTTGACTATTTTACATACGTGCAATATTTCAAACTTCTACTACAGCCACCCAAGCACCAGAAAAAATATGAATGTCCTGGTTCAGGAAAGCAAGATCTTGCCAACAAAATTAGCTCATCCTTGTGAGTCAGACATTCCAATCAAGAATGACAGAGCCTCCTACAGTAGATCTGAGAGGGAAATTCAGCCTTACAAGGACAGAGCATTTCAGGGTGTCCCACATCAAGATTCAAAAGGGTTTGGTGTTATTCATCGTAGCATTGCATTAGTCTGAATACACAATGAAGCGTGGGAAGGTGAGGAGCAAAGGGGAGGGGGAAATTCTTTGCAATCTGTTCTTCATAAGTCAATGATTATGAATCAGATATCTAATGAAGCAGTAATAGGAATGATGACTAAGTAAAGTAGCTAATAAAGCTAATTTATGTGAAGTTGAAATTTTTAGTACTGTGCATTAAAGCAAGCATGATGTCTCAGCATAGAAGGGGCAATGTTAGTGGATATATACCAAGTGCTTGCAATGCTTCAAGATGATAATACAACTAGATATGCTGAGCTGCTGCATTTCTGATTTAAAGCTTTGCTCTTCAGCACAGACCAACATACTGGCCTTTCTGTGCCATCAGCACACTTGCTGGGAAATGCACTCTGCTCAGTAGTTCTGGGTATCAGCGTATCTGCTCAGCCCCACCCAGAAAGAAAAGAAACAAATGAAGGGCCTAATAAGGCAGATGTTTTTCCTATTACTAGTGTCTCCATTTACCTTACTTTTTTTCTCTTTTTTTTTTCTTTTCCGTAAAACAAAATAAAATAAATAAAATAAAATAAAATAAAATAAAATAAAATAAAATAAAATAAAATAATAAAGCAAAATACAAATGTCTGACTAACCTTGACTGGAACAAACCTGATAGGCTGCAACATGTACAGTGGGCAATAAACTATGGCATGTATAGCTTCTCAACACTGCATTTCCATTTTAACTGCTCAGCTATGAGAGTATTTCACTCATACTGTAACTCAAATGATTACAGATTACTTTAATGCAATTTGCTCTGTTTTCACTTTCATAGATTTTAGAAAATTAATAGACATGAGCAAGCTTGCCAGGAAGTTTGAAGACAGAGACAAATGAAGGTCTTGGGAGCCCAACACACAAGCTACTTAGCTACTCAAACTATACCCTTCTGAGAAAGGAAATATGTAGCGTGATATATTTGTTTGCTGTCACCGGCAGGAAGGTCTGCCAGGATAGCCTCACTGCTCTGGCACACCGTCAAGTCTCTCCCCACACACAAAGTCACACCAAAGCCAGGGACACAAGGATACCCTGGAGCTCTCACTGCCTTTGGCCTGAGAACATATTTCCTCATGAAAATGTGGCTGAGGTGAATCAAAAATGAACATTTGAGAGAAGCCTTCACAGTTCAGGCTCCCAAGCCAAGAATCCAAACATACCCATCAAGCTGTCACAGGAAGATGGCATACATGGGACCCCAAAGAGGTACAGCAGGTGGTAGCTCCCAGCACCAGGACACAGAAGAGCATGTTCAAAGAGCCCTGACCAGATGAAACGGCCCATGTCATCCCTAAAGCACACCACATCTCAGCTGAAGGCCATCAGCTGTCCCAGAGGGACCAGAGGTAAACATATAGGATGTCCATGATGCAGGGAACACCAAGGCGCTCATGCACAGCTCCCTGTAACCCAACACCCTCATAACCCTCAAACAAGAGCACAGACTTTAAAAGTTGATTTTTTGTACTGGTATAAAGATTGGATGATACTTTATTAAGACACAATTTGAGGGCAAGAACAATCAACCAGAGGCACTAGCCAAAGGGCTAACATTTCTGAACACAGGCATTTTATTGCTTATCATTTCTCCTAACCATTCTCTCTCCCTCTCTGAGCCTCCGCCCATGAAATTGAAAGATTTCTAGTAGAAATGCCTTTGTTGTATCAGCTTTGGAAATATGGATTACAGTATTCTGTGAAAAGCATTTATTACTCTGAACTGTGACTTGGACATTGTTGCATTTCTAGGGTTATAGATTTTCTTTCAGCTAAACTAAGGCTGTAAGTCACAGTGACAGTTGTAATGTGTGTAATACCACAGTACCAGATTCTATTACATACATATTTTTGCTAGAGGTTTACGATGTTAAAAATATTTCTTCTTTTCCCAATACTTTTCCCTACCTGTTGTGTAAATATATTGGAACCTATAACACTGAAGTCAATTTCCAGATGAAATGTGCGTGGGAACGAGTAGTTCGTCCTTTTTCAAGAAAAAAAATCCAAGTGTGGGGGTGAAGGGAACACTGCATACAAACTAATTATATTCAAGCACAATATTGAATTGTAATAAAAGATGAATGAGAGAAAGTGCGTGTCATTGTGAGGAATGGGGAAGGTTACAGAAAGCTGAGACTAGGGAAGGATTTATCATGTGTGATGCTTCAGGCATTGTGTTGAAAGATCCGCAGACTTATTTGCAAGAGTGTTTTACGGGAAAAATAGAGCAGTCTACATAGGAAAGAATTACTATAGATTTTTATCTTTTATACAAGACAAAGATACAAAGATAAAACACTGTTTCTATTAAAAAAAAAAAAAAATCTATGGAAGAAATCCCAGTTGCAATACAGACGGGGAAACCTTTCAAACTGAGCTCCGAGGCCATCAACTGCATAAACTCGGGAAACAGACATTTGTTAAAATACAGCTGATACATAATTTTTAATGTAAGCACAAAAGTGTGCTGGATTTAAAAAAAAAAAAAAAAAAAAACAACAACAACACACATACACAAAACCAAACACAACACACAGAACTGCGAGGACTAGAAAGCTTTCCAGTTTCGCTTGCAAAACCTCCGTGCACATACACATGCAAACAAACCTTTTGGCTGGTTGTTAGAATTCAGCTCTAGTACAGTCATAACACAGCTGTGGAAGCTGGAAAAATAATGGCATTTGGGGTGTATTAGTATGCAAACGGGTATGCCAACACTTCCACTTTGCTTCCAGAATTCCTCCAGCCTGCACATGTGTTTCAAACCAAATAGGGCTGGAAATCAGGAGGGTCAAGTACAGCTGAGATCTCAACTTCTGTTGTTCCCCCTCTGTGTAACGCCTCGCTGGGGCAACACAAGTCTGCTCCGCTGTGTCGCCAAGCAGAGGTGGGATCGAGACGCTCTAGCACCAGTCCTAGCAAGTATGAACCTCCTGTTGCTGTTGTGTTTAATGGCTCCAAGAAGGGTCTGGTTAGTCTGGGGTGTGTGTTGGACTCACAGAGTGGGCCAGGAGACAAAGCTCCCTTACATGAATCATGCTTTGCTCTTCTCGCATGCTTCCAAGCACAGAGCTCAAAGCCCTCTAAAACAGGCGTATCTGAATAAAGCTTCAGGACATATTTACCCAGTTCACAAGGGTATTCAGCTCTCTCTTTTACAAATGGAAAAACTGGGGCACTGAGAGGTTAAGTAACTTGCCCAAGGTCATTGAGTTGAATCAATTTCAAAACTAGGATTAGACTGAAATTCACTCTGAGCATCTGATCACAGAAACACAGGCGGCATTGACTTTTTTTTCCTCCAAAAGAAGCTACTTATATGCTAAGCTATTTAGGGTTGAAAGGCAGAAGTAAAGAGCTTATTTGGGGAGTGAAGGGATTTGTTTTTAAGGAGTTTAAACTTGAGGAAGAAAGAAACAGGAAGCCACTGCACAGCATTTCCTTCAGAGCCAGAGCCTGCCCTCGGGTACTGGTCAGCCAACCCAGTTCTTAACCCTGAGGGCTGCACAGCCCCTCCACATGCCTACGTCCAAACTGCGGCCCCCCAAACAGAGCCACCGGGGCAGGGAGAACCAGCTCACCCCCAGCAAGGGGAGGAAGGGGACCACAGCCTCCGGCCTGGGCTTCCAGTTCCGTCACAGCAGCTTCCCCAACAGCGCCGAGCAGGTCTGAGCAACACCAGCAGCCTCCCAGTCTGCAACAGTGAAGAGCTGGGACAGAGGGTCTGCCCTCACTCTCTCTGCCCACCCCTTCACAGCTCGTTTGAACGGCACAGGGGCACTGACATTCCAGTCCCTTGCAGGAACTCCATTGCATTCACATTTGTCTGCGTGGCATTAAAACTAACATTAGGAGAGAAGGCTTACCAACAACAGAAACACAATTAATGGGGCTGTCAAAGCTCTGGCAGACTTCAGTGTCACCAGGATTTCAGACGCAATTCCCATGACAACCTTAGCTTGACCCTTCCATACATATGAGCTATGATAATGTCTACACAGCTTTAAAAATATTTCCTTTTTTTAACCACAGGCAAGTGCATCTGGGCCCATTCCCATGATGGATCACATGAAAGGGGATGTAGCACACCCTTCCGGGCTGCTGCACAGCCTTTTATCTCCTCTGCAGCCTTGGAAGATCCAAAGCTTCAGCTGGGACCATATGAGGTGCATGAGCTATTAGGGGAAAAGAAGACAAGGGTCACCAGAACAGCAAATGCCCCCCATGTTCTGCTGCTAGTAAATTTGTGTCTATTAATTGCAATAAATTATCAGGTTATAGCAGCAAAGTGACACACCAGAAGTTCTCAGAAAAATAGATAATGACAGGAAAAACAATCAGGCTACAGGTTTTGTTTGCCATCCCCCTGGAGACTATGTAAATTAAAGCATTTTTTCTTATGCAAAGAGCAGCACCATATAAAGAACACTATTTGCAAAACTGCTGATAGTCATATGGAGTATGAACATGCATTACAATTACAAGACCAACTTTTAACTGACAGCAGGAAGACTGACTCCAACAGCAACATCAGCAAACACAGCGATGCCTGAAGGCCTGGCAGGGATGGGCATCCTGTCATACTGATTTGTGTATGATCACAGAAGCACAATTCTAACCTGAAGAGCATCTCATCCGAAAATACATTTAAAGATCTACCTTCTTCAGCTATAAAGGTTTGAAATATCGTAGAATCATTCTGGTTGGAAAAGACCTTTAAGATCATCAAGTCCAACCACACTAGAGTGCAAATGAACATTTACAGATGAGAGCTGACTTTCTTTCTGTATTCTGGAAAACATGCAGGAACTTTTTTGAATATTTCAGTCTCTGAAGTGAGATTTCCCATATATTTCATAGGTTCTGAGGTAGATTTTACTTAGTGTTTTGCATAACTCTTTTGGAGTTACAGAAAAGTGAAATACCTCACAGTTTTTCCTGTGTAAGCAATGTTTTAGACACTGGCCTATGTACAGTTCAATAAGGGGTTGTGAGATTACAGGCTGAGCTCCACAGGTTGACTAGCAGGTTTAAAAGCTCAGTTGCAATGTTGCATTAACATTGATTTTTGTCCTTAACAACATACTGCAGTCTAGAGCACTGCCACAAATTCATTCCATTTTCCTTTCATCACAGAAAACATCCCATTTTTATCCCATTCTGATGGCTCTACCTGTGCGGCCACCACCACCACTGCTCAGTTTGTACCCCAAGGGAAGTCCATGCTCATAGAACCTCATCGTCCTGCAGCTGGGCTGCTACCAGGGTTTGCATTGGCCAGTTAGTGCCATAGAGGTGTTTCCCCCAGGACAGCAATGCCGATATTGCCTCAGACTGTCAGTTAGTGTTGTATTACACCTTCCGCGCAGCTCCTGGCCACTGCACATGGGACTTGCTCAAGGTCACACTGGGAACTGCTGTTGTAGCCAGGGCTGACCCTCAGAGCTTCAGCAAGTCCCTCCAAATCTCTAGACCACCTTCATGCTGCCCTTCAAGGCACCCATGTGGGACAGGCTCCTTATTCACCAGCACCAGCCACAGGAGTCGATCCAGATCAATAAGTCTAACAAGCTTTGGAAGACTTTCCTTCTAATAAAAAGTTTTTGAAGATGAGGGGAATGCAACAGACACAAAACCAACACAGAAGTCATAAGTGCTTTACAGAAAAGGGTAGAAATAAATTGCGCAGAATTAGACAAGAGACCAATCGCTCGGAGGTCAGAGTGTGCTGCAGGTGCTCACCAGCAGCCACACGTGGCAAGACGAGTTTAATTCACTTTCTGTGAGCAAGGGTGTTATTTGTGAGGATTTTCAGCAGGGAGTGATCTGCAGACACCTTATTACAAAATTCTGCAGAGGTGAAGTCAGCGCTGAAAAGCACTTCTCATTCTGTCTCCTTCCTGCCTGCCTTGTTCCTCACACATCATTTTCTTTTATCAAAATGGATGGTGGTATCAAAATTGAAAGGAAGTAGAAGCTGTGAAAATAACAGACCCAGGAAAAGAATTTTTAATTTTGCCTCAATTTCTTTGATGATGAAACCAGTGTTGAATATTAAGCAAGTCCTGAGAGTTGAACATCAAGAATAGCTGAAGTTTTGCTTCTATCAGAAATGTGAGCAGAATTCCTCTATGGCCCGTTTCAGCTTGTTATCCAGATACAGTTAAAACTCTCCTGAACTTCACTGGGCAGATCCTGCTGTGCTGTGTCTGTATCCCCATCTTTGGACTTCACTGTGGCACCACAGTTAAAGAGTTTGTCTGCATTCTTGCTAGAAAGGGTGGGTTTTTTCCATTTAAAACTAGGGTAGATTTTTATTTTACTGTGCAAAAATAATTTTTAGAAATGTATACAATAAATGAAAAAACTTTTTTAAATTCTATGATAATTATTATTCTCTGATCCTTGTTTGGTTTATGAAAAAGTTAAATTAAACCTTAAGGCCTAAGGGCAGAAGAAAACAAATACCATTCTTCTTTTTGACAAAACCCAAAAACACAGTGGAAGAAATTTTCAAAAACAGAATACAGTAATGGTCTCTTCTAGCCCTAAAAACCTAAGTGTCCCTCGATATGATTAATAATAAAATTGTACCTAGAGCAGCTACACAAACAAAAAGCTCAGCTTTGCCAGCGCTGTGCAGGGAGGTTAGCAATTTATAAAACCCGAAGCAGAAATACCACTGAAGGCAAAGTGACTGCTTCCCAAGAGGGGGGGCGGCAGAACGGTGCTGGAGGAACGAGCTGTACGACCCAGGGTGGAACAGAGTGGGGGGAGGGGAGGGGAGAGGGGAGAGGGGAGAGGGGAGAGGGGAGAGGGGAGAGGGGAGAGGGGAGAGGGGAGAGGGGAGAGGGGAGAGGGGAGAGGGGAGAGGGGAGAGGGGAGAGGAGAGGAGAGGAGAGGAGAGGAGAGGAGAGGAGAGGAGAGGAGAGGAGAGGAGAGGAGAGGAGAGGAGAGGAGAGGAGAGGAGAGGAGAGAGGACTTGGTTGGGTGAGATGTCCCAAATTCTTCCCAACACAAGGAGTCTGACATTACAGAACCTTTCTAAAAGTTTGGTGTTTTTTTTTCTAGTTTTACAGTAATATCAATGTCTCATTACTGAACATAACTTCAGAAATGTAATCCTTTCTCCTTCATAGGCACTTCCAAAGACTTGTGAAAAGTTTAGATGAGAGCAGTGGGCTCCTCACAAAGTTTGTCAGTGCAAGCAGTCTTGCATATGGATGCTACAAACAAGCTGATGGGAAACCCACGGTTATTCTAGTTCTGTTTCTCGCTCCCCCACCCCAAACAAGAAACAAAGTAAATCTATTTCCTGGTATTTAAAAATTTAAAAATGTGTTTGTTATTTATTAGACAAAATCTAAACCGTAAAAAGCTCCACAAATCTTAACTTTTCTGCATCCATTGATTATTGCAAATAACCAGACAAAATCCTGCCAGCTTCCTACCTCCTTGGACACTAGATTTCATCTTTTCTAATATTTAGGATTGCATTGCATGTTAAGGGTCCTAATAAGAATATCAGTTACTAATACCAAACTTTCTGAGGAAATGCAGTTGATATGACTGTGCTGTCTATCTACCGGTTCTGTCTCCTGCCGGTAATTTTGAACCCATTGTCCTTTCCAGTGGGAACAAAACCATATGACTAGATGTCAGAAAATCTGCATTGAAGATACTTTACACATGCACACAACCACAGGACAAGCTTTGATCACTCTTTGCACATTGACACAAGACAACCTCACCACCAAATGCAAATCCGTAGATAATTAAGTAAAGTACAATAAACTCCACTGCCCACTGAGCTCACAAACAAGAACTGCAAAAGAGAGTCCCACATCGCTCTCAGGAGGGAAATGCCCAGGAGGCACCAAATCCCCCTCATCTCAGGGTCCAACCTGTCCAGGTTCAGAAAAGTTCAGACCTTTCTTATCAATATCTTCTCCATTGCCATCAGAAAGAATCGTCAGTCTCACACAGGGCTTTTCAAGTGACACTGTTATGAAGTACTCACACTGAAGACCAGACAGGGACTTCTATAGACATTAAAATTTGACCACATTTGCTTATGTCTTGCTCATCAGCAGGAGTGATGGTGAGCTGGACATCAGAGCATGAATAAGAAACATCTGCAGCACTCAGAAGCAAACAGCAGTGAGAAGAATCACCTGCGTACCATGCTGCTGTGGGAAATCACATAGCCTAGCTGCCAGCAAGCATGGCCAACCTCTGTGGCCCTCCACAGGGTCGACCCATGGCTCAGGACTAGAGCCCGGCCAGATTCTCTGCAGCTCGGCCCAGGGTGGCTCACTTGGCAGAGGCAGAGCAACCAGTGCCAGCACGCTGATGTGAGCCTCGCCCAGCACCTTTACTCTATGGACATTAACCTGCGGCTAATCCATCAGCCCACGGCCAGTGCTACACTTCCTACCCTGTGCCCAAGGCTCCCCTGTGAGCTTCCCCTCCCTCCCCAAACTGCTCCTGACAAGCACCGAACCCACTAACCAGCTGCACCCTGCCTCAGGTGGGAGGGTCGAGGCAGCAGCATGGCTGCCACACTCAGCTCCTGGCCATCCCCACATGTTAACCAAGCAGCAGCCATAGAATCATAGAATGTCCTGAGTTGGAATGAACCCACAAGGACCATTGAATTCAACTCCTGTTCCTGCACAGGACAACCCCACAGTTCACCCCATGTGTCTGAGAGCATTGTTCGGTCTCTTCTTGAACACTGTCAGGCTTGGGGCCGTGGCTGCCTCCCTGGGGAGCCTGTTCCAGTGCTCCACCACCCTCTGGGTCAAGAACTGTCTCCTAATGTCTAGCCCAGTGGGTAAGCCAGGGCCTGTGACAATGCTCTGACAATGAGGATGGGACCATTAGCCGTCAGAAGCAGGGCAGCCCAGAGCAGCAGGCTCAGGAGAGCGCTGCCTGCAGTCCTGATGCAGATGCAGAAACTGAATCACATGTGGAGGCTCTTCATGAGCCTCCTGCCTTAATTCACTCACCCAGCTCTGGAGAGCACTGGGATGGCAGCCCTGCCCAGCCCTGAGTGCCACTAAACCATCTTGTTGCAAACCTGGAGCAGGTGAAGATACTTGTCCCTTGTCCTGCATCAAGTGTGTGATGGGTTGAATGGAGAAAGCAAATGCCATCGGAGCACTGCTCCATCCCTTCCCCTCCTCACCAGCTCTCACCCCGCTGCCCCTGCTCCAGTGTCCCACCATACCGGTAGGCTTGGACCACTTTTTGGGACCCAACATGACTGCATCCAGCAATCATGCGTACCATAAGTTGGTTTGCCAAATACCTTCCATTTTGGCTGTGACAGAACTCACGTTCGAAGGAGGAAACAACACACCAGATTCCTCACCCGTCCGTTTTCACTAGCACCTATTGCTGATGGCATGGCATGCAAGGACCCTGGCAGGACAGCCGGTCCCCAGAGTAGCACTTCAGCATTCGTACAAGTTCTACAGCCAAATAAATCAACCTGCAGGTGGGAAAATGGGCAACTCCATTACATCCAGTGGCCACACGGCAGCAGCTGATGAAGGTTTTTTCCCACAATACATAATCACAGCACAAAGGAAACTGATCTTTGTGCTAGAACGCAGTCTTGTGATCCCCAAACCGTGAGCACAATTTTGGCCTTTGTTGTCAAAAATACTTGGATTATTTGAAGGGCTGACAAGCCAGCATGGGTTGTGCTGGATTGCCCCCTGCAGCCGAAAGGTCGCATCGTCCCCAGTGCAAGGTTGGTCTCTCACATCATGGCATAAAAAACGGAGTGCTTGCAAGCCCCGATCACTGAGAAAAGGCTCTGCGATAATTTTAATAACATTTTCCTTTCCAGACATAACCAGAGAAAGCTGGTTTGCTTGTTTGTTTCCAGATGTTCCTATCTGATTACCAGGGGAGCTTAGCAAAATAAATTACCTTTTAAGAAACACTACAGCCTGCTGTATTATTTTCTTCTCCTATTTGGTGAAAAACTTCTTTTTCTAGGTATTTGCACTCTTTTCACTATATGACAAGTTCTGGAGAAAGAGGGGGAGAGAGGAAGGGGACAGTGAATAGGTGATGAAATATTTTCTAATCCTGACAAGCAAAGGAAAGCAGCATAGTAAAGGAGATGTCAAGAAAAGGGTTTTTTTCCCCCCTTCTCTACACACCTCAAAGAGATGTGCCCTTGTATAAAAGATACAGCGCAGAAGGCCAGACGGAGACAACTCTGAAAAGCACACAGAGCACAGATGCAGAGAGAAAAAGAGTGGGCCCCATTTTGTTTAGCAGCAAAGGTACTACCAGATAATCAGTTATTTTATTCGTGTACTTATGTCTCTGCCTCACCACACTGCTGTAAAACTTTTGAAGTATCTTGGTTTACTTGATAGTAAATGCTGGACTTCAAAGGAATAGGAAATGGATGCTGAATGGCAAAGTGACCTTTTATTACTTCAGCTACAGTTTGTAACCTGGAATGTGACAGAACATTTTTCATTCTACTTTAGGAAAAAAAAAAAATCTCACTAAGGATCAGACTTTCAAAGCGGCTTCAATCAGAGCTTTACAGAGGAGTTTTGACAAGATACCAAAGTGTATTTCCTAGTTCCAGCCATGTAGCATGGACTGGGGTGACAGGAGGTTATAGCTGTGTCTCATTGCAAAAGTTTCTTTCTGGCTTCATTAGCTCTCATTATAGACCCATTGCTGGCCTCAGATATTGCCCTCTCACTCCATCTCCAGATGTTTTTACTGACAAAAGCAATCTTCAATTTCTATAGGTAAGTGCAAGGCAAGTAACAGAGGTCTCCCCAGCACCATGCTCTAATTCAATTTTTCATGCACCCAGTTCTATATGTCAAAATTTAGTGGCCATTTTAGAAACACATCTGCTTGCTCGATATTGTATCTTAAAAATGCTCTCACTATGACAATAGCCACTATATAGCATCTTTTGTTCATGTGTATTGTGAATTTGCCTGCAGCTAGAGTAGTGGATATTCTTGCAGAGACTGGAGACAAGCTGCTGCCATTTGAGTCTCAGACTCCCACGAAATGAAAGCAAGACCCCATTGGTCCCTGGCTCTAAGTCTTGACAGAATTTCTAGGTTGGGTAATGCAAAACGAGATGCGATGGTTGTCACATCACCAGTACTCACATTACATTCAGCCGCAGCGCTCACGACCCACGTTGGCACACTTCGGCATCCCTAGGCCGCAAGGGCTAAAGAAAGACTAAAGGAAGGATTCAGCTTCCCAGATCATACCCAGCACAATAAATTCCACTATTGCTTCTGGTGGGTCCCTGCCCACAGAGACTGGCACTTTCCAACACCCTCCCAGCCTCAGATGGGACCTGTAATTCACCCTCACATCTCTCTCTATTTTTTTTTTTTTTCATCAAGATGAAAGCTGCAGGGCCTGACCAAGTGCTCTTATGTCAAGGATGCATAGGGGATGGAAATATGGCATTTAACAGCAAGCTAAATATGGAAGGACTTTGGAGAACAGGCAGAATGATCTGCAGCATCCATGTGATAACAAGCGAGACCAAGGTGGTAAAGTAAATTGGCAAAGAGACACAGGAAATAAAGGGAAGAGAAAGGGAGAAGTCTGAGAAGGAGAAGAGAAAAAAATGATTGAATTAAAAGGGATAATATTCTGCAGTTTGAAAATGACGAGGAATCTAGCTGGAAAGAAACATATGCTAGGAACAGGTGGGGGAGACAGGAAAAATAGATAGAAGGTCACAATTAGAAATGCATACAAATTACGTAGCAAAGTGAGAGAGTGAATGAAAAGCTCAACAAGCAAAATATTAACGGGACTGGCACTAATCGTTATAACCATTTTAGGTGTATCATGACATGACTAGATGAGGGCCTCTTTCCTTTTTCAGAAACTGACAACAATCTGTTATGGCACAGACAGATACTCCTGCCCAGGCAGAGAAGAAAACCCAGTGGTTAGAAGGATGAGCTGGCTCTTACAAGGCTTATCATTTTCTTGTTCTGATCTGGAACAAATGGACTGAGCACAGCAAAGGGAAAAAGAAAGAAAATATAATGAGATAAAAAGGAAAAGCGGGGGGATCTCAAAAAATAAAGAGAAATATGGCTAAAAAAACAGGGCAAGAAGTACTGAAACATTACCAATTTAAAATCCTACCGACATTTGAATACTGCTCTTTAGAAAAAAATACTGAGTTTAACAATCACACCTGTGAATTTCATTTCCCTTAGCTTGAGAGGTGTCAGAAGTTCCTCTCAGCCAAAGGTTGCTTTGATGACCTCATTGCTGGAACTTGGGAGAGCTCAGCTTCTTCCCAGATGGCTCTAAGGGTCTCCACTATCCTTGCCAGGGAGGTGGGTACATACCTAGTCACAAAAAGTGCCACAGCCAGTTTTTTAAAAGTTCAGATGAGCTATTCAAGGGGAAGAACCAGAGAAATGCACCTCCCTGACAGAAGAAATAAGAGAAGGCCACTTGGCCTATACCACACCAGCTGAAACCAACAATTAGAAACTCCCACTTCCCACTTAGCCTGTTATTTTTTAGGGAAATCATTTTAAAAGTGTGTTTCTCTCTATCTGGCAAGGAATAAAGCGAGCCTTCTGGCTGAATGTCAGAAGATTTGTGAACACAAGCATGGAACCTCTATAAACAGCTTAAATCAAGGTTTCCTTCCAAGCATGCTGATACCAAGAGTGTGTGGGAGGCAAATTTAGACATCAAACAAGGGCCTGCACAGTAGAAATCCATCTGGCTACACTCAAAAATGGGCATTCACCAAGTCAGACATGCTTTTACATTATATACTAAGCCATTTGGATGACAGTAAAACTGAGACAGTCAGGAACATCGTCGTGTTTATATCTGCCAGTCCTGCCAGGATAAAGTTGGTACATCATTTATGAGCATTCAGCATTCCACAAGGCTCACAATATGGGAAATTTATCTACGGTCTCCTGTACATAAATAAATATTGCATTATCTCCCATGCTGGTACTACTGATATTGTGTGGGAACAGATTTTGTCTTCCATCAGCAGACTGGTGGAATTTAATAACATTTGTGGTCATCCTGTCCAACTGGAAAGACACATCACACCCATCATACTGAATGGCTCATCATCAGCCAAATATATAAATCTGAAAGAGCTGCAGACAGCAATAGAGTGACAGGATCTTTTATTGAACATGGATGCATTTTTTCTCTGACAAATGGGAGTCTCTAGGGAGTTATAATTTATCAGTTCTGCACCAGCACTGTGTTCAGTATTGCACATGACTCAGTGAGAAGATGGCCCTGAAGAGTTTGCGCTCCAAGGTACTGATTTTGCAAATGCTCTGGTTGAAATATTCACATGCATAAAATCGACTTGAGGTGTCCAGTGGATTGCGTGGTGTCTAATGTCCATGGGAAAAAAAAAAAACAAGTGGAACGTGACGTGGAATACAGAAGAATTACCATCACAGTTACAGAGTGTGGAGGTTTCTCTCGTTACAAAGGACACCAGCATCAGGTAACTTGTTGCCACCAGGTATATAACTGTACTCAAGTGTCTCTAGGGCTTTCTTTCAGTGTATACATTTTTTTTCTTCACTAACTCCTAATTCTTTCCTCTACAGGATAAATTATATTGGCCAAAAAAAACTGCAAACCAGTTCACAGCCTACTGAGCCCCACAGACCTCTGCCTAGGACTATGTGGCCATTGGACAGTACCTAAAGGTTGCAGTAGGTTCCTGCTTACCCTATGGAGGTTCAAACTGGTCTTGGCCCTGGAGCTTCCCCCCAAGTGGTCCCTCAGCTTTGGTATTTCCCCATTACTTCCAGGTAGCACTAGAACATAGCTCGGCTACTCCCATGACTGCAAATTCTGGTTTAGATGGCAGCTGCCTACTTTCACCTTGGTTTACTCTGTTTCTCTTGCCCAACTTCTGCCTCAGGCTTTCTCGAAAGAGGTCAGCACAGGCTATGTTCCCAGGGACTGAGTTTGGTTCTAACCCAGGTCTGGGACCCCTGAGACACGGTTACTCCCCCATGAGACACCACGAAGGTACTCACACAGGGCTTCAGCCAAAGCCTCCCCAAATTCCTCCCTTAATATTTTCTTGACCCTATGTCCACTTTCAGCCATTCAATGACCTGTCTTTTACCTCCTGCTGCTTTCCTGTAGGCTGGCCACCTCCATCTAGGAGGAAAATCAGAGGCAGAAAATGAAGCAGAGGTGCTGTCGCAGAGCCTGCGAGAAGACAGTTCCCAGGGCCAGGAGAGCACAGCCAGGGGAGCAGCCAGAGCCCGTCCAGCAGCTGGTGCAGGGAGCACAAAGCAGGACAAGGGAAGGAGACAGAAAAATGTAATAGTGGTGCAGCAGCGTTAGGAAACACCTAGTCCTGTGACAATCCCTGACAAGGCATCCTTTTGAGTTCAGTAGAACTATTATTTCACTCCAATCATTGCTCTGGGACATGCGTGGAAAAGATATTGTGTTCCCTTCATCTCCAGTGAAGCCTCATCCACTATAACAACTCTGAAGTACTGCTCTATTCACCCAGCTGCAGGCGCTGTGCCTTATATTTTGATCTCTGTTCTTTGCATGAAAATGAAGTGGAATGGAATGGAATGGAATGGAATGGAATGGAATGGAATGGAATGGAATGGAATGGAATGGAATGGAATGGAATGGAATAGAATAGAATAGAATAGAATAGAATAGAATAGAATAGAATAGAATAGAATAGAATAGAATAGAATAGAATAGAACAGAATAGAATAGAATCTGTGTAAAGTCTAAGGCATTATAACAAAATCAGAGCACACCTTAGGTGTAAGAAGTGGTTCTAAGCTGGTGTAAACTAATGGGAGCCAGGTAAACTTTTACCAATTTCCCCACAGTTCCTTGATTCTTTATTTTTCAGTCTTGTGAAGACATCGGAAAGGCTGCTGAATTTTGACAATACAATAAATCTCTCTTTAAAAGACCCTGAGTTCTGGGACCATCCCCATTTCCTTTGGAAATCCCATGTGTTATTTCTGAACGTGCAGACACCATTATGCTTTTTTAATTTAATTAACTTCCAATAAAGCTGCTTATACTGGAAACAATAAAACTCTTTCTACCATGTCACTCTTCCTTCTTTAACACACATACAAAACACACAGAAGCCTCAAGAAAGCTCCAGGCATTCTACGAAAAGAAATAACCAAATACCACCAAATATTTAATTTTCTATGCCGGAAATGAGAAACAGGTGTAATTAAAATAACACTTTTTAAATTAAGTGACCTCTCTTGACCAACCATCTGTGAATAATTCAGATTTTTTTCCTATTATTACTGTAAAATTAAAACTAGGGCATATAAATTACGAGATCCTCTTTAACTATCTTTAAGCACCAGCAATATATATTTTCTACCAGTTAAAATCCTTAATGATACCAAAAATCTGTCAAGCATAACTCCCCCAATTCATTTGCCTGAAACCATCAATATTTTATCATGCATTTGCAGTTGGCTTTAATTTAACAGTCCAGGTTACTAATCAAACAAAACACCCAAGTCATTAAAAGTTAGCGTGCCATTTAGAAAGTGCATTTCACGTTTATTAAAATATCTTTCATGGAGCCATTAGAAGGCTAAAGTTTTAATTACAATCAGATATTTAGTTCTACTTCAGTTATGCTTTTGGCACTCTCTTGCAACTGCCTTGATTAATCTTCCAGACAGAGCTCATCCATTACCTCCTGAAATTATTTTCCTCTTAACTTCTTCATAATTCATCTTTTTCTTCCCCCCTCCAAACATGTAAAATGCATTAAAAAGGTGTGCACAATACCTGCCTGAAAGATAAGTCATTAGAAATATTCCATTTCAAATGCAATTTATTCTCAAAAGTACCAAATAGCCATAATTCAAACAGATGTATTGAAATTGAAATGTAGGTTTTCTTGTCTTTGTTGTCATTTTAACTATTTTCCTACAGATGGGAGACTAATATGTGAGTCTCTTTCTCCTGTTTCAGGTTTTGAAATATATAGTTCAGCTGAATTTTGCCTGGGTAATTCTGAGGGCACCTCAAACTCACAGTCTCTGTCACAGAAAATTTCCCATCTTTTTCTTTCTCATTAATATAATGGTCATATTGCAACATATTTTACCAAGCTTCTGTGCTGATATCCTTTCAATGGCTCTTTTTCCATCCATTTTAACAAACCTTGTGTGGAAACTCAGTCAGTGGTAATGAGAAAATACTCTCATTTTGACTGATATTTTAGATCTTCAGTGTAACTTCAGCAACAGACACACTATGTTTTGCAAAGATTCACCCCAAATGGAGGTAACAATTTGAAGACAGACAGAGGAAGCAAATTTGAAGGAAGGAACCTGGCCCAGAGAACCCTCACACCTCCAGCTAAGCTTTCACATTTCCTCTGGATCTGGAGTAGAGACAGATTCAACCCCTCCAAACGCTACATTTGGAACTCATATCTCATTCTGTGTGCTTGTTTGCTGGAGGTATAGCCAGGTTTGGATTATGCACACAAAAGCAAGACCTTGAAGAAACCTAACTGGACAGCTGAAGATCAGGTTAGTTCATCACAGGTTTAGAATCTTACGGACATGGGAGTATTCAGCCCCTTCTTCGAGGCTCAACCTCATGGGATCAGAGGGTCTGTGTTCTGCAACATCATCCTTTACTTCTTAACTGCAGGAAGTCTGTTGAGATACAGACTGGGGAGATCCTGCCAAAGCTCAGACAGCCCCTTCCACCTACCTGGTGAGCTCTCCTCTGCACCTGCCCTGTGCTCACCGCCCAGGTTCCCACTGGCTGTTTCCAGGCGTCTCCAGGAAAAGGGCAGGCTGCCCAGGCTGCCCCACGCCTCCATCCCCACAGTCGGACCGGAAGCCAGACATCAACAGGGAGAGGCTCAGCCATGGTCCCATCAGAAGGCTCACGACAGCACCAGACAAGTCCCTCAGCTCCCTCTCCCTTCACCAGCTGGATGCGGGGCCATGCCCACCCGCATGAGGAAAGCCTCTGTGCTCACGCTGGTTGAGCCAAACACACATTGGCATCTCTCCTACAACAGCACCTCGCTACAACAGCAAAGCCTGGTATTGAAACCAGCAGAAATCATATGGGGGAAAGCGGGGAATAAACTAGGTCCAGTCAAAGCCCTCTACCCTCAATGATGCGATCGGGAGAACGGGCTCCAGGCAAGCTCTGGAAGAGAAATGCAGAAGGGTTTCAAGACAAAGCTCCATTACTTAGGCAGCAAAACAGGAGACACTTGAAAAGCCTGCCTGCACGGCCCCAGTATGGCACTGTATTATGTATTGCAGTGAAAAGCCTGCCTGTGCTGTCTCTTGTGGTAGGCAATATTGTTTGGTGTTGGTTTTTGTGGGTTTTGTGGTTTGGGGTTTTTTTGTTGTTGGGGTTTTTGTTTTTGTTGTGGTTTATTTTTTAACCTATGCACTCCATTTTTTAATGTATAGTTGTATTGTTGAAAAATACAGCAAATTGTTTTAAACAGATCTGTTGTGGGTGGGAGGTTATCATATTCTTAACATTTGAAGAAGTAAGTTAAGAAACAGGAACGTGTAAGGAGGAGGGAGATAGATGAGGAATTACAGGAACAGATTAAGGAGATAGATGGGATATTGTGATTAACAGTAACCTCAGGTCTGTGATGAGTGTCACATACTCCACACAGACCGAGGAAATACGGGAACAGCAGCACCATTTTTAAAAGAAACAAGCAGACCAGGCTGGAACAATGTTCGGGTTTCGAACTGGCCCTGAACTGACAAAGCTCAATTTTAGTGCTAGAAAAAGGTCTTTTTACTGTACCCATGTTTTCAGCGTGGGTAGAGAAGCCCCACTTTTTCCCACGTGCCAGAGAGAAAAGCAAGCTAAAATTAGTGGTGTTTTCTGAAGCAAAGCTCAGTGATACAGCACCATCTAGTGCTTGCTTGAAAAGCAGAGAGGAGAAACAGGCATTCTCCAAACAACCCTGAGAGATGCACTCCCTAAAGCAAGTGAAGAATGAGCCTTCAGATCATTTTGAACACACGATCCATGACAGCCAGACGGACCAAGGAAAATTCTGGTCTACGAACTGGAGAATGGGGCTGTGACGAGAGAAATGGAAGAAAATCTGGGGCTACTTACAGCTCTATGAAAAAGCGAAAGGCAGAAGTTGTGGTTCTGAAGCTGATGAGGTTGTATGAAACTTGTCTCAGGAAAAGTACTTGTATCCCTGAACCTTTGAGACACTCAGTTTTAAAGGACAGAAATGTTTTCCTTCAAATTTTTCCAAGACAGTACTCTGATCATCTTTAGAGTTTGCGACCTCATCATCATACAAATTGGTTGTTAGATTTATTCCTAAGCAGACCATTGAGTGATAATAAAGCAAAATTGTGTTTCAGATCCTCTCCACATAGGACATAGGAGAAGATTTCTGCAGGTGGAACCATTTAAGAGAAGCCGGGGACACATCCTTACCAACACACACGGCTTGAAACCCTGTCCTCACTGGGGTGCAGCAAGAGTTATCATTGATTTCAATGGGAATATGATTTCTTTCATTCTTCCTACATCTCATTATGGCAAGTGCCAGATGCTGGTATAACTTACCCAAAGCCTCCCATCGTACGTACTGCACTTCAGTAAATTCACAGGTGTACCAGATAATGAAATCTATTGGAGCTATAGGCAGCCTTAGAGAGCAGAACATAGGAAGAAAATTGACTCCCTTTCATACATCACCGAAGTATTGCCAGCTGACTGCTGTACTTCACTTAAGTGAAGCAAAATCTTCAGAGAAGCACATTGATTAGCCTATACATAGAAATCATTATGTAGATATATAGCTGGAAAATACAGACTTCTCCTGACAGCAAAATTCTTCTGCCCCTTAAGGGGGCTGGGGCTCAAGGTTATAATACTTACTTTAATCATTGAGGGCTTTTTCCCCCTAAAAAGTATCTTCATTTTCTCGTAAGCAGCAGAATAAGGGCTGCTGAACCAACCAGAAATGGATTTATCCTTCTGCTTACAGAGCATCTTTCCAAGATGGCTTCTATCTCTGTCAGATCTTAGGCACCATAATAGTAAAAAGTACCACTATCAATACTAATACTCCTAGTAATAACAAATTTTAAGGAAAAAAAAAAAAAACTATAATAACCAGGGACCAAAAAAATACCAGTTGCTCTTTTGCCACAGGTGAGATGTATTAACATGAGTGGAAAGCATCAGTTCTTTCTTTACCTCTTATCTTTGATGGTAAGAGTAAAGGAATGTAACAAGAAAACAAGCAAAAAAATCTAATGTGGAACTAATGTGACATTTACTGCTTATCATCTGATTACTGTACTTGCATGATATTTCTGTTTCTCTAATGTTTAATCTTCTTGTATGTAGATTGAAAGACCTCCAGGGCAAGACTCTTTCTACGTGCCTGTGTAGCATCTAACACAGTGGGATCCTGATCCTCACTCTGGCCTCTAGGAACTCATGAGATTAAAATAGTCAAATTATTAGGGTCTCCAAGGTCTCACCAAAGAATCTTGGCAATACAGTACTCAATTTCTCAGCATCCCTAGGTACTTTGCCAGCTTGAAGAATTGATAGCCCTAAATCAGGTGCCCAGTTTCTGCTGGCCTGGGCAGAGGCAGCTGCAGTATGGGTGGTGGGCCAGTGTGATCATACAGCCAGAAATTCACATTAATCAGGACCCTCCAGACCTCTTCACCTCCCCAGTAAATCTGCAGCTACTTCAGGTGTCTGACAACAAACTCGAGAGAGGCACGAGCACGCACGTTACCCCAGAGCACGCATACTTTGCAGGCAGTTGCAAATTTGCCTTGTGTGTTATGTTGTCTCAAGCAGCACTGTCCTGAAATGTCAAACTGGATCTAAACAAGGGAGCCCTGAGCCCAGGTGCTGCTCAAGCAGAGCAGTTCTGTTCCACAGCCCCATGGCTTCTGCCTTGCTCAGGACACACATGGACCTGCAAGTAGGTGTCTTAAGTTGACTGATGGGAAATGCAAAAGAGAAATATACATGTTAAACCAGAGATGTGCTGTAAGGAGCACTCTTCTCTGGTTTGCATGCACAACCTTCAGCTCTCTCCTCAGCTGCTAACCAAGCCCTTTCTGATGGACCCCTGTGGCCACCATCCTCCCCTAAAGCATGAGAGATTCCAGTACAGCTTCCCCCATGTGCCCCAGGAGTTCAAACTCGCATGTCTCAGATCACAGGTGTGTGGCATTTAGGGTCAGGATGCTGTCAATACCACCAGAGTGAAGTATTCCTTGAAAGATAGCACAGCTTAAATATTCCTTAGGCCAGAAGAGGGAAGAAACTCCATCTACATCCTTGAAGCCTCAATTTGAAAGAGAGGAACAAATTCCTCTTCTAATGAATACTTAGATGTTTGATTGTAAGGATTCATTAATTGCTGTGTTAAAAACCAGCTACAATATGATTAAAGCCTTTCTAAATATTACTTTCTCACATAAGTAATAGCCTACTGTCAAAAGAATTTTGGTAGCCTTCAAAAGGATAGATGAGCTGAAAAAATAGAGGTACAAGATCTCCGCAAAATAATTTATCTTTTAAAGCAGTTTAAATTCTAGGAAAGTTTGAGAAACTTTGATTAGAGAATAAATGGTCATATGGTGCAAGCTGTTCTCCACATGAATTGTAGATACAGAGTTTAAGCTGTGTTCAAACCAGCCACAGGAGCATAGCTTGCTTTTTACGTTTCTAGAACATCTCGCCTTTCTCTGAGGGCAAAATGTTGCCACTCCTCTGTTTTATGAGTACACCAGCATATTCAGCTATCAAACATACCACTTTCATGTGAGAATCTAAATTTGCCTTTTTCACTCATTAGTACGTGGTTACAAGAAGATATCTGATAGAGCAAATTAAAGGACTAAAAAGTAATAATAATTTAAAACAAAAATAATAAAAAAACAATGGAGTGAGGTGACTTCTGCCACTCAGTTTGCTACAAGAACTCTGGGAGACAGAAAGATGCGAGCTGGTGGACACTGCCCGTGGAGGAGTCCTACCTGCTGGGCTCCCACCAGCACTGCAGTGGAAAGTAAAAACCCTACAAGCCCACTATCTGGCAGAAGACAAAGTGGATTCCAGATTAAGAAGGTCTCAGCCAAGGAAATCAATACACAGCTCTAAGGCTTCTGACTACCCAACAGTCCTCCGTGACAACTGCACAAGTTCCTTCCAGGAGGGCAGGATGACTCACTACTCAGGAGAGGCTTTTGCACTAATATCCTAATTCAAACAGAGATGATAGTGCAATGCTCTTCCTAGATTTGCAATAACAGCTTTGGACATGTATTCTGATCATTTACATTTTATAGCAAGGATCGTTGCTTCTAAAACCCAGGTAACTCACAGAAAGGAAGGTGTTGCAGGACACTGAAAATTCAATGGGACAGAGAGCAAGACTGCACATTGCTGTGACCAACCCTTCTCCAGCTGCAGGATGAGAAACATAAACCCACTTGGGCTCCTCCAGGCCTTTCCCACATCTGATTTCTTTGATTCCAGCAACAATCTCTCAGAGCCAGTTCATGCTGCTCAAATACCTCAGGAGCATTTGCAGTGTTCAGGCTACACATAGCAAAAATGTGTATTTGAAGAAGCAGAGCAACAGCTACCAGTAGGTGGTTCAGCAAATTGGATAATTTAATCTCAGCAACCATCTACTTCAGACTGACAGCTCTCTTTCCTTGGTGCTTCTGAGCAGCGGGGAACACCAGCTGAAAGACTCTGCTGAACTGAGATAGTACAAGATGTTGACTAAATGTCAAAGATGATGTTATTTTAGAGGTCACAGACCACTTCAGAAGCTTCCAAGGAAGGTGCACCAGTAACAAGGATGAAGAAACTATTAAAAAAAAAAAAATAATAATTTTCTCTAGAGAGAAGTCAATAAGAGGTTGTGCAGAAGAGCTGATGGCAGAAAGAAAATCACCATGAAAGATGGTCAGGAATTCTAAGGCTGCTAGGGAGTCAAAGAATAAGGAAACAACATGGTAATATTTAATTAGTCTGGGAGATATTTGGGGTAAAATAAGATAATAGAAATTCAGGTATATGGACATGCCAGCAATACAGTTTTAACTGGGTTATAAATCATTACTCATGATTTGCTAATGTCAAGAAAGGAAACTAGTGATAGTACTAGACTGGATAATCAAAGTGAATAGTCAGTTAAGGTGATATTAATTGTATTTGACTGATGAGAAGGGGCGGGAGAGTGAATAGCTGGCAGAGGGAAAATGTAGAATTTGATGCCTGCTAAATGAGGCATGATGAATAATGGTTTTTCTTGTCAAAACCACTGCTAGATTCCCCTCAAGCTGAGAGCGGGTATTCAGGAACACGTGTCTGGTTTTAACCAGGATCCTTCTCCCAGTAAAGGCAATAGAAATTATTACAACTGATGCAAACAGGAGCTGAAAAAGACCAAGATAAGGTCCCACAGCCACAAGCTGAAATTCCATCTTATTTCACAGAATGTAAATCCAAAACAAGTTAAAAACAATCCAGGGAGAGTATCTATTATCTTGCATGAACAGCCAGCAATTGTTGACAGGAGTTAATAGTATTGCCCATGAAATTGGGCTTAATCTGTTTTTTTGTTGTTGTTGAAATCTATTTCTTTTCATGTGTTTATTAACAGTAAGTAGAATTTCTGACAAGATACTCTCTAACCAAAGCATTAAAATTGGATCTCAGCTAAATAAAATAATATAGCAGCAACATAAGTCATTCAGATTCTAGGATAAGCTTATTCAGAGTTATCATCAGTGGTTTCTGTTTACATGCTACATCTTTCCAGAAATTGTTCAGCTGTTAACCTACTCTATTTATGGAAGAAGTTCTCCCATTTCAATGTGCGTGAGGTTGAATTGCACTTTTTTGGGGAGTGAAAGCAGTAATAATTACATCTGTTGGCTGCAGTCTGACATATTCTAAAACTGCTCTCAATTTTTGTTTCGTTTTAGAGAATCAGGACATTTCCTACCATTATTATAATAAAATGAACTTGTGGTAGAGCGACTAAAATCATTACTGTCTTTAGTTTTCTTGTTATGCAGAGGACAACTCTGTCCAATTATTTGGACAAGAGGCCCAGGGGTTATGCGCATCAAGACTTACTCTACGTAGCAATCCAATAAAGATCCTGAAAGTCAGGAGCAGAAAAGAGACGCACTATAAAAGCCTGAGAGTCATTCTCTCTAAACTACCTTTGAGACATTTTTTCTGTATCATTGCTGAAGCAAATCGATGCTAGATGTTTAACAGCAGGCTGCAGAAATCATTTAGGCACAGAACAAGCAGAGCCACCGTCCCTTCAAGGTCCCACTGCATCCAATAAAGAAAACGCTGATCAGTAAGGGCTGTGTAGTAAAACTCATGCAGGGAGGCCACGTGGTCTCCACATCCAAAATTTTAAAACAAAGATCAAAAAGAGCCTGAGCCAGTCATTCCATTCAGAACTTCTTACATCTCACCCAAAGCAACTATTACTGGCCACCTCAAATGATTGTGAGACAAATGGATCCAGTGACAGTCTGACTGTCAGGTACACAAAAGGAAATTAACATTTTTAGAGGTACGGAATTAGGATTCCCAGCCCATTAGGTCACGGGATTGGAAATGAGACCACATCACCAGGGTTCAGACCCAAATTCAAACTTCCCCCACATTTAAAGGGACTGAGAGCCCAAGCTCTAATTTAGGCCCATCTTTGGCTGGAGTTAAGATTAACTCATGAGCTCATGGGTCAGCAAAGTCTGTTTGTGAATCATAATGGCACCAAACTAGAACCACACACGGTCACTGAGAGCAGCGAGAAGGCCCAAGGACCTTACGGAGCCCTTCCAATCCTTGCAGGCAGCACCAGGCACCAGCAGAGGTCAGGCTGGAAAGGAAAAGGGACTGAAGTGCAGAGCAGGACTCAAATCCAGCACCTGCCTGCAGTGTAAATTCAAAGGTGCCACCAGCCACATGTTAGTGCTAATTAACTGATCTCAGGGAACCTCAATTCTGACAGTTTACCTTTCACTGTGTTTGCAGCCCTGTAACTACCCAGCTCTTCCTAGTCCGAGGGCTCTGCCATGCTGCTGCAGCACCCAGGAGCCAACCTCTGCCAGGTTCTCAATGCAGAGGTGGCTCCAGGCCCTCCCTGTAAAGGTCTTCCAGCCACAACTCCTTCCTCAGACACGCACACATCTCTGTGCCTCACACACACCTACAACCACAAGCAACAACCTAAATACTTCATCTTCTCCCTCCCTCAGACACAGCCTGCATAGTGCCTGCCGAATTGCTCCAGCATCCACCCCACCACCAGGAAAAGCAGCAACAGCAGGTTCGCAGGTGACTTGGAAGCACCCACCTCCTGTCCACCTACACTGGGAGAGGTGTTGGATCAGGCTCTAGCCTGGGAGTGTGCCAGAGGAGGACTCTAGCTTTCTGGGCAGTGTTTGAGCAACAGAATAGGCAGAAGCATGCGTGGACCCCATGCAGTCTATAGACTGCTGCTCAGACCACACTGTCATGCATAATTCAGAGAGGAGACACTGCATGCTATTAAAGCCTTTCATGTATTATACAACAAACCCCATGATGTGAAAAGTACAAGTAAGCAGTTACTCATAATTACTACCCAAGTAGTAAATAATTTGAGGTTTTTATTTCCCCTGTTTTGAGGAGGTTTTTTGTTGCATTGGTCTCTAAAATACTTTTTTTTATTGTAGTGCTTGTGAAAGTAAAAATACTAGCACTGGAGTGACACAAGCAAACTCCACATAAACTTGTAAACAGATTCCTACAAACACTTATTCAACCCAGCCTCAAATACCCCCTCTAATCCCATGCAAAACCTGCCGTTTTCACACAGCTGCCTGCTGTTGATGTGACCTTTCAAAGATGTTAGAGTTGAAGTGAATTACAGAAGAGTTCAGTATGCCTCGAACAAGCACTAAGAAGAAAGCACAGTTGTGTGTGTTGTTCAGGAAAGAGGAAAGCACTATTATATATGTGCCTTGCTGGAAACCAGCCCCTCATTTATTGCTAACAACAGGGTCTTCCATTCTGTGTTCATTTCTGCAAGCAGTACACATTTGTTTGTTTGATAACATCAGTATAAGCAGCAAACAAAAAAAAGGAACTTTCACTTCTTTTTTATTTCTGCCCTTTCCCCCCCACAGTCTTGTATATATATGTGAGATTATTTTTTTCCTCTATTGCTTTAAATTGATTTTAGCATGATGCCTCTTAATCAAAGAGATGCTGAGGTTGACAGGGACCCTTTCCAGGTCATCCAGTCCACCCCCTGCTTTCCTGCAGATTTCTAATCTCTGTGTTACAGCACACAAAAGCAGAACACAGGCAGGAGGCTTTCGGCTATGCACTTTTCAAAGGACTCCAAAGTCTTTCTAGCCTATTAATTTTTCCATACATGTGTTTTTTGGTTTTTTGTTGTTTGTTTGTTTTCACCAGACAAAAAAGGTGTCCTTGTACAGCACTATAAGAAACAGGGAATGGACCATTGCAGAAAATGTCCAGAAACACAAGGTGGGGATCACCCCTTGAGAGCAAATGTGCAGAGGTAAATACAAATTAAGCCTTTGTAAATTATTAGCACAGTCTATTGCCAAAGGTAAAACTGTTGAGAGGGTCATACTTCCACTAGATGTCATCTCACAGAAACTGCCGCATTTGAAGTAACTTTATCTGTAAATGGAAACACATGATTTGCAGCCCCTGTTCCTTCCCGAGGTAATTTGATACAGCCTGTACAAACAGCCCCCGCGTAAGAGATGTCCTGCATATCTGCTCCTGCAGGTGTGGGCTGAGGTTCTCTTTTGTGGAGGTGCGTGATGGAGTGAAAAAAGGAGATCGCTCGTCTGTGAAATTTTGAAGAGGATTGATGGATTTTTTTTCTTTTCAAGCCAAGAAAACCTTTTGTGGCATTAAACTGATATGCAAACACTATACCAATCTGAGATTAAAAAAGGAGAGTAGGTAGGCGGCATCAGTATAAACTGTGTCTGATAACTGGGATGGTGCAGATGGGTTGGGGCCAGTCTGTCAGACTTCCCTCTCGCACACAGCAGAGGGCTGTGTTGGGCTTAGCAGAGCTGGGACTGACAGGCAGGAGACCTGCTGATAGCTGCAGAAAAAACAAAGGCCCTAAGCTGAAAGAAAGCCCCAGCTCACTGTAGGATGGGGAAGAGTCAGGAAGAACCAGTATGAACTCCCTCCTCCTCTTCTTCCCACCTCAGAGGGCCAGAGGTCCTCCCATTACTTCTGCCCCATCCCAGTAACCCAGAGTATAACAGGACTTTTGGCCATACAACCCATCTTCCCCCAAAACAAGTTTACCACTACTTCGGTTTTGTCCAGTTTCAATTCTGAATATTAATTTATTTTGCTACACACATTTATTCCAGGAGAGAGTGGCTCCTTTGCTGCTGCTGTATAAATCAATTGTTCGCTCTTTGCTGGAGAAGTACACACAGTTCTGCTCGCTCCATTACAAAAGGGATGTATCAGTGCTGGGAACATTTCTGGGACAAACGTTATGGATGATTAGAAACCCAGGAAGTATAGAGCAAGGACAATGAAACAGGGCTGTTATCCAAGAAAGGAGCTGGATGCTTCAGTACATCCTTTAAAACACCACAGATACTGTGTACCTGATAGGACAGAAAATATTTTATTTCTGATATTATGTGGGATATTCTGAGATATACAGTATGCACTGTTGCTATAACAACATGCCAAGAGTGCTACCACCATAGCTTTAAAACTGCAGATATTTGTGATGGAGTTTGATTCCCAAGCAAAGAGGCAGAAGCCTGGAAGGCTGTAATGAGCAGAAGCTTGAGGTCAGATCAAATTATTTTGCTTTTTAGGAAGAAAGGGGGAAATTAAGAACTGCACTAACTGAATGAAGGAAAACCAGCATAAGACAGTTGTAATGACCACACAGCCTGAACAACTGCCTGGCATCAACACTACTTCTCCATAACAGATTCAGTTTTGCCGTAACAACAAAAAATGGCCCATGTCAATAAGAGGAAGAGTGCTGTTTCACCTGTTGTATGACTAAGTGCATAAGGCTGACTTACCATTTAAGATGTGTTCATTTAAGGACAAGCTCTTCTGTCCCTGGCATGTCTTGGGAAAGATGAGTTTGTTCTCATTTTGCTCACTGCAATGTGTCAATACTCTAGAGAAATCACAAGTATTGCAGTCTAGACTAAACTATTGATGAGCAGCTGCCTCTCATATATTTTTGAGAAGTGATAGATTTGGTATCTCCTGGAGTTCTATCAAGGGAGTTCTTTCCTAGCAATGACATAAGAGGCAGAACATCAGCAGAAAGGAGTTCATTCTTCATGGCACTTACTGTTCAGAGGGCTCAGTATATTCCATTGCTATTTTTATTGTTTGAGTCACCCGAGCACTGAGTGACTTTGCACTGGAACAATTTGTATAGGAACCTATCTTGAGAAGGAAAAGGCTTGCTCTGGTAGGTACAAAAATCTCCTCATGAGAGTAACAAAATATGAGTAACAAAAATCTCCTCATGAGAGTAATTACCAAGAAATACTGGCCATGAGTCATAGATGTCATCCTCTGGTTTAAAAGGTTTGAATCCTTATGAACCGCTAGTGGGATCAAGATGGAAGCATGATGATGATAACCTTGAAACACTGGAATTAAGAGTTTCCACCATCATTTGGACTGATCTGTCCTATAGCGCTATTTCAGGTGACTGCAGTTGCATCTGGACCAGAAAGGAACAAATTTTTATATACAGGAAAGAGCAAGAGCTGCCAGAAACTCCAGAAAGTCAGCATCTCACCTAAGCAGTATATTTTAAATCTCAAGAGTTATGCAAGATAAATCTTATTTAAAGGTTCTGGGTTACTATCACCCTTTTGATTTCCTGTACATCCAGTACAACTTAGGGATGGGGATTACTCTGAATATGAACAATCTTATCAAAGTAAAAATT